>NC_136476.1:89346928-89892066 GCF_902686455.1 Sciurus vulgaris | reverse complement strand
GAACTGCCCTTCCCAACACGTCGCAGGATGCCATCACCATCTTCCAGGGCCCCATGAGGCTTCCTGGGGCTCTTCAGTGGTGAGACTCGAGTCTCTCCTGGGAACCTCCGTTTGTCTTTGTCCACCACCTCTTCTTCGATTGCGAGGGGTCCTATCTGGAGCCCCTTCTCAGTGACTTTGCATGTGGTTTGGAGAGGCCGCCCACCTTGCTCGCTGGACTTCAGGAACCTCTGTCTCTTCACAGGATTGGAATCTTCACCTGCCTCATGTGCCTCCTCTGATGTCTTCGCGAATTGGCATTTTGCCCCCAATTTACAGCTGAGGACACGCAAGTCCAGAGGGTGGGGATGACATGCTCAAGTCCCCCAGCCAGTGTGGAGCGGAGTTGGGTCCGAAAGAGGATGAGGACTTGGGGACAAGTCATTTGCTATGGACAATCTCAGGAAGCCCAAGTGAGGCTGTGGGAAAGAGAGGTGGAGGAGGAAAGCCAGCAGGTGCCATGGGTGAGCAGGCCCTGGGCGGGCACTTGGCTCCCGCTGTGGACGGGTTCTGTCCCCATGGTGGGGGGCCAGTCTTCCCTGGGGCACCTGTGTAAACAAAAGCCTCTTCCCTAATTGCCCTCAAACCCCTCATAAAAGCTGCAAAGAATCTTCACCTCTTATCCGTAAAGGCCAGGCAGCTGACCTTGCCGGTGCCAAGGCAAACTTAAAAGATAATGATAACACTCCTCTCGGAGACTCAGAACTTAAAATAACATCATATATATAATTTTATGTCAGCCAATTAAAAAGAACACTGTAAAACTTTTCGCCTTTCATTATAAATAGGCCTGATGAACAAAGGCTCGGGGCCTCTTAGCATCACCGGGTTACCGTGTGCGCAGAGGACCAGGCTCGAGCTTGCCAATAAATGACTCTTTGTTGCTTGCATTGATCGTGGTCTCTGGTGGTCTTTGTGGGGTCTCGAGCCGCTGGGCATAACACACTGATGCTCTTGTGTGGCAGCTGGTGTGGCTTCAGGGGAAGAAGTGCCAAGGGTGCCAGGGAGAGAGGGGATGCAGGTGTTCCTTGGGACTCTGTGGCCCACAGAGGACAGGCTCACCCGCTGCAGGGACTCAGGCAGGTGGGGACGTAAGCACACCATCTGCAGGTCGCCGGGTTTCCCAAATCCAAGGCCAGGACCCTGGAACATTAGGAGTGCTGAAATCATGTGTTTAGATGGTGGGGCCCTGGTACCCACAGATCTGGTCAAACACCAAAACATCAGTCTAGATGTTAAGAGGAAGAATTCTTTTAGATGAGATTAACTTTTTGGGGTGGGTACTGGGGATTGAACCCAGGGGCACTTTACTATTGAGCTATATCCCCAGCCCATTTTATTTTCTATTTTGAGACATGGTCTTACCAAATTGCTTAGGGCCTTGCTAAATTACTAAGGCTGGCCTCAAATGTGTGATCCTCCTGCCTTAGCCTCCTGAGTTGCTGGGATCACAGGTGTGTGCTACCACCTGGTTAGATGAGATTAACTTTTAATTGAGGTTGGGTAAAACAGATTACTGCTGGGTATGGTGGCACACACCTGTAATCTCAGTGACTGGGAAGGTTGAGGCAGGAGGATCACAAGTTCAAAGCCAGCCTCAGCAATTTACTAAGGGCCTAAGCAGCTCAGTGAGACCCTGTCTCTAAATAAAATACAGAAAAGGGCAGGTGCACCACGTGGCTCCTGGTCCTGCTCCTGGAGCCCGGGCTGGTGATGGCCGGCACTCCTGTCAGAGACCACCAAGTGCCTGGAGTTACAGTTGCCAGAGTGCATCAGAGACAAGTGGGCTCACGGTGGAACCTTCCTGACCTGCCTCAGCAGCCTCCAAGTGAAGAAGAAAGCAGAGTGTCACCACCTGTGTCCCTGGCAGGCTGGCCAGTCAGAGAGCCCTGGGGAATCCCAGTGTGATACTGAAAGCTCAGGCCTTGTCTCCACTGCCAAGTCATGACCAGGATAAGGTTTCAAGGAAAGCGTTTTATTGATTTACTCGCAGAGGAGTCCCAACTGCTGTCCCAGAGGCTGTGATTCCCCCTGTCGTGGGGAAGGGGTGGAACTTTTTTTTTAATTTTTAGTTGTAGATGGACACAATACCTTTATTTTATTTATTTATTTATATGTGGTGCTGAGGATTGAACCCGGTGCCTCACAGGTGCTAGGCAAGCACTCTACCACTGAGCTACAGCCCCAGCCCAGGGCGGAACTTTTAAAAGAGGAACGCAAGGTCTGGGATCCGGATATAGGGTCGGTAGATGTGGTGAATTAGTGTCCATCAGGGGTCCTGAGAGAGCCCTTTTTCGGTCCCCAGGCCTGGTGTTTCTCTATTCTTGTGACTGTGAAGGACATGATAGCTTAGCCTGGAGCCTGGAGAATGTCAGTCTTGTTTCCCCACAGTTAGGGAGCGCAGGAGGGGGACAAAAAAGTAGAAGGGGGAAAAAAGTGGTTTCAAAATAAGCCACAGCAGGCCTGGGGCGGTGACACACACCTGTAATCCTAGCAGCTCAGAAGGCTGAGGCAGGAGGATGGCAAGTTCAAGACTAGCCTCGGCAACTCTGCCAGGCCCTGAGCAACTTAATGAGATTCTGGATGTGGCTCAGTGGCAAAGAGCCCTTGGGTTAAATCCCTGGTACCAAAAAAAAAAAAAAGCCACTGCGGTCGAGCAGCAAGGTTCGTATTTAAAGCACCAAGGTTCGTATTAAAAGCACGGAGTGGACCCCGGTCTCTGTGGACACCGGCCGAGTTCCTGCAGGGAAGCCTCGGCCGGGCCTGGGCCCGCCTGGGCGCCTCGAGTGCCAGCGCCAGGCCTCGCCCAGGGCGGGGAGGCCGGGAGGCCGGACGCTAGAGGGCGCTGCGGCGCCGGGGCCGCGGTCCCTCGCGGGCCACCGTAGGCGCCCGTATAAAGGACGCGGCGCCCGCCTGTGCGTTCTTTCGGCGGCGGGCAGCTGGGCCTGGGCCTCTTCGACGCGCGCGCGATGGCGCGACCTGTAGAGCGCGAGCGCAGCGGCGGGGCGTCTGGTGGTGCGGGCGCGGCCTCCTAGGAGAGGCCGTCTCCGGGCCAGGTATGGGACCCCAGGCTCCTCTTCTAGGCAGAAGGGACGCCAGAGGAGAGCTGCTGTCTGCTAACGGAGGAGCCACAAAGCTCCTCCGCAAGGACGGCTTTCCAGACGCACGTTCTCTGCGCAACCAGCCTGAAACGAGCCCGGGACGTTCGGGCGGATGCTGACGCTCCGCACGTGGCCCCGGCCCCGCGTGTCTGCCGTGGACTGCAGCCTGCGTTCCGCCCCGTTGCACACGGCCCCGCAGTGTTGGAGCCTCAGCCGCCACGGGCTCCAGGGTAGGCAGGGAGACCGGGTCGCTCTGGCGGAGAGCCCTGCGGCCGGAGCCGCTCCGCCTTGGAGCCTGGGTGCCCTAGGCCTGTGCGGCGCCTGTGGCCACTGGAGGGCCCTCGTTCGATTTAGGGCTTCGCCCACCGCGAGGAGAGGCCGGGCGCTGGGCGAGTGGGAGCGCGCTGAGCCGTCCCGGTGGAGCGCCGGCGGCACTGCCCCTGGAGGCGTTGCAGGTGTGGCTGCTGTGTCGCATTTGCGTCCGTGGCGGCAGAGAGAAGCGGGCTACGTCTACGCTCAGTGTTCTCGCCGTGAACGTTTGAATGATTAGTAGCCCAACACCGGACAGCCCTCCACAGCAGGAGGTGTCCACCCTGTCCGCTGTTGAAAGCCGTAAAACGTGGCAGCCTTTACAAGGTCCTTGGAAATTAGTGTTGCCCACCACAAAAGTCCTAGAGTGTGGAATGGCACCACCCAGCCGTCTGAGGTACTTGGGATTGTTTTCGGACCACCTCTGCCACTTCCTCCTGCACTGGACTGTGCAGCAAGACTCCTTGGGGAGACAGACAGGACTGAAACCAGACGCCCGGCCCCAGGGGCCAGCAGCGTCTCCCGAATGTGAGGCAGCAACTGTAAATCCCAGTGCGCCGGCTGCACCCCCTTCTCCTGTTTTGTGCACTTGGGATCAGGGGGCCCTGGGAGAGGGTGCTGTGTAGGTGCAGAAGTCTCCAGGTTCCTCCAGCACTGAAGAGGCAGGCTGGGTGCTTACGATCTTTAGTCTGACTGGCGGGGTGGCTAGCTATAGGAAGAATTAAGTGCAGTAGTTGGTAGACAGTCCTCACTAACCCTCTTGTCAGGACCAGGGAAGTTTGGTTAACAGTGATGAAGTAGCCAGCTTTATGATACTGGTCCCCCATCAGCTCTGGTTAACCACAGCTCAAATATTAAGTTCCCAGGAGTAAACAGTTCATAAGTTTAAGCTGCATGCTGCTGAGTAGCAGGCTGAAGCCTAGTAACCCCGCCCTGGGCATGACTTGGCCTTGCCCAGCATCTCCAGCCTGGATGCCACCTACACCTGTCAGTCATGGTAGCCTGATGGGTAGTCTGAACTGTCATTGTGGCAGTACAGTGTTGAAGTGATCCTCATTTTACTTAATGGCCCCAAAGTAGAGTAGTAGTAGTGTTGGCAATTAGGACATGCAGGAAAGCTGCCACCAAGCACATGGACTGGGTACAGAGGTGGGTCCGCAGCCACACATATAGGGAGAAACCCCACACGAGGTTTCATACCAGCTGCAGCTGTCCTGGGGTCTTGAGCGGATCCCCTGGGATGGGGGTGTGCCCTCCCCTTGAGCTTTGTTATTCAATGCAGGGAGGCCACTGAACCCACTCAGCGTGCCCACTGGCCAGGACAACCAGCCAGCTTCTGCAGCCCTGTTGAGGTAAGAGGAAGGATGGGCTGAACCCTCTGGAGGTGTGAGCAGCTGCCCTGCAGGTGCTGTCCTGGACCTGCCAGCACCACAGGTGGGGCTGTTCTGCTGTACCTGTGACACCAGGGCAAAGAGCAAGTGGCTATTTCTACGCTCAGTGTTCAGGAACCATGAGCACTAAGAATGGTTTATAGCCTGACATTTCTTAGAACCAGCCAGGAGGCACTGGGTTTTTGCTTTGGAAGTGACCACCTGGTTTGCCCTGAAGGGGTGACGTCACAGGCCTGGCAGCAGCCACTGCATAAGGTTGGGTTGTTGCTGAGAATCCTAACAGGACACTAAACGTAGGTTTTTGGGGTGCTGGGGACTGACCCCAGGGCCTTGTATGCTCAACCAGCACTGTGTCACTGAGCTACATCCCCAGCCCCCTGGATTTTGGTTTTTAGTTTCATTTGTAAAGTGGGACTGGGCATGAGGGACAAGGGAGTCTGTCACCTGGCAGTGTGGCAGGCTCTGGCACAACCGGGTGAACCAGGAAGGGTCTTCCCTGGCTCCTTCCTGGAAGGTCTATAGAGAAAGGACCGACAACCAGGGAGCTGATGGGAACCGCCCACCCATGTCCTGAGCCCATGCTGTGAGGATACTTGAGACATGCAGCAAGGGCAGGAGGATCACAGTGCCAGGCCACCCTGGCAACTTGGTGATACCCTGTCCCAAAATCACAAAGGGGGCTCTGGTAGAGTGCCCCTGGGTTCAGTCCCCAGGACAAACAGATTTCAGGGACTCGAGACTGATGCCCTAGCAACCCTGTCTGTCCTGTTCACTTTTCAGATCCAGAGGGGCCAAGAAGGATGTCGCCTGGCCTCGCCTTGTGTGCCTCATGGAGGGCCATCACCCAACTCCGTCCTTGCCTGGGGACTTGCTGAGACCACCTTCCTCTGCTGGGGGCTGGGAGAAGTCACCTTTGTTTGTAGGTTAAGGTTCAAGTGTTAGCACCAAGAACATGAGGATTTATGGCTGAAGTTTTAAGCAAAAGGTGTTAAAGTGCATTAAAAGTCTTGCCTCACGTGCTTTGCTTGGGGAGTCAGTCTGAGCAGGGCCCGGGGCGGGAGGGTGTGGGACCTGCTAGGACCCTTCCTGCAGATCCCCATGGCAGAGTCGCTGGGTACCCCTGGTGTTGGGAACTGGTGCCAGGCTGGGACCACAGTGCTGCTGCGTCACTTGGCCGCTCTAACGAGTTTGTACTTCATGGTTACCTAGGATCCTTCAAGGCCCTGGACTGCACTAGTGGGACAGCTGGCTTTGAGGGGGTGTTCAGGTTCTTGTCAACACTGTACAAATCTACTTCTCACTGGAACACTCTTCGTAGGCTGCCCACTGGCTGATTTGTAACCAGGGGTGAACAGGCTGGCGGCGTGGCTCAGTGGCAGAGCCCTTGCCTGGCATGCTAGCCCTGGGCTTGCTCCCAACACCACAAAGAACAAGGTGAAAAGTGCTGCTGTGGACCTGACCTTCACATCATTGACTGCCCTGACACCTGTTCAGGGCCTAGACGTTCTGAGGCAGGGTCAGCAAGAGCTCTAGAACGGACATTTTGACCCCTGAGGGCTGCCTCCCCATAACTGGAAAGTGCGTGTCAGCCCAAGAACTGGCAGCCTCGTGTCCAGCAATGGGGACCCCCAGTCCTGGGTCTGAGGGGCAGTGTGCCCTCCTGGGGCACTGGTGGGAGCCCGACTCCACACAGGCAGGCATCACGTAAGAGCCGTTTATTCGGAGGAGCAAGTGGATGGAGGCCAGTCCTCTGGCCTTTCCTGTGGAGCAGAGGCTCTTCTGTCTGGGTTGCTGGAGTCCAGTGTCCCCAGGAGCAGGGGAAAGTTTTACAGTAGGCGTCCAGGGGCCCTGCAGGGCCGAGGGCTGTGGCTTCTGCTGGGCCCGTGCTAGGAGTACTTGGTGTTGGAGATCTTCTTCCAGAGCAGGGTCTTGAGGTGGCTGAGCACCAGGGAGTGGTGGGCTTCCACCTGGCTGGCCAGCCCGCTCAGCGTGGTACAGGTACGTAGCTGCTTGCCCAGCTCCTCCCGGAGGTCGGCAGGTGCGCCGGGCAGCAGGTAGTCCCGCAGTAGCTCGCACACCTTGGCCAGGTTGGGCTGGATGAGGTCCCCCTTGCACTGCCTCATAAGCTGGTCACAGGGTGCCCTGCAGTCGCGCCCATAGGTGCAGTCAGCGCTCTGCTCGCAGCGGCGGCCCTGCAGGAAGCGGCGCACTGTGGCCTCAGGCGCCACCTGCTGCAGGTCGGCCATCTTGAAGTCGTAGGTGGCGGTGTAGCCCACGTTGGCCAGGGTGGTCTCGCACATGTAGAAGGTCCCGTAGGCGCCGTGGAACAGCTCCTCCACGAACTCCAGCAGGCCGATGGCGATCTTGGCTCGCCAGGGCCACGCAGGTCCGAACCACTGCTGCAGGGCCCTGTGCAGCGCGGGCGGCAGCAGTGGGCGCAGGAGCGGCGGCAGCGCAGCTCCGGGCCAGGAGCCGCGGGGGGCGCCCTCGGTGAGGTAGAGGTCCCCGCAGCAGCCCAGCAGCCGCGAGGCGTGCTCCTTCTCCTGCAGGGACAGCAGCAGCAGGAACTCGTTGCGCTGCAGCAGGGCCCACACAGACTTGGCCTCCGCCAGGGACACCCTGCTGTCCTTGTTGAAGTCGGCCAGGAGGAGCACCTGGCCCACGAGGGCTGGCAGGGAGGGCAGATCTCCCAGGTTCGCCTGGCATTTGGGACCAAAGGAGGGGAGACCACGTCATCTAGGGCCAGAGGGCACTCCATGCGGGGCTCTGGGCTGGCAGCCCGCAGGCCCTGGCCGGCTCCTCTGGACCTGGGGATGCAGTGGCACCTGACAGGCGGTTGCCCCGCTCCTGCCACGCTGCACAAACTGTCCTCCACTACCTGAGCCCCTGCCCCACTGCCACTGGAAAGGCCCCTCCCCAGCCTGCCTCCTGCCCAGGGGTGGGGTGCGAGGTTTGCCACAGGGCCCACTGTGGCGTGCCCGCTGTGGATGCCAGAGCACAGCCCAGTGGCCACCAGAGAGCCCACTGACCTTGAGGAAGCTGAGGGTCATCTCTCGGAATTCCTTGATGGAGGTGCCCCGAGTGGGCTTGTCAAACAGCACCAGCTCCCGCCGGGGGGCCACCTCGGATCTGGCCTTGGAGCTGAGGGCCTCCTCGATGCCACACTTGATGGTCACCTCCTTGTCCTGCCAGAGTCCGCTGTACACCTGGACGGGGCCACAGCAACCCTCCATGCCGACACCTGTTCTGCACTACGTAGGGCAGCCTGGGCCCCCAGCCCTCCCACAGGCGTACCTGCTGGCCAGGGGCCGAGGACAGGCAGGTCCTCCACTCCACCTTGTGCAGCTCGCACAGGTCCCGGCAGATGGAGCCTGAGATGATGCCCTTGCGGTACTGGTCACACTGAAGAGAGAGGTGCCGGGGTGGCCTGGTAGCCCCACCCTGGCTGACACCCCAGGGGCCCCTGGCCCAGCCACGCCCACTCCTGCAGGCACCCACTGTAGGGAGGGACCCCATCACAACTACCAGTCTGCCCCAGGACTCCTGGATCCCGCTTCTTCAGCCAAGGTACTATTCTCAGAGTGGGTCCTCATCCCGGTCCAGAGCCCAGGCTCTGCTGGCCCTTGGTCTGCACGATCCCTGGCCGCAGGGTGGGCCTTGCACACGCTACACTTTGAAAGCTGCCAGTCACTCCCACAGGCAGCACTCGGGTCCCAGGGCAGGCACACGCCTGTGCTGCGAGCAGTTATCCTCTGACCTGTCTAGCTCCTGTGACAGGGACACAGCGAGGCTGCTGCCAGACACTGGAAGTAGAGCTCCAGGCCCAGACAGCCCAATCCAAGGCTGCCAGAAGCTCAAAGGCCTCTCACCTTGGACGGCTGCTGCTCCCTTGAATTTTTAAAAATCAGCTATTTATTTACTTATTTACGCTAGGGATACCACTGAGCTACATACACTGCGGCCCTTTTAAATTTCCTATTAGTTATTTTGAGACAGGCTCTTGCTAAGTTGCTGGGCTGGCTTCAAACTTGCAATCCTCCTGCCCCAGCCTCCTCAACTGCTGGGATTACAGGTGTGGCCACCTTGCTTGGCCCTGACACCTCCTTTAAACAAACCATTCCTGCAAGAACCAGGAGCTACCCCAGGTGGGGCTCCCAGCCTCAGAAGCAGGTGTCCATTTCCTCCAGGTCTAGGTCTCTTTCCATCCCAGGGACCCTCCCTGTGGGCTGATGCAGGACAGCAGGCCCCACAGTGAGGCCCTGGTGTCACTGTCCTGCCCCAAATGCAGCACGGAGCAAGGCTCATCCCACTCCACGGCCACCCTGGGGGGACACTCAGCTCCTTGCTGCTCCAGTTGATGGCCATCCTCAGGGCTGTTTGCCACCATTAGCTCAGAACAGCACGCTGGAGTCCCACCACTACTGCCCACCCTGTCCTTCCTGCCAGCCTGGATCCATCCCAGCCACCACAGTAGCCAGTGGCCCAGGGAGGCCCTCTCAGTGCAACCAAACCAGCCCTACCCCCTACAGGCTGGATAGGTCTAGCAACCCCTCAAAGCCCAGGGCGGGGTGCCGGCTGTTGTGGCGTGGGGTGAATTCCTGGATGTACATCACTGGTTGCCATGGAGCCCAGTGCCTGTGAGAGCCAGGCCTGGAGGAAAGGCGGGAGGGAGATGCTGGATTCCGCCATCCAAGGGCGGATGAAGTGGGGCTGAGCCAACCCAGGGCAGGGGATTCAGCCACGTGAGCCCTGGTCCTGTGGCTGCATGCAATGCTCTTATCCGGACAGAAAACCAGGTGTGCGCCCATGCCACCACCTGTGGGCACGCCCTCACGGGTCTGGTCTGAACTCCACAGAGCTGCAGACCCAGGAGGCTGCTCTGCCCCTCAGCACACAGCAGTCGGGTTAGATTAAGGTTAGGGAAGGGACCTGCTGGCCACACGCACCGGGTTGGGCTGGGGCTCTAGGGTCTCTGAGAAAACCCTGCCCCCTCTGCCTTAGGCACCTTCCCCGCACTTCACCTGGTTGGGGGTGTTGCACAGGCATGTGTGTTCAGCCTTCCTCAGGTCCCTGGGCAAGTCCCCGCACCTCCCAGCCTCAGTTTCCCCATCTGCAGAATGGGCCAGGGTGGGGCTCCAGTGTTCAGCACCTGCAGGCCGAGAGCCTGGCACGGTCCCTGCAGGGTAGCAGGTGGAGGAAGGGGGCCACACCCGGGACAGGCTTCAGGAGAGCAGGGCTCCACCATGGGGCCATTTCACCTTGCCAGCTGTGCACCAGAGGAGTAGAGTCAGGGGCACATGCTCCTGTGCGTGTGAGAAGACCCCGCCCTGCAGCCCATCCAACCTCCCTGCTGAGATGTCCACCCCTTTGGTCCATCCCAGCCAAATGCCCCGGCTGCCAGGCTTACCTTGGCAGCTCCGACATCTGTCCGCTCCCTCCCTGCAGAGCCCACCTCAGACACCAGCCTCCCGCCAAGTCTCCAAGGGGCCCACGCCCTGGAAACACTGAGGTCTGCTGACACTTACGATCACCACCTGGCAGACATGGCCACGGCAGAGCTCAGAATAGGATGAGTAGTGCAGGTACACCATCCAGCTGCCCGCGAAGATGCCCAGCCAGACCAGCAGGACGTACTTGACCCTGATGCCTGGCAGCCGGCCCTGCAGGGAGGCAGCGTGAGCAAGTGCCACACCCAAGGTCCTGCATGGACCCCAAATTAGGGGTTCTGGACCCTTTCAGTCCTTTCCTGGCCTCCAGACCCACCGACACGGCCCACACCCACCCCTGCAGCTTCACAAACCACCCCCACCAGGGTGTTCCCAGCTGCCCCCTTGGCTGCCCCTGTGTTGGGCACACCAGGTTCTTCAGTTGGGGACCCCCTTGTGGGCAAGTAAAAATAAATTTCAAAATGAAAAGAACACAGGCGCCGATTCTTTTTGCTGGTGAAGATACCTTTAAAGGACTCCCTCCTGTCTCCCACATCGTGATATTCTCACCTCCACACTCTGGTGACTGCCAAGAGGGGTTGTTCACCAACCCTAGGTGCTTCCCAATGTAGGGCAGGCCAGGGAGAGTTAGGACCAGCGGGAGAGCTGGGCGTGGAGGACAGGACCCCAGGACAGGACCCAGCCACACCCTGGGAGGTCACACGTGTCCAGGGAGGATAATGAACAGCAATGCATGGCTGTCACACAGACCCCTCGCCCTAGGCAGGGTGGGCTAAGGCTCCCTGCAAGGTGGACGGTGCACCCTTGGAAGGACTGAGTCGGCTTGCTTCATGCCATGTGTATACACCACAAATGTGCAGAGGGGGAGGCAGCCCGATCCCAGGACCACGCTCTGGCCTAGAGCTCTGGAGTGGGTCTGGAGGCCTGGGGTGGGCCTGGAGCTCTGGGGTGAGTCTGGAGGCCTGGGGTGGCCTGGAGGCTTGGGGTGGGCCTGGAGGCCTGGGGCCTGGGCTTTTGTGAAGGGCTCCAGGTCATCCTCGGCCCCTTGCCTTAGTTTCCCCAGCTAGCAGGCAGGAGCACAGTGAGGGGGTCCTGGGTTCCTGGTCAGGGTTCTTGGGCACTGACTCCCACCCAGGCTCCAAGCAGGATTTCCAAGGGTGATAGCCTGGGGCAGCTGGAGATCACCTCCCTTTTCCCCCACCCCACCAACCTGGCAAATCATAGCCCTTGTGGGAGACGCTGGATTAGCAGGCAGCTTGTCCCACGCAAGGGATCAGCCACTCTGGCCAGAAGCTGGGGGAAAGGGGATCAGCCACAGGACCTGGCCCAGGCAGAGGGCAGGAGGGCCAAGCTCAGGGATCACCCACCCCAGAGGAGGCCCCTACTGGCAAAGAGCACCTCCCACAGCCTGCCAGGACCCTCTGGTTAGCTCCAGGCTGGGCAGGAGGCTCCCCCATGAAATAGGGCCACCAGCTCCTTGCTGAGAACAGGCCCTGCCAGGCTGCTGGGGTCATTTCTATGGTTCTTCCAGGGAAGGTGGGAGCCCCTCCTGCTTCCCTGGCATCAACGCATTGGAGGACTTGCAGCAGAGGACACTTGGGCTGTCAAGCATGCAGAGCCTCAGTGGCCAGTGGAAAGCAGCAAAGCCTGGGGGCCTGTGCAGAGGAGATGCTAGTCCTCAACTAGGCTGGGCTTCTGCACCACAGCTACTCTACTCAGGCCCTGCATTTGTTTCCGTCAGGTCTGTCCACAACAGGAAAGCAGAAAGATGTGTGTGTGTGCGTGTGTGTGCGCGCATGCACACACACTGCTGAGGCTGGTCAGGTCAGAGGACTTCTGGCTGGTAATCAGTCCCAGCAGTGCTGAGTACAGAGGTCTCTAGATGGGCTGGGGCCCTAGGGGGACAGTCAGAAGGAGGATAGGCCTTGGCCAATCCTGTGCAAGACGCAGGGGCAGACCCAAGTTGGACAAAGTGACAGAGCACTACAGACTGCCTACCAGGCCCACCCCAGCCCTAGCCAGACTCCACCAGGGCTCCAGGCCTTTGCAGGAGGGTCCCACCCCATGGAGGCCATCCCTACCTAGCCAGCTCCTACACGGGCTCCTCCCCAGGGTTGTCCTGCCTCCTGCAGGTTCCAGGCACAGAGAAGATCTCACTCTTTAGTGAACCCCAAGTAGAGCACCCCAGCCCACCCAGGCTCCTGGGGCCGGGGAGGGGCAAGCTTGAGTCCTGAGGACATCCACCCCCACCCTGGGGGTCTGGGATAGGGCTTTGCAGGGGCAGGAAGGTCTAGCTCCTGGTAGGGCCACTTGGAGGATAGGGAGGATCATTCCAGAGACAGTAATGACACAACGACCCCAACCCAGCAAGCCTAACCCATGTGCTGGCGGTCTGTCACCACCATCCTAGAAGGGTGTTTCACAGGAGGGGAAACTGAGGCTGGGTGCATGTCCAACTACTGGAAGGGTGGGGTGGGGTCAGACCAGGGTTCTCCCCTTGAGCCAGACCAACCCAGATCTGGCCAAAGCCCTTTCCTGTCCCTGGGAGCCAATTGCGACCCTCAGGGCCCAGGCGGATGTGCACCCCACCTCTTGGCTCAGCCCCCACCACAGTTCTAAGGCTGTCAGGTCCCTCCAGCCCTGACCCAGGACTGCCCTGGAGGCCTGGGGGGTATTTTAAGGTCTGACCAGGGATGGCTCTTTCCTACAGGTGCTGGGACCTGGAGGTGGTGGGGGTTGGAGGCCAGAAGCAGGGCCCAGATGATGTGCAATGGATGAGGACCTGACCCAGATCTTCCCAAAGCAGAAGGGAGAAGGGCCCAGCGGCCTGGGCCTCCCCGACAGCCGGGAGCCAGACTCTGGAGGGAACGGTGGCTTGTCCAAGGTCACAGGGGGTCGGGACCCGGGCCCTGATTCTGGCCGGCTGTTGAGATGGCCTAGCGGGGAAGGGACGTCCTTCCTGGGGCGTCCCTACGTGTCCCAAGTCTGGTAGAGCAGAAAAACAAATCTTATTTTTTAAGTGGCGAAAAAAGGGAAGGACTTGCGGCCCTAGGCCCCGGGGAGCACCCGCGGCGCCCGCGCCCCCGCTCGCCGCCCCGGCGCCCCTCGCCCACCCGGGCCTCGCCAAGCCCCTCCCCCCGCCCGTTCCCCGCCGTCCCCGCGCGCGGCCGGCGGGGCCGGACGTCGCGCTCCCGCGGCCAGGCCGGCCGCTTACCTGCAAGCCCTTGGAGAAGGGACAGAGGAGCACCAGGTGCGCCAGGCGCCGCAGCCGCCTCATGATGGGCGCCGGCCGGGGCTGCGCGGGCCCCGCGGCTCGGCTCGGCCTCAGCCCCGGCCCGGCCCGGCCCGCCACGGCCACTGCTCGCTCGCCATGCGGGCCGCGCGCCCCCAGCCCGCGTTAAAGGCGAGGGCGCGCGCCTTCCTGACGGCGGACCGCGGCGCGCGCCCGGGGGAGGGCGGGCGGGGCGGACGCGCGGGGCGGGGGCGGGGGCGGGGCGGACGCGCGGGGCGGGGGCGGGGCGGGGGCGGGGCGGGGGCGGGGGCGGGGCGCGCCGGAGGGAGGCGGGGAGGGGGGCGCGCGGGAGGGCGCGGCGGCGCGCGCTGCCTCGGTCTCCTGCTCCCGCGCCGCCGCTCGCCGGACCCAGGTCTGGCCGGCTCGGGGTGGGGCGTGGCGGACAGGTGCCGCGCAGAGGACCTGCCCAGGCGGTGGGCAGCGCTTGCGCGTCTCCCCCACGTGTTCAGGAATTGCTGCACAGTCGGTGAAAGGCTCCGTTTTTACGCGCGGTCCTTCGCTGTTTGCAGAGGCCGCCGTGCGGCCCCCGCCGCTTTCAGGTCCTGAGCATCCCCTTCCGCAGGCGCGCGCCCAGCCCCTGGCGGCGCTGCAGTCTCCCGGCCCCACGGACGTGGAATGGCAGCGCTCTGCCTCGAGGTCTCGGTGACTGCCCTGGAGTCAGCCCTTTCTGAGTGCTGCTCCGTGGCCCAAGGTACACGCACATCTCACCCTCTGGAGGGTGTTTGGGTCGGTTGGGGAATTAGGCGGGGGTTGCGGCAAACTTCTGCGTTTTCACTTCCAGTGACTGACCCAGGAGGATGTTGCTGGCTGGGCCCTGAAGGGTTTGTTCGACTTCACAGGCAGCTGCCCAGATACCTCCCCCAGGCTGCACCGCGTCCTTATCCCCACTTGGTATTGTAGGTTTAAATTTTTAGCTGCAGAAGGCTGAGGCAAGAGGATAGCAAGTTTGAGGCCAGCCCGGGCAATTTAGCAAAGACCATCCTCTGGAGGCTAAGGAGGATGACGAGTGCTAGGCCAGCTTGGGCAGTAATTTTGCCAGACCCTGTTGCAAAATGAAATTTGAAAAGGACTAGGGGTGTAGCTCAGAGGCGGAGTACTTATCTAACGTGTGTGAGGCCCCGGTTCCGTCCCCAGTACAAAAGTCTTTCCTCCTCAGGCGTCCTGGCACGTGTGCTCGCTCATGATTTGCTGAGGTTCCCACCCATAGCTGTGCTTTGCAAATCGTCGTCGAAAGGCAGATTACAACGAATTTAGTTGAAGGGTCCTGACTGTCTTCATTCGCAGTATAGGGCCAGGCAGCACTCCTTGAGGAAGCGAGTGCTTTGTGAGTCCATTGTGAGAGTTGCTTTTTATTTTTATTTTTTAGTTTTACATTGTGGATGGACACAATACCTTTATTTTATTTATTTACTTTTTATGCGGTGCTGAGGATTCAACCCAGTGCCTCACACATGCTAGGCGAGTGCTGAGCCCCAGCCCAGCCCAAGAGTTGGTTTTATAGACAGAGAAAGGCTGAAGAAAGCAGAACCAAACCAGAGCGGCCTGCTTGTCTCAAAGCTGCTCTCCTTGAGGGAGGGACAGGGAATAGGACAGTAGAAAACTAACCCATTAGTCAATTAGGGTTATTTCAGGATACTTTTTTGTAGTAGTGGGAATACCCCAAAACAGGGAGCTCCATTATCAGACAGAAGGAAAATGGACTGTCTTGGAAATTTGGTTGTGTCCCCAGATTTGATTTCTCAGGTCAGATAAACAGCTTAGTTTCCTCTGGTTGCGTGCATGGACCTCTGACCCAAGTGACTCCATTTGGATTTTTCGGTCTGGTCTGTTGCAGCCCAGTGCAGGAGCCCAGGCCAAAACAGTGGCCTGTCATCTTTATTTAACAGTGTCTCCTGAATATAAGTCTGTTTACTCATGGTGCCAGGGGTCAGATCCTTGTGCGTACAAGCACACGTTCCACCCATGAGCTGCACCCCCAGCACCATGGTCTTTATTAATGTCACATGACCTTGACATCCTTGAAGCTCACAGTCTAGCTGTCCTGCAGAGTGTCCTTCCATGTGGGTTTGCCCCTTGTTAGGATGAGACTGTGTAACAGTGACCACTCCTTCGCAAGCTGTCCTAGCAGAGCTGCTTCCCCTCCCTTTGCCCTGCACTCTAAATTCTAAAGAAAAGTGGCATCTAAATGATTGAGATATTAATAGCTACATAGTTTTTCTTTCGGTCTACAGAACTCAGAACATCTGGTGACATTCAGATAACATCTGACTTATTCTCTTCTGTGTACCAGTTAGCCCAAAGCATGTGAGTTACTGTGAGGTTTAACTTGTAGGAAAGTAATATGTTTGTCTAAAGAATTATAGGAACTAACAGAGGCATGGTGGCCATATCTGTAATCCAAGCTGCAGGAGACTGAGGCAGGAGGATAGCAAGTTTGAGGCCAGCCTGGGCAATTTAGCAAAGACCATGTCTCAAAAACAACAGCAACAATGTAGCTCAGTAGTAGAATACTCCTGGGTTCAACCCCCAGAACCACAAGAAAAAAATCACAGAAACTAGCCCCAGGAGGTCAAGGTCAATTGCTATGTTACTGTCAGGAAAAGAAAGAGAATCCCTGCCCAGCACTTAATCCTCCTGCCCTTGCCCTGCACCTCCCTTCCCTCCCTAGGTATGCCCTTTCTCATATGGCAGTTCCCTGGGATGGCTTTTTGGGGGGATGCTAGCCCTCCCCCCATTTTCTCAGGGCTTGGCCCTTGAATGATCTCATTTCCTTCTCATCAGTTCTCATCTCCCAAAATTGACTTTCAAGCAGTGAGCAGATGGCCTTGGTTCTGGTGGGCAGTCAGGGCAGAGGGTCCTTGGAGCATGGTGCAGGGGCCTGTGCTGGGGAGCCGGCTGCTATGGTGAGGCCGTGAGGCCGTGCTGGCCATGGGCTGAGGTGTCCGCCAGGCCTGTCTGCTGCCCGGTCACCACTTCCCATGGCAGCTGGCGTTGGGAAGCACTCTGAGTCCATGCAGGTGCCCTGTGGCTTCCAATGCGTTTTCTCTCCTTGTGGCATTGATTGATGAGTGCTGCTTACAATAACTATGTGGGAAAATCATCAAATGCAGATCAACACAGCCTTTTCTTTTTTTCCTACTTCAGCAAAGTAAATATCACATGACCCTTCCATCTTTGCTCTTTCCAGGTCCACTGTGCTGTGGCATTGGCCAGCACTGCCGTCCACCCACCACACTCTCTCCTCCCATAAGTGCTTTCTAGCCCCTGCCCCGCCCCCCACACCCACCACTCCACCTCTGTGAGTCTGGATTTGGTGACTCTGGGGACCTCGTGGACGTGGAGTCCCGCGGCCTTTGTCCTCTCACTTTTGCTTCTTGGAGTGCGCTGTCCTCAGGGTCATCCAGGTAGCAGCAGGTCGCACAATGTGCTATTTTTTTCCCCCTTTTTTTTTTGTAGTGCTGGGGTTGGACCTGGGGTCTCACACGTTAGGCAAGCACTGTGCTACTGAGCTGCAACCTCAGCCCTTATTCAAGTTCATTTTGAGACAGGGTCTCGCTGAGTTGCCCAGACTGGCCTTGAACTTGCCACGCTCCTACCTCAGCCTCTGCGGTTGCTGCAGGCATGTAGCACCTCCCCTGACCAGTTTATTTCTTTTTTGCAGCACTGGGGATTGAACCCAGGGGTGCTCGACCATTGAGCCACATCCCCAGCCCTTTTTATTTTTAACATTGAGACAGAGTCTCATTAAGTTTCTTAGGGCCTCACTCAATTTCTGAGTCTGGCCTCAAATTTGCGATCTTCCTGCCTCAGCCTCCTGAGGTACTGGGATGATGGGTGTGCTGCACACACCCTGCCACCACAACCCTTGCCTCTTAAGGGGAACAGCACTCCACTGTGTTAAAGCCATTTGCCTATCCACCCATCCTTCCACGGCACTCGGTTTGCTTCCACCTTTCAACTGTTGTAAACATGGATGTTTGTGTATCTGTCTGAGAATTCAGTTCTTTTTAGTTCATATCTCAGGTTGGAATTGCTGGATTTGACAGTGATTCTATATTTGTTTGTTTATTTATTTATTTAGGTGATTGAACTTGAGGGCACTTTACTACTGAGCAACAGCCCCAGCCCTTTTTTAATTTTTCCACTTTGAGACAGGGTCTTGCTAAGTTGCCCAGGCTGGCCTGGAACTTGCCAACCTCCTACCTTGGACTCCTGAGTCACTGGGTGTGTTAATCAGCTTTTTGTCACTGACCAAAATGCCTGACAAGAACAACTTAGAGGAAGAAAAGTATATTTTGGGCTTCTGATTTCAGGGTTCAGTCCGCGGTTGACGGACTCCATTACTCTGGACCTGAGGTGAGGCCCACCATCATGGCGGAAGGGCGTGGTAGAGGAAGGCAGCTTGGGACCTGGCAGCCGGTGATCAGAGAGAGAGAGACACAGCGTACAAGATACAGTTGCCAGTGACCCACCTCCTCCAGCCAGGCCCCACCTGCCTACAGTCACCTCCCAGTGAGTCTATTCAAGGTATCAATCCATGGGACTGGGGCTGGGGCTCAGTGGTAGAGCGTTTGCCTGGCACATGTGAGGCACTGGGTTCAATTCTCAGCACTGCATATAAATAAATGGATAAAATAAAGGTCCACTAACAACTAAAAAAAATAAAAAAAAAAAATATCCATTCATCAAATGGATTTCCTGAGGCGGTTATAGCTCTCGTGGCTGCTCAAAGCCCTACGCCTAACCCTCACTACACTGGGGACCATGCTTCCAACATGTGAGCTTTCTGGGGAACTTTCCGGATCCAAACCATAATGCTGGGATCACAGGCATGCACCCCGAGCAGGCCTGCCTCTGAGCTCGGGGGAACCGCCGCACCATCCTCCACAGCCGGGCCCAGGCCTGCCCCAGCCCAGCAGGTCTCCTAGACCGGAGAAGCCAAGTCCAGAGTGGACTGTTTTAGAGCCACACCGTTTGTCTTAGAGATTTTCTTTGAGAAACGGTTGACTTTATCAGTTGGAACTGACATTTGCATGTGTATGCACACCATATACACACACACATCTCTGCTGCACCTATTTACGTCTGAGTAGACTTCAGCAGATGGACCTCAGTCTCCTTCCCTAAGATGGGCTGCTACTCCCCCCCACCCCCCAGGGCCGCTTCACGGAAGGATGAAGCAGTGTTAGCAACAGGAGTTCTCTGCACCAGCCCTGGGCCCGCTTCCCGCACCGCCCACACCCTCCAGTCTAGCTGCAGAGCGGCTGGTGGATGCCACGACCCCTGGAGGACCCCAGCATGGCGGGCTGTTGTGTGCAGGCGAACTTGTCTCCTGGGAGTCACCTGAGCTGCCCCACAGGTGAGTTGTGGCAGCTACAGTGACTGCATGGTCATCTAAATGCTGTGCGCGTTGGCCCCAGTTCCGCCTGAAATGAGAATGGAATACTACTCTAAAAAACATTGCCTGCGGGAAAGCCAGTGACTGAAAGGGCACAGGGAGCACCTCGGAAGTCTCAGAGGCCTCCGCTCTCATTGGCAGTGTCCCCGGGTCCCCAGAAGGAACTAAGGGCCGGCTTGGAGGCTGGCCCCGGGTGGCAGTCCTGGCAGGAGCGGCGTGCCCAGCGTGGTTCAGCGGTTGTGCCCTGCTGCAGGATGGGACCCTCATCACCACTGGCTGGACTGTGTGAACGCCCCTCCCGGAGGACAAGTCCATGTCCTGAACCCCAGAATCTGAGAACGGGGCCTATTTGGCAAAAGGGGCTTTGCAAACGCCCAGAAGCCGGAGATCCAGGCGTGGGCAGGGCCATGCTCCCGCAGGGGGGTGTCCTGCCACCTCGCGTCCCTTGGTTGTGGCCACATCTCTCCACCCTCTGCTGGCCGCTGCGCTGCGCCTTTGGCCTCTCTCCCCTTCTCAGGACGCTGTTGTTGGCCGGAGCCCAGCTCCATATCTAGGGTGATCTCCTCTCCAGGACTTTACCTCTGGTTCTGGGCATGAAGACCCTATTTCCGAGTGACATATCTTTTAGGGGTTCAACTCACCACTGCTGCAAAATAAGCTGTGCCCCAGTGACGTGGGATGCCATTTTTGAGATTTAAAGTGTGTGTTGGCAGATGCTCACCTGCCTGCCTGCTGTTAGCATGGGGCTGGGGCCTGGGGTGTGGGCTGGGGCTGGAGGGACTCGGGCTCAGCTTCTCTGATACACTGATGCAGCCTTGTGGGTTCAAGTGATCAGGCATTGGCTTATCATTGAAAAGGCGGCCTCAGGGGCGGGAAGGAACCGCCAGCAGCTTGGTCCTGCCCCTGTGCCCCGAAGGTGCTGGGGCCCAGGGTGCAGGGTCCTGGGCTGCACCAGCACTGTGCCCCGGACTCCAGTCCTGAGACCCAGCTTGACGGGCGCTGCTGGAAGACAGCCATGAGGCAGAGGCAAGTTGTTCGAAGAAACCAAGCATCCTGGTGCTGGGTTGTGGGGACCAGTGGCAGACCCAGTGTGTCTTCCCCGGACTTTCCCAGGTGTCCAGCTCACTCTGTCTGTTCAGCCTGTGGCTGGCTGTCCCTGCTCTTGCTATAAAGGTAAAAGTGGGAAACAGCCTTGCCAGGGATGAATTTTGTCCCCCAAATTCACATACTGGAGCCCTAACTCCTCACAGGATGGCATCGGGAGGTGACAATCTAGAGGCGGCCATGAGGAGGGGCCTCAGGAAGAGCTCAGTGCCTTCCTGGGTGATGGAAGCCCAGCGCGGGGTGCACTGCCCACCACGCGGGTGGCTGAGGCAGGAGCGCTGCAAGTTCAAGGCCAGCCAGGGCCACTTGGGGAGACCTTGTCTCAAAATAAAAAGTGATGGAGGCTGGGGTGTAGCGCAGTGGTAGAGCACCTGGGCTCAGTCCCCAGTACCTGATGATCATAGTTGTTGTTCCTGTGTTAAAGTCAAAGGTGGGAAGGCCACTGTTTTGGACCGTGCTCACGCACTGGGCCACAGCAGACCCGACTAAAGACCAAGATGGGGTCACCCAGGCCAAAGCTCTACCACCCAGAGGGAGACTGAGCAGTGTACCTGCCCTCTAGGAAACCGAGATAGACAATAGCCAAGTTTCCCAGGCAGGCCGCTTCCCACTCTTAGGAACTTCTCTGTTTTGCTTTCGTCAGTCTTCCACCTGCAAGGCAGCCTCCTTCCTGGGCTCTTAGGACGTACTCGAGTCACAGTTAAGATCCTCGAGCTGGGCTGGGATTTTGTGATTCTTCAGGGGCTGGGGACAGAACCCAGGACCTTGCACCTGCTAGGTCAGCACTCTACCACCGAGCTGGTCCTCAGCCCCACCCCACGGGAGCAGATAGGGCCTCAGAAGAGGTCCAGGAATTCCTGGAGAGGGAAACTGAACTCAGGACCAGCAGAGCCCTCGGCTTACCTGGGAATTCCAGCTCCGCCAGTCGGACAGGCAAGGTTCATCTGGGAGCGCGTGTGTGCTTTGGGGAGAACGTGGGCTGAGGGCGTCCCGGCTCCTCTTAAAGGAGACTTGGTGAGGGGTGAGTGTGGGAGGGTGTTTGGGGTGTCGGCGGATTCAGGAGCCTCCCGTCTGGTCAGTAGACACGCTGGAAGTCCCCTGCGTCACAGGTTTCTTGCCATGTTGCATCTCTGCTTAACCTCTCCTCGGTGGGCTGTCGAACAGTGCACAGGTGACCATCAGAAGTGACGGATTTACAGGTGACTTCACGGTTTACAGGTAGCCCAGAAGTTTGGGAGTGAGGGGCCTGGAAAAGTATGCGGAACTTCTGGATCACAGTTGTGTTTCCTCGCCTGCGGGGAGCTTGCTTCACAGGACCCAGTAAGAGGGAGGGGCAGGCAGGCCTGGGGCAGCGCCTGGGGCCCAGGGTGGGGAGAGGGGTGGCCTCCTGGGCCTCCTTTCCTCCAGCCGAGTCCTGAGGCTCCTTGTAGAATGCAGTGTATGTCCATCAGCCTTCGAGTGCTGGACAGAGTTCTGTGGTCTGTCCATCCAGAGAAATGCCCCTTGGCCTTGAGGAGGGACATGTGTACAGCTCCATGGAGGGAGCCGGCCAGGCCCCGCTGCCATTGCCTGCTCTCAAGGTGTTCGGAAGGGCAGAAAGCAGGCGTGTGGATTCCTGGGCCCCCATGCTGTGGGGGGATGGCGACGGGGCTGGGCCAACCTGCGGGTGGCGTGGCGCCACCCCTGGCCTGCAGGCACCCCGTCTGCCCCAGTGTCCAGGGAAGTGCCTGAGGGGGTCACCACTGCTGCAGCACCCTGTCCACTGTGGGGAGGAGGTGTCTTTACCAAACTCCATGGCCAGGCATGGGGCTCCCACGGGGTCCTGGGCTAGGGCCAGGGGGTCCTGGAGTACCTGGGGAAAGCTCCCTGCCCATCGGGTCACCCAGGAGTAGGGGTGCACAACCTGCCAGGCCACACCTGTGGTGGGCAAGGTCGAGCTGGCCTTGATGAAGGTGGCTGTGCCCGGCCCAGGGTCTGCTAGGCCCAGCGGCCTGGTGCATGGCCAAGGAGACTTTACAGGGCTCTCAGAAAAGTCTTCGCCTCTGCCTCTAGTGCTGGGGATGGAACCCTGGCCCTTGCACCACCTCTTTAAAATCTGAAAAGACTTACGGTTGAAGATTGTCTCCATCTTCTGCCTGAGACAGGAGGTGAGGAGTTGAGGCCAACCTCAGCAATTTAGTGAGGCCCTTCGCAAGACCATGTCGCAGAACAGAGACTAGGCAGGGCGGGGCCGGGGCTCGTGGTGGGGTGCGTGCTACCCCACAGCACAGCAGTGATGTGTGTGACGTTCAGTATGTGGAGGAAGGAGCCTGTGAAGGCCAGGGCCCAGCCCCGGCCCAGCTTCCTGGCCCCAGAGCTGCCCCAAAGCTGCCCCAAAGCTGCCCCAAAGCTGGTGGGGGTGGGCACTGGGAAAGCTGGGTCAAGGATTTCTAATGCGGGCTGAGGGCAGAGGGGCGGAGTGGACTCCGCACGCCAGGGCCTGGGATGGAGGGCCTCCAGAGCTGACTCACTGGCAGCTGAGGGCATCCTCGGCTCTGGGCAGCCTCCGGGCTGGCCCTGGGAAGCAGCTTCCTCTGCCCCTCTGTGTGTGGACTTGGGGACCAACACGGCTCTGGGCTGACCCCGTGCAGTATGGCAGTGGGCCCACTGGCCAGGAGCTCTGAGCCCTTGCGGGTGGGCCGACTGTAGCTGGTGGGCAGCTGGGTGAGGACCTGTGAGTGCTGAGCGATGCCCTGAGGGTGGAGGGCAGCAGCCACCCCTGCAGCGCCCACCCCACCCACTGCACCAGGACCCTCGGGGGAACCCGAGCAGCTTCTTCCGTAGGCAGAGCCACTGGTGCTGCACCCACCTGCCCGCTTCATCTCAGGTCAGCCCTGCTGGCCACCAGGTAGGCACCAACAGAAGCCCAGACCCCACCTGAAGTCCACAGGGTCACCCGGCTGAGGACAGGCTGCTGATGGGTCATGCCCCAGGTGCCCAGGGCTGGCCAGAGGAGCCTGGAGACTGCAGGAAGGCTGGGACCTCACTGTGCAGGCAGCCCTTGGCCTGTCCACCAGAGGGCAGTGCTGCCCAGCCTTCCAGAGGCCTTGGCAAATCCAGGGTAGGGGTGGGGGACCAGTCTGGGGAAGGGGAAGATAAAACACTGGACACCTGGTGAGATTTGAATTTCAGGTAAACAGTGACTTAAAAATGCAGCCATAGGCCTCTAACATTGCCCGGGACGTGTTTATGCTGAAGACCTCTGGCCGGGCTGGGGCTGGGGCTCAGCCTGGAGGCCCTGGGTTCCATCCTTAGACCACATGAAAATAAAGGTGTCCAAATACAACTAAAATATATATAAAAGAGCTGTGTGCCACGCTATCTGACCACAGCCCACCCTTGAGTCCTGCTCTCCTCTGAGAAGCCTGGAGACCCCACCTGGGACTGCAGAGGTGGCTTGGGGCAGAGAGGGGACAGGGAGGCTGCTCCCCAGGAGGAGCTCCAGTGGGCTGGAGCTACAGTGCTCAGCTCTGGAGGAGGCCACACCTGCCCTGAACGTGACTCAGGGCCTCCACTGCGTGTTTGGGTGGGGTGGGGCAGGCAGGGTGACAACAGAGCTCCTGGACCTTGCCTGTCACGTCTCAGCAGAGGCAGCAGGGTGGGGCCCACGGGCCTCTACTCAGGACTCCTGGGTTGAAGCCTTTGTGTTACAGGGGCGTGGCAGGGTCAAAGGCCAGCAAAGTGATCCTGCTGGTTCTGAGGGGATGGCTGCACTCATAGTCAGTGTTGACTCCCTCTGGACTTGTGCAGTGCACGACCTGCACAGGTGAGCCGGGCAGTCCTGTGCAGCTTCTCCATTTCCCTTTTCACCTTCTTTGCCTGCCATAGCTGTGCGCTCCTGCTGGGGACTCCTTGGTTACACTTAAGTCACAAATCCACCTGGAATTTAACTGGGTTTGTGATGTGAAGTGAGCTGAGTCACTTCCCCCTTTCAGGACCTCCATGGAAAAGCCCACCTTCACATTTGAGTGTGCGCATGTGCACACACAGTGGGTGGAGCAAGGGCTCAGACACCATGCACCCTGTGGGACAAGGAAGGAATCGGACATGGGGGACACACAGGCCACTGCGCCCTCTTCAGGACTACTGTGTTCTTGCATGGATTTCCCCGAGACCAAGCCAGCTCTCCACTCTGTCTGCCACCCGCGTGGGCACTGGGCTCCGTTCAGCTGTCCCATCCTCCCTGCCCCGAGATCCCAGTCACTGCCCGCTCTTTACCTGCAAGGAGAAGCATGCAGCCTGCCTCGATCCTGGGCCAGCACCTGGGGCAGGACCCTGGGGACACCACTCACCCCTGACCCACACAGGCCCAAGGCCCAGTCGAGGCCCAGCTGGCCTGCAGGAGAATGGGGACGTGAGGTCCACCCTAGTCTCTGCTGGACTCCCTGGAAGGCTGTGTGGGTGGCAGGGGTCACCTGGGGGTAGCTCTGGGACTGAGCCATCAGGGCCTGGTGGGTCATGAGACTGCAGCAGCACTGGGCTCCTCCGGCCCAGGCCATGATGGCCTCCCTCAAAGGACTTGACAGAGGAGGGGACAGTGGCCTGCAGAGCAGCAGGGCCTGCCCAGGGCTTCCGGGCAGCAGTGGCAGGCGGGGCCCAGGCTGCCAGCTGAGAGCTGGTGGCCAGTTCTCTGCCTGGTTTTGCCATGGAGGCCTTGTGCAGGGAAATAGCTCCTGAGGATGGGGGTCGGGTCTGAGCCCAGCCTGGGCCTGCCCAGCGTGAGCTCAGGCCAGTGGCACTCAAGGCCCTTCCCAGCCGCAGGGCCCTGGAGCTGTGGACACCAGCCACGTGAGGACTGGGGGGTGGGGGTGCAGAACTGCTGCAGACCAGGACCCTCCCCGCCATCACAGCCTCCTGAAGGGACCTTGGGCGGCTGGGACTGAGGCCTCCAGACCTGCTCCTGCAAGCCTGGCCGTGACCAGAGTCAGACAGGGTTGGGTGCTGCCCACGGTGCAGGAGGCTCCCCCGCCAGGCAATAGGAGGCTGGCCCAGGTGAGCCCCGAGCTTGGAGCCTGAGGCCTGGGACAGGGCAGTCCCTCCCTGTGAGGAAGCTGCGGGGTAGGTGGCATGACCTGAGGCCTCCATCCCGCCTGCTCCAGTTGGCCTGGGGTGCGGCCAGCGCAGCTGACTGCCTGGGGGATGCCAGCTGGGCCAGGGGTCAGGTGGCCCAAGGACTGGAAAGGCTCTGCCTGGGGCCTGCGGTCTGTCACCACCACCCAGCTCACACAGTAGGGCCACAGGAGCTGCATGCCACGTAATCATCACAGTGGCCAAGGCCACATCACTGTCCCCCCACAAAGATGGAGATAGAGGTCCAGAGGAACCAGCCCAAGGTCACCCACGGGCACACGGCCATGCTGGGCTGACCCAGGCTCTCCGTCCCTGCACTGAGCATGAGCAGGCCACACAGGCTGGGGGCCCTGGGGATGTCCCCTCTTCCTGGGGAGGGGCTGCTGGGCGAGCCTCCATCAAGGGCAGTAGCTGGCGGCAGCACAAAGCCACCTGCTCCACCACTTCTGCCAGTGAGCTTCCCCTTGGCACCCAAGGGCGTCACTTGGATGTGAGTGTCACAGGTGGCTGTGGCTGTGGGGACACTGCTCTCTGTGGAAAGGGCCCCTTGTCCCGCAGCCCCTCTGCCCAGTGCCCCCGGCTCTTGGTCCTCTGTGAGTGCTCTGCCTGCTGTCCAGTGGAGACTGCCTACCCCTCACACCCTCCGTCTACCTGGGCCTTGTGTGCTGGCGAGCACGGCCGGGCCCTGCCTCGCACGCAGTACAGCCTCCGCTCCCCCTCCGCGAGTTGGCCCTGGGCATGGCTGCTGCTGTGGCCTGGGAGACTGGCCTGGATGCCTCACTCATCTATTTTTAAGCACAGGCGCATGAAAGATTCACAGACAGCTTTACTTACAGGTGGCAGGGACAGTGTCCCTGCCGGAGCACAGCCCACAGGAGGCCTGCCAGGTGCCTGGAGCCCCCAACCCGGCTCGACCTCCTTCCCTGCGCTCCAGGCTGGCTCTCCTCCAGAGCTGGACCCCTGCCCGGCCCCACCCAGGGCCGAGGTGGCCCTCCCTTCCCTTCCCCAGCTCCGGCTCTGTCCTTGAGGGCTCCTCTTGGGCAGGTCTGCGGGGAGCGGCAGGGTCATGAGGCCCTGAGAGCCCAGGGCAGCGGCTTCCTCTGACGCTCACAGGTGAGGCGAGTGTCCCCATTTTACAGATGCGACTCAGGCGTCACTCAGGCATCC
Source organism: Sciurus vulgaris (assembly GCF_902686455.1). Lineage (NCBI taxonomy): Eukaryota > Metazoa > Chordata > Mammalia > Rodentia > Sciuridae > Sciurus > Sciurus vulgaris. The sequence goes on along the minus strand of NC_136476.1, from coordinate 89,865,709 downwards.
AGTAACCTGGAGTCTGAAGCCAGGTGGACCAGACTTCAAAGCCACACGCCTGCACCCTTCCCTCCTGGCTATGGCTGTAGCAGGTGAACAGTCACCACACCTCTGCTTCCTGGAAGGGGAGAGCCCCCCTTCCCTCCAGACCCCACTCAACCCAGGAGGACACAGAGGCCCAGGCCACAGGCAGCGGGTGGGCATCTGGCTTTCCTCCCCTGCTGGGCGTGGGTCCCATGGGCCCCAGACAGGCCAGCTCAGCACGTCACCTGTGTCACCTGCTGTCTGGCCAGGTCCCATAAGTGCCCAGGAGGGCTCTTGGCTGTCACTGCACTTGGGAGACTGCCCACCTAGCTGGCCCTGGGCAGTGGAGGCAGAGCCCTCAGCCAGCACCACCCTTTCCCCACCACACTTTGATGAACAGGGTCGAGCCCCCCAGCCCTGCGTAGTTGAGATGCATTCATTTCAGAGAAATTTTCTTTTCTCGATTTCTGCAAGAGCGCAGGGAGTCTCTGGGCTTCACTTCTGCAAGACACAGGTTCAGCCAGCCTCCCAAGTGTGGCACATTGGTTAAGACCCTGCGTCCTCTGCCAGACCAGCCTTCCCCGCTCAGGCCCGCTCTTCACCCCCTTCCGAGGGACGTGGTTTCTTTCAGCCTGGCCTAAGAGGAGGAAGGGGCCTTGGCAGGAGGGGAAGTTGGCAGCAGCCTCTCGGGAGGCAATGGCAAAGCTCAGCATCTCGGGCCGACTGGGTGGTCCAGAGCCCTGCCCTCAGGCTGCCCCTCCACCTCTGGGAGCAAGAGGGCAGGGTAGCCCCTCGCAGTGGGAGTCTCTCTGGGACACAGGGGAGACTGAGACAGCTTCTCTAGTCACCGGCTGCTGGCAGCTCACCTCTGGGAGCCTCGGTGCCCCGACTGTGAAATGGGGTGCACTTGGTGTTCTGGGTGGTACGAGAACAGAGCAGACGTGTGTGTTCCAGTGTGAGGTGGAGGGAAGGCGAAAAAGACTTGCCGCATCCTGAGACGCGCTGGGGAAGATGAGGGCCACTTTGGAGGGTGGTGGCGACTCGGAGGCCAAGGAGGCAGACAGCCTGGGCAGCACAGAAAAGGGCTCGAAGGAAGTTGCCACGGAAAGCCCTGGAGGGTGCTCCTGGGCGCTGAGGACTGGGCTGCCTGCGGGGGTGAAGAGCATCCAGGTCCCCAGCCCTCTGCCCACTACAGGCAGCGTCCACAGCACTCTTCCAGCTCAAATCACTCACAGCTGATTTCTCAGGAAGCGGAACATGCTACAGCTGGCCAGTGGCCTGCTCAGCCTCCAGGCACAGCAGCACCTGGTGCTGGCTCTCAGGCCTGGGGGCAGACAGACCCTTTCCAAGACAGACAGAGAGAAAATCCAGTTTGCTCAGACACAAAATGACCGCCAGTGCTCTGCCACAAGACACCTAGAGAATGTGCTGGTAGGTGTCGTCATGGTGCCTACAGGTGTGACACCATGGCCAGAAACAGACTAAGAGCGAGTGGGCAGGGAAGCCTAGAAAGGAAACTTCTGCTCTCTCTAGCTGCCCCCTGAGCCAGTGACCTGGGATGATCAAGTGATCCCAGTGTTCCTAGGAACCAGGAATACCCAGAGTAGGAGCCCCTCATAGGGTGACAAGTTCTCTTGCCCAAGAGAGCACCAACTGTGCGGCCGCTGCCAGGCTGGCCATCCGATAAGCGGAGCCCACGTGAGTGCCATCGCCTGATAGCCACGGCTGGCACAACACCAGGAGCGTCTGTGTGACACACTGCTGCTGGCACCCCTCCAGCCCCGCCCAGAACCACGCCACAGTCTGTCACCTCCCCCAGGTCCCAACAAGCAGGGTGGCCTTCCACAGTGGTGCTCAGTCTCCCTGCTCAAGGGGACCCAAAAGGGTCAGGCATCCTGCCAGGTGGCCAGCCGGGTGACCACTGGTTACTCAGTAGCAGTTCAAGGGCTCCTTTCTGTAATGACCGACTGGCACGATGGTCACGTCGCCCTCGGGCCGCCTGCACGCCCTTGGGGAGCTGCGGTTCTGGGCCCCGGGACGACCCAGGGGTGGGGCGGCGGGCGGGCAGCGCTAGAGCCCAGGCTGGGGTCCCGAGAGGGGCGGAGCATGGCCCGAGCCTCCGCAACCCGCGGCGCAGACACGGGGTGGGTGCCCCGGGCGGGGCGGCGGGCGGGCCAGTGCCCGGGGCGCGGGGCGGGGCGGGCGGCCGCACCTAGCCGCCTGCGGCCGCGCCTCCCTCCACCGGCCGCCCCGCCCTCCGCCCTCGCAATAAGGGGCGCGGGCGCGCGGGGAGCGCGGGCGGCCGTCGGGGCTGGGCTCGGGCGGCGCGGCGGGCCATGGAGCTGTGGCCGTGGCTGACGGCGGCGCTGCTGCTGCTGCTGCTGCTGGTGCAGCTGAGCCGCACGGCCAGGTTCTACGCCAAGATCAGCCTCTACTGCGCGCTCTGCCTGTCCGTCTCCGCCGTGGCCTCGGCCGTCTGCCTGCTGCGCCACGGCGGCCGCACCGTGGAGAACATGAGGCAAGGGCCCGGCCGCGGGCCGGGGGGGCGCCCGCGCCGCCGCTTCCGCTTCGCTAACTTTCCGCTCTCCTCCCCTCTTCCTGCCCCGCCCGCTGCCGCCGTCCGGGGCGGAGAGCGTGGCCCAGCGCCGGGCGCCCGGGGTCCCCGGGAGCCGGCGTCACAATGTCCCCGCGCCCTTGCCCTGGCATTTACTCGGCTCTGGCCTCCCTGCGCCCGCCGTGGCGCGCCGGCCGGCGGCGGGGGCGGCTTTCTGGGAGGAAGGGGTTGCGCCGCGCGGGGAGAGGCCCTGTCCTGCTTCACCCACGGGAAACCGAGGCCGCTTGCTGGGCTTTCCCCAGAGCCACTGGGCGGGGCGCGCCCGGGGCAGGGGCCGACCCTTGAACTCCCCCTGGGGCCGCTGCCCATCCGCAAGTGATGGAGGAGCCTTTGCTTCCTTTGCTGTCTTGGGCAGGTGGGGAGACCTGCGAGGAGCTACTTCCGTATGCGGGGAGGTGTTGGCCCCTGGGGCCCCGCTCTCCTTAGCAGGGACGGGAAGGAAGGTGGCAGTTGCTGAGAGTTTCCTCTGGACACCTCCCAGAGCTGGGAAGCTTGGCCCCGGTCGGGCACAGGGAGGGGGCAGTCTGGGCTGGCAAGAACACTTGGGGGCTGCCTGGGAGGGGCCCTTCCTGTCCATCAGCCTGTTCCCCATCCCCAGGGACTGTTGCTACATTTCTCTCTGCCCTGTTTGGACTGTCCAGCTGGTGGCTTTTGCAATGGCCTCTTGACTGTGGCTTGGCATAGGGGACATTGTGGTCCCCAAGGCCCTACCTCCCCCTTAGTTACAGGGACAATGGGTGAGGTGTCCTGACTTTCCATCATCCCTGCCTTTTGTGGGTCTTGGCAATGGGGAGACAGTGCTTGGCTGGTCTGTATTTCATGTGTCCCGAGCCCTTCAGGGAACTTGTGGCTTTGCCTGAGGAGCCCAGATGCAAAGGGAGTAGAGAGGGGGTGTGAGGCAGAGGAGCCAGGTGTTCTGTGATGACCCAAGCCCCTTCGACCAGATGGCCCAGGCCAGTATCCAGGGGCGCAGACCCCGGGGCAGCCCAGACATTTTGCTTCTAATAGGTAGTTCTCAGTTCCTGTGTCCTCAGGCCAGATGCCCTAGGCCATGCACCAAGCTCTGGAGGCTGGGATGTGAGATATAGGCCCAGCTCCCCTGCAAGCTGGGAACTGTCTGAGGAGAGAAAGGGGGCTCCATTGGGGACCCTCCCTAAGTCCCTGGGCACTTCAGATCAGAGTAGAGGCTGTGGACTCCTGGAAGGGGCCCTCTGGGTTTGCAAAGTACCAGGCAGTATACTCCTTGGGGTGACGCCCTCCCCAGGCCAGGCCAGCAGGTGTCCTGGGCCCTACGTTTTCAGCAAATACGAAGTGGGCGTCCCGGGAGCCCAGGTGTTTTGCGTCTGCCCTGGTGGCCTCTCTACCAGCATGTCCTTGTTTTGGAAAGTCCTGGCCTGCTCTTCAGTCTGCTGCTCCCCAGGGGCCGAGTTCAATCACCAACTGCCTGCTCTGTGGTGTGGATGGACCCAGTAGGCTGGCCAGGCTCGCACTGGGCCCTCCTGTCTCACCCTCTACCCTGCCCTGCGCAGCCATCAGCCTGGAGAGTCTGGACAACTAGAACCCTGGGGCCCCTGGAGCCCCTGGAGCCTCTCAGGGTCAGCACCCAGATAAAGGACCCACAGCCTCTGGGACACTGCTGGGTCACAGCAGGTATTTGGTTCCTGCCAGCACGTGGATACCCTAGGGGAAGGGAGGGCTGGAGCCTGGGAGCCCACAGCCCTGCCCTTTGCACCAGGCTCCCAGAATCCCCGCGATGACGCCCAGCAGTGACAAGGGTGGGGGTGCTGTCAAGAGAAATGCCTCCAGGCGGGCCACAGGGAGGGCTTGAAAGGCAGAGTCGGGGTGCAGTCCCTGGGTGCTGGTCAGATAGGCCCAGGAGCACGGGAGGGGGCACTCGGGAAGGGCTGCTTTGTGGATGGATGTTCCCCCATTTCAGGCCCCTCTTGGGCTCTGACAGGCAGAGTCTGGCCGGCCTGTGTGCTGTAGATGCCTGGAGTAGGGACTGCCATGCTGAAGAGCCTGAGGCTGAGACTCACTTTGAGACTAAGGCGTGGTGGCAGGATGGGAGGAGGAAAGCTGAGTGTCAGGGTCTCAGCCGGGGGAGGCACAGCGGGGCTTGGAACCCATAGGCAGTGGCTCCAAGTGCTCTTTGCTTTTGCTCTGTGCCCACCCCAATGCTAGGAGCTGGAGGCTGGTACTTGGGGAGTCCTGAGCTCTGGGAGGGGCTGCCCCTCTGCTCCCTCCCTTTCCACTTCCCCTGTGCAGTGGCCATGCCCTGGCCTTCCTCCGGGTACCAGGCAGGTGCCCACGGAGTCCTTCCCTGTGTGCTCCTAGGGTGCTAGGGCTGGGTGGCTGGGAGAGGCCCCAGTGGCACCCATGCCATGCAGGGAAACAAAGCCCAAAGGAGCTCTGTGTATTAGGATTGGGATCAGATGCAGGGCCAAGAGGCCCTAATGACAGGTTCCGCTAAGAGGGAAGGTTATTTTCTTGGGCCCCAAAGGAGACCAGAGCTGGGCTGTGCCCTGCGACCCCACCATTCTTAGGGTCCCAGACGCCACTGTGGTGGTAGGAGAGGAAGGTGACAACAGACCCATCTTCTCACCCCCAGGTGACCAGGACCTGGCCCCCCAGTAGCTTGTCCCCTGCACCTGTGCCCACACCACACTTGGAGAGGGGAGAAGGGGCGTTTCTGGGCCCTGGATCCTGCGATATGCACATGGATGGGGACTCAGTGCAATTGCTGGGCCCTGGTCCCAAAGGAAAGGAAGTCTGCCCTTCTTTGCTTGAGGTGTCGAGGGGACAGACTCTCCTGCAGGCCTAGGGGAGCTGGTGGGAGGGCTTTGGGGAAGCCTGGCTCCCACCTCCCACAGCCTGTCCTCAGGCCCCACCCACCCACATTGCTCAGACTAGAAACCCCACCCCCTTGTGCCCCAGTTCCCTGGCACCTGTTGGAAAGCTCCTAGCTGTCTGGTGGCCTTGTTGGGGCCTCTTGTACCCTGAGCCATCAGCAGCCCTGCCTGCCCTTTGCCAGAGGGCTGCCCCAGCTTCTCTCAGCCTTCTGGCCGGTCTCACCTAAAGAGTGTGCCTGGGTCTCCGGGGAGCAACCCAACCCAAGCCCAACGGCCAAGGGCAAGGGTCAGTTGGTGGCTGTCCACGAGGACAGCCAGGCTGGTGGCCTGGTCCCTGGCCTTGAACTGCCTCCGGCTGCTGGAGCAGGTGCTGGTGGGAGGGGCTGGGCAGGTCAAGGCACCCTTTGCTCTGAGTCACTGTGGTCCATTCCTGCTGGGTCCTGTTGTCACAGCCACCACTGGTCCTCAGGCCAGGGTCGCTGGCTCATAGCCTTGTGGAGTGGCGCTCCTGTGCATCCTTCCGCTTCCCAGGTAGAAACGGAAGCCTAGGCAGTCAAGGGCACTGTCCCAGGCCACATCTGGGAAGAAGGGAGCCAGGCCCCAAGTCCACCTGACAGCTGTCAGCAGTAATCCTGGAGCGCTGGGCTGGGCACTCGGCACATCCCTTGGGCTTCAGGTGACCCCAGCCCAGGATGGTACAATTTATCTTCTATTTTACTACAATTAAGAAAGTGGGAGCAGGGGATAGTGCACAAGTAGAGTGTGTGCCTTGCATGCCTGAGAACCTGGGTCCATCCCGGGACTACTGGAGAAAGGGAGGGAGGGAGAATGGAACCGGTGGTGGCCGACACCACTGCCAGAGGGGACCACAGTCCCTTTCCAGATGTGGCCTGAGACCACCCACCACCCCCTGCGGCCAGCCTCGGAAGTGCAGAAATTTGTAGTAAGGTTGTAAGTTGAAGATTCCTTATCCCAAGTGCTTGGACTAGAAGCTTTTCAGGTTCCTGATGACTTTGAACTCCAGAATGTTTACACATACATAATGAAATATCCTGGGGACCCAATTCTAGACGTGGACCGTTTGTGTTCCATGTGCACCTTTTACGGGTAGCCTGGAGGAGATGTGCGTGGCGTTTCCAGTGCACCTGCGTCCTGACTGCAGCTTCTTGCACGAGGTGGGGTGTGGAAGTTTCTACTTGTGTCATCTTGCCCAGAATCCTCAGGAGTTTGGAGCATTTGGGATTTTGGATAAGGGATGCTTGGCCCGTGGGAGCCCCCACGCGTGCTGGGCTGCGCTGTAGCTCACGCAGAGCCCTTGCCTAGCACCGCAGCCCTAGTCCACTCCCAGCACCAAGAACGGAAGTCACACGAATGGCCTTCGCAGTAAGTGATCTCTACCAAGGTATCCCTCTGCCTTGGTGGCTGAGAAGTAGCCTGGAGTTCCTCTGCCTGGCCTTCCTGGTACCCCGTGGGCATTTCTGGTTCTCAGACTCAGCATTCAGCCTCCTGCTGCCCGAGGGAGAATTCCTGGTGGAGCTGCTCAGGGCTTCTAGTGCTGCCCCCATGGAAACCCTGACCCTGGCCCCTGCCAGGGCCTCTTTCCCCAGCCCTGGCCACACCTCCAGGCCATCCATCTGTGCCAATAAGAAGAGTGAAGGCAGGTTCTTGTTTCAGTTTACATTTTTTTGATAACCCATGAGTGAGTTGCTTTCTGTCTTTATTGGACATTTGCCTTTTTAATCTTCTTGTGAATTGCCTGAGTGTGTCTCCTTCCATCCTCACTTGCTCCCAAGAGCTGTGATTTACAGGTGGGAAAATGGCATGGATCCAAAAAAGCCAGCCAGTTCTCCCTACCAGTGTCCAGGATCCAGGTCCTGCCCGTAGCCCCCAGTGGATGGGATGGCAGGCAGGTCTGTCCTGGAGAGGAGATGCCCCAGCTGGCTGAGGCCAGCAGATCTGAGGAAAAGACGCAGGCTTCTTGGACCCAGGAGCAGTGGCTGTCTTAGTCTCCCAAATTAAGCCCTGTGACTCTGGGAGGCACAGGTCCCCCCGAGTGAGAGCTGCCCCTCCACTGGCATTGGCTCCATGGCAGGACAGCTGGGTGGAGCCTGGGCTTTGGTCATGGAAGAACCTGTCCTGTGGGATTCCACTTCTGCTAGGCTTCCAGACTTAGAGCTGTGCAGGCAGACGGGAACGGCGGTTTCCAGGGGTTGGGCAGCCAGGCAGTCTGTGTGGGAAGATGGGGCTTCTCTGGATGGACATGGTGAGGGCGGCAGACAGGCGGGCCTGCCTGATGCACAGCGCCAGGCTCCTGAATGTGGTCAGGGCCGTGTGCATCATGGTGTCTTGCCTTAGTCCAAAAGCCTTGGTTTGAGTGAGGCTCTGGCTTTGAACCTCTGCTCTGCTGTGCTCTCAGTGCTTGGACCCTATTCAGCTACTTGACTGACCTGTGGACAGGGGTCCCTCTTCCCCTCAGGACTGGGGGGATCACATGACAGGGGCTGCACTGATCTGCATGGACAGCAGAGTGTGTGGGACCACAACCCCCAGTCGGCGGCACATCATCAGGCTCCCTGCGGGGGGCTGTAGAGTGAGCCTGTGTTTTCGGGCTCCGTCACCCCATGGGCTAACCTCTTCAGTGGCAATGTCCTGTCCCAGGTGTGGGCAAATCTGGGCAGATCAGGAGGGCCAAGGCCACCCCAGCCCCACATCCCCCTGGCCTGGTCACACTGTGGACACAATCTGGGGGATGGACTGGGTACAAGAGACTTGAGATGCCCCTTGGGAGGCCAGGCCTCTGCAGGATGCTGGGCCCTTCTCGCTTCATCTCGCCCATCACTAGCCTCACCCACCTCTGGGTGGTCCCCACCTTCCTGCCAGGCACGCTCCCTTGGGAAGGCCGAGTGACCATGGTGCGGGAGAGGCAGGCAGGCCCCGCCACCCCGCATGCAGTGTCTGACTCTGGAGCCTCTGTCTTGTCTTCTGCTGTGTGGCAAAGGCAGGCTGGGCCTGGAGGTCTGTCCACTGCTGGCGGCCCTCCAGTGTCTCCCATCCTACCCCACACAGCCAGCACCTCCTTCTCCCCAGCTGGCCCCCACTCCTTCCCTGTGCCTCATGCTGAGCCCCTGGCCACTGACCTCTGCTCACTGTCTCCTCTGCCCCCAGCATCATTAGCTGGTTCGTGCGGTCCTTCAAGTATGCCTACGGCCTTCGCTTTGATGTCAAGGGCCGGGAGAAGCTGGAGGTGGACCGGCCCTGTGTCATCATCTCCAACCACCAGAGCATCCTGGACATGATGGGTAGGCCGACACGGGCACGGATGCCCCGCCCCTGGGGTGGGGGCAGGTGAGCCAGGCTCTGGTGGGCTGGGAAAGTGTCCCTGCAGCCACTGGCTTCCCCCAGACTGGGCAGTTATAGCAGCTGGCACCTGTGCCTGAGACTGGGCACAGGGCTGTGCCGCACCCCAGGCTGGGAGATTGTTTGGCTACCTCCCCCAAAGGTGACCAGGCCAAAGGCCAGCTGGTGGGTAGGTGGGCAGTGGGGAGCAGTGGGCCAGCCCATGTGAGAGGCTCAGCCAGCTGACAGTCCTGTCTGTCTTTCCCTGTCTCTCTGCCTGTCTGTTTCTCCTCTCTGCCTCTCCCTGGCTGCCTCACTGCTGTGGGCAGGCCTCATGGAGATCCTCCCCAGGCGCTGTGTGCAGATCGCCAAGCGGGAGCTGATGTTCCTGGGGCCGGTGGGCCTGGTCATGTACCTCGGGGGTGTCTTCTTCATCAACCGGCAGCGCTCCAGCACGGCGCTGACCGTGATGGCTGACTTGGGCGAGCGCATGGTCCAGGAGAACGTGAGCCTGGGCTGCGTGTGCTGCTGGCGGGAGGGTCTGTGGGTGGCAGGGGTGCTCGGGACCCTGCTCCAGGCTGCATGGTCCTGGGAGGGGCAGGTGGCCTCCCTGGGTGGCCCAGGTGGCAGGCAGGGTACAGCCCGGCCACAGCCAGAACCTCTCTCCTGGCAGCTCAAAGTGTGGATCTACCCTGAGGGCACGCGCAATGACAATGGGGACCTGCTGCCCTTCAAGAAAGGTGCCTTCCACCTGGCTGTCCAGGCCCAGGTAGGCGGGGACCCAGGTCAGGGTGGCCTGAGGCTGCCCGTTGCAGCTGGGGCTTGGGAAGCCCTGCAGTGGGTGGGGACAGGGCCTCGCCCCCAGTGCTGGAGGTGCCCGAGGGCCCTGCACTCTGGCACTGGGCAGTGCTCCTCCAGCCCACAGGGCCAGTGCACGGGGCAGCCTGAGAGCGTGGGCTCTGGCACCCCTCTCCAGCTGGTGGGCGCAGCCTGCCTCGTGTGGGCCCTTGAGAAGCAGCGGCAAAGGCAGGAGCCCGTCCCTGCTGGCCTGTGCTGAGGGCTCCTCACAGGCAGTGGGCTGGCCAGGGCACCGGCCTGCAGTGCAGGCAGGGCAGGGGGAACTGGAGTCCGCCTCTGGGTCTTGGCTCCTGGTCCTCAGCCTTCAGGGTCAGTAATGGGGCCCAGAGTCTGGGGGTCCAGGGTGTATCCACCATGGGGCAGGGGTCTCCTGGAGGGTGCAGGGGGCCCACCAATCCCTGCTTCATGCTGGGGAGACTCATGTTGAGGTGAAGCCACCGTCCAGGGTCAGGGAAAGGGTTCTCCAAATGCTGGACTGGTCATAGTTCTGCCCCCATGGTGGCGGCCTCCAGGGCCCCTGGGGCCTGGCCCTGAGGCCACACACACCTTTCTCCTGAGGCTCCCCAGCACCTGGGGCTGGCACAGGAGTCTGCCTCCAAGCCCAGCTCTGCCCGCAGCCACTCTGCTGTGACCGGGCCTCCATCCCGGGTGGAAGACACTCCGCCTGGGCCTGGGGCTGAGCTGCTTCCACCTGGCCAGTGGCAGTGGGTAGGGGTTGCACTGGCGAGGCCTGGAGGAGCAAGGTCTCCCAGCCAGCTGTGCCCCAGGCCTGTCCCTCTGCAGTCTGCCCGCCATGTCCGAGGCTCCCTGACAGTCTGGTTAATGATCACCCCAGGTGCCACCTGTCACCGGCAGCTCTGACCGTGGTGCCTTCCAGGATTGTCAACGGGCTCCACCCCTCCCCGGGCAGTGCCACACTGGACTTCTGGGGAGGGGGACAGATGGAGGGGCGGGCAGGGCAGGCGGTGAGGCCCTCAGCCCTTGTCCCTGCAGGTGCCTGTGGTTCCAGTGGTCTACTCCTCCTTCTCCTCCTTCTACAACCTCAAGACCAAGCTCTTCACCTCCGGTGAGCCTGCCAGCTCTTCCCACTCCTGAGGGGCTGCTCGGTGGAGTCACCCGCTGGGGCTGGCCTGTCCCCTCACTGCTCTCCTGTGGCCCTGCCAGGCAGCTGTAGTGGGTCTGTTTTGCAGAGGAGGACACTGAGGCTCCAGGAGGGTGACTGGCCCCAGGCATGTGCACTGGTGGGACCTGTGAGGCCCTCCTGTGCTGGAGGTGGATGCTGCGCCGTCCAGCCTGGCCCCACGTGGGCAGCCCAGGGAACCACCACTGCCACAGAGCTTGTAGCCTCTGCCCCTTCCAGCATTGTTGGCCTCCAGGCAGGGGGCCCTGACCCCTGTTTCACCTGGGTGGGGTCAAAGGTTGAAGGCAGTAGGGGAGGAGCCAAGCTCTGTCTCCCATCTGACCCCACTGCCCACACCACTGAGGAGGCCAGAAGTCGGGTGCAGTGGGGCTGACCAGGAGGGCAGAGGGGGCTTGCTGGGAGTGGGAATGCTGTGTGGTGGTGGCAGTCACGGGGGGACCGTTGTCAACCACTGGGTGCACTCTTGGGAGCTATCTTACTGGTCAGTGTTGCCTCAGCCACAAGCCCACAGTGGCCAGGAGCTGGGGCCAGCCTAGCCCTCCAGGCCTGGGTCTCAAGGCTCAGGCAGTGCAGAGGGTGGTGGGGTAGGGCGAGGCTGGGCAGCAGCAGGGCAGACCCTGACACTGCTACCCCACCCCAGGAACGATCAAGGTGCAGGTCCTGGATGCAGTTCCTACCAGTGGCCTCACCGTGGCCGACGTGCCCAAGCTCATGGATACCTGCCACCACGCCATGAGGAGCACCTTTTTCCACTTGTCCAGGACTCCCCAAGAGAATGGGGTGGCCGAGGGGCCTGGTGTCCAGCCAGCCCAGTAGCCCCAGCCATGGTGTGGGGGACCTGGGGCAGGGCAGGTGGGAGGCAGAAGGCTAGGAATGGACAGAGGGACACCACACCCCCTCCCAGGCTGCCAAATATCACCGTGTCTGGCTCCCTGGCTCCCTGGCTCTCACTGGGACCCTAGAAGCAGGAAGCCCTCTCTGTCATTGGCCTCCAACGAAGGCCCCTGATATCTCTTCCAGGAGTCAGATGGACCTTCCCAGTCCTGGGGGCAGGGACCTCCCCCCATGCCTGTGCCTCCAGGATCTGGTATGTGGCCTCAGGCGGGCTGAGCCCCAAGGCCACTGGGGAGACTGGAAGCCCCTGGGATGTCAGAGCTGAGGCCGTGCCCCTGCCCTGGCCCCAGGCTCCCTGGTATGCCTGCAGGGCTCGCAGGGCGCAGAGTCAGGCTCAGGGGTCCAGGCCATGGCCTGCATCAGGCCTTCAGGGGGAGAAGGGGCTGCTGCCTGGGCCACAGGGAGCTGGAGGGCAGGGTCTGCAGCTCCCACCGGCTTCAAGGACATCTGTGGGTCAGTGCTGTGCTCAGTTCTTTTTTATAAATGAACTCTTGAAAGTAATTGGTGAGTTGTGATCACTTCAGAGGGTGTCAGGGGCTTTCCTAGGCCTTGTTCAGGGATGCAGGGTGACAGGGCAGTAGAGCCTGGCTGTCTTCCAGGCTGCCTGTGCTGTCCACCCAGGGGTCCAGTGAGAAGGTCCAGCCCCAGCAGGGGTGGGCCAGTCACCCATAGTGCCTCCTCCTTCATGGCCTTGTGGGGTCCACACAGCTAAAGGGGCGGGATGCCTGTGGGCCTGGAGGCGAGGGACAGAGGCTGGAGACTACCTCTGGCCTCTGTCATAAGCAGGAAGCTCATGACCACCTGCCTCAGCCTGACAGAAAGGAGCACCCCAAGTGTGGTGTGTGGCGCTCCTTTCCCTCTTCCCCGCTGAGGCAGGGGTCTGCGTGGGGCAGCATCTTCCTCCCACCCCAAATCCATCCACTGACAGCAGCTCAAGTCTTGATTTTATTCTGGCAGAGATGGAACAGGCCTCTGCCCTGGTCCACGCAGGCTGCCCAGTGAGCCCCAGCCCTGGGCATGAAGCCTCCGTACCTTCCCTGGCCTCAGACCCACCAGGCCCTGTAAAATCCAGGCATCGGAAGGGGGGTTCATGCAGAGGACCCCACCTCATACACAGGTCCTGGGGGCCTCCCGAGGGAGGGGGACAGAGCAAGGGCCCTTCCCAGCCTGCCCACAGCCAGCACCAGGTCCGGCCTTGGCCCCAGCTAGAGGACTGTCGGGCTGTGGGGACCAGGGCGTCAGTGCAGCCTGCAGTGTGGAGTGGGTGGGTCCTCACAGCTCCTTCTTGCATGAGCCTAGAGGCAGAAGAGGGGGCTGGATCAACAGCCAGCCTGCCTGTCCCCTGTGGTGGCCACACTGGCCCCAGATGGTTCCCAAGCTTCCAGGTGGCTGTGGCACTCACAAGACCCCAGCTGCTCCTCCAGGAAGGATATCTGCTCACTCAGCGAGTCAATGCGGTCCAGCTGCTGCAGGGAGTGGGCCAGGAGGCGTCCAGGGTCCTGCAGCCCCTGCTCCACGGCCCGCGAGGCCAGGCTGTGCAGTGGAGCGAGCACCAGCTGCAGCTTCTGTGGACATGCAGGAGGCCGATGACCCAGGGCCAGCCCTCCCACCCTTCCCCAAGAACTGGAGGAGAACCAGGAAGGGCTGGCAGGGCTGGCAGGGCCCCCACCTATCCCTGGCCACAGGGCTCTGCTCGCCACTAGAGGGAGCTGCTGTTCCCGAAGGGACAGAGGCTGGGCTGGCACTGATGGACATCAGACAGGTAAAGGCCTGGGCACCTGGTCGTGAGGCCTCAGGGTTCCAGCAGAGGAATCAGAAGGGTCTCAGAGCCCATGGCTCTGTGGGAAGCCCAGCAAGAGCTTGGACTTGTGTGGAAGTGGGGGTGCGCTCTGGGCCTGGGCTCCCGCTCCAAGTGTGGCTGGGGGGTGGGTGGTCTAAGCTCGGTTCCTCCTGGCCTAGGAGTCCCAGCCACTGTCCCATTGCCCCTGCCCACAGAGCCCCTGGGCTTTCAGCAGAAGGAAGCAGCGCCCTTTGGGTTATCCGTGGAGCCCCACGCCCATCCCTCGCGGAGAGCCATGTCCCAGGAGGCCATGGGAGTGTGTGGGCCTCCATAGGGCCAGCCAGGCCACGCCCCAGGCCTCACCTGCTCCAGCGTGTCTACCCGGGACTGCAGCCTGCGCACCTCCTCCCTCACTGTGGGCACCCCTGTGGGCAGGTCCAGGTGCGGTCAAGAGGGCAGCCCCCACCCCACCCCGCTCCACCCCACCCCCCTCCACCCCACCCTGAGGCTGGCCTCTGATCCTGAGGACTGCCTGGCATGTCCAGCCCCCACCTTGCCCCTCGGTGTGGGGCCAGGCTTGCTGTGCTGACCCGGGGTCGAGGTGCTCCTGGTGCGGGGCTGCTGACGGCGCATTATTACTCACGGTACGAGTTTGAAGTGTCACAGCGCGTACCAAAAGTAATAATGCCCCGTCACCAGCGGAGGACGGCGACTCTCCAGGCTGCTGGCACGTGCATCTCTTGGCTGAGGCAAGGCCCTAGGAACCTCCCCACAGTGCTTTCCAGAAACCTGGGGGGAAGGGCCCCTGCTCCTTCTGCCCACCAGAGCTGCCCACCCGCCCAGCACACCTGGGCTCATCTAGGCCTGGCACACCAATAGGGTGATCCCCCCATGGTCCCAGGCCAGGCCCAGCAGCAAGGGTGGAAGGGTGAGCTCACCTGTTGTGTGGCCCAGGGCCACCCTGGGGGGCCCTCCCTTGGGCAGGCAGAGTGTCCTGTCTGCAGATGGGCCGTGCCCCTCCCGACACTGGCACCAGTAGCTGCCTGCAGTGTTGACACAGCGCTGGGGACAGCTGGCTCCTCCAGTGCTGCATTCGTCCACGTCTAGGAAAGGGGCCTTAGCAGTGCCCGTAAGGGGCCTTCCCCAGGGCCCCTCAGGGAGGCACAGCCAACCTTACCTGTCTGGCAGGTGTCACCCTGCCACCCTGCAGGGCAGTGGCAGTGGCCTGGATGGACACAGCTCCCTCCGTTCCCACAGGGTGGCTGGCATATTGCTGTGGGCAGAGGAAGCCTGTCACCAGTGCAGGGTGACAGGGCCCTGCGTTGGCAGCCAGGGAAAAGGGTGGTCTGCTTAGGGGGAGAGCAGGTGCCATGCTGGCCAACTGTGAGTGGGAATCCTGGCGCCAGGTGACCCCCAGGGCTCTGTGTGGCAGGACCTGGGGATGGCAGTGTCCTGGGACCTGCTGCCCTCACCTGCTCCACAGGCCCCAGGGAGCCCACTGGTCCTCTTCCAGCCAGGGCAGCAGGCATAGCGAGGCCTGGCAGGGGCCGGCTCAGGGCTGCGGCGATAGGCGGTCCTGTAGATGGTTCTGTAAGGGGGGGGGGGGGGGGGCTCAGAGGGGCTGACACACTGGGTGGCCCAGGCCAGTCTTTCTCAAGATAAGATGTGAAGGGCACCAGTAGCTGGTGCCCACTTGGCCTGCCAGCGTCTGGGCACCAGAGCAGGGTCACTCCCAGGTGTCCCCAGAGGTTCTCTCCCCCAGGGATGTCAGTTCTGGGTCTCTGCACAGTGATTCCCTAGGTGGCCGTTCAAGTGTCGAGTGGGATTCTGAGGAAGCCTCAGCCCTGCCTGGCACGGAGCAGGGACAAGGCCCAGACCTGTGTCCTTCCCTGGCGTCTGGCACCGGCTGCTGCTCTTCCACACCAGCACTCCTCCAGCTCTGGGGTGCAGCAGGCCCAGCACCCCAGCAGCAGCTCATGAACCTGGGCTGTATCAGACCCGTCCTGTCCCTCCCTCAGGATTTCAGGGGGCAGGCACAGCTCCCTGAGCTCAGCACGAGGACCCTGCCCCGCAGCTGGGCATGTCAACCCGACAGGATGTCTGGGCGTCTGGGCCGTGGTGGGCAAGATGACCACTGGAGCCCTGTGCAGGACCAGGGGCCGAGACAGCTTCCACCCCAAGGAATAGGAGGCTTTGACCAGGGGTGCCCAGCTTGGGTGGGTGGACTGGACACCCTGGAAGCTGAGGGTGCAGATGGGTGCACAGCCCCTGGAAATGTGGGGGGTGCCCTGGGAGGTGGCATCCTCGGACTCAGACAACTGAGATCCAGCGTCGGGAGTCCTGCTCTGGCCTCGGCTTCTCATCTCACGGTGAGGAGCCCTCTCAAGCCAGGTGGTTGAAGGTGCCTTGGAGGGTTGGCCCTGGGGGTCTGGGTTGGGTGGGCACTCACCGGTAGGTGCTGCAGGCTCGGTGCCCATCGCAGGTGGTGAG
Source organism: Sciurus vulgaris (assembly GCF_902686455.1). Lineage (NCBI taxonomy): Eukaryota > Metazoa > Chordata > Mammalia > Rodentia > Sciuridae > Sciurus > Sciurus vulgaris. Next base: position 89,849,732 of record NC_136476.1, on the reverse strand, counting down.
GAGGGGCTGGTACACTCGCTGCACAAAGGACTCGGAGATGGGACCCCTGGCGACCCCCACTGCACACACCCTGCGGCTATGGCAGGGCAGGGGGTCAGCCGGAGCTCTAGAGCCAGGACCCACCCAGCCTGGGGCCCATGAGGAGAGTGCTTCCCAATGCTGCCCGGCAGAGCCCACAGTGAATGCCCTGAGTGTTGGAGGCTGCCTTGGGGAGGGTGTGAGGGCTCCTGGCCCCAACCCCAGCACCCTGAGGCCCAAGCCCTGGCTCACCTGGGTCTGTAGACGTGCCCGGTGCCTCCCACTGCCAGCACCAGGAACCACACTAGAAGCAGCTCCCGGGAGCCCCACATGTCCTGTGTATCCAGGTGGGGTGGCCTTCTCCTCTGGGTGGCCTGGGCACAAAGCAGGACCCCATCAACCCTCCTGCAGACTCCTCTCTGGCCCTGTTGTGAGTCTATACCTTTGGCTTTGTGAGGCCTGCCCGGCTCAGCCACTTGCTGGGTCCTCCCACCAGGGGGAGAGCCCCCAGGGAAAATGCCAGCTCCTCTGCTCCAGCTGCCCTAGTCAGCCAGGCCAGCCCTTGCGGGCCAGAGCCAGGCCGCTGTCCAGGGTTCTTGAAGGAGGCACTGGGCCTTCTGGGCTGTGGGGCTGAACCCAAGGGTACCCAAAGCTCCAGGTAGACCAGTCTCCCCTCCTTCCCCTGGCTGGTTTTAGGGCCCTTGTGGTCACAGGAAGTGGGGGCCAGCTTGACCTCTGCTCTGTCTGCTAACAGGGTGTTAGCGGGCAGAGCTGGAATTCAGCCTAGCCAGGAACTTGTCACCCCATCACAGCCCTGGACTCTGATCCTTGTCTGCCAACAGAAAGCCAGTAGGGGGCCCCGTGGGGCTGTATGAGGTGCAGGTATCTGGCCTCCACCAGCAGGTGCACCACAGCCAGGAGACATTATGAGGTGCACATCCTGAGACCAGGGGAGGGGGGCTGTGGCTAGGAGGGGCATCCCTCCTAGTCTGGAGTAGGTGTGCAGTCTCTGGTGCTCCCAGGGCAGTGCCCCACTGGCCCACAGCCAGGGGAGTAGGGAGTACCCTGCAGTGAAGATGTCCTTGGAGCCCATCTCCAGCCCTCTCCTGGCTTTGGGTGGGGGCCAGGGAGGCTGGGGGAGGCTACCTGAGAATGTAAGAAACCCCAGTCTAGAATTAACAGTCAATGATGCTGAGGGTGGGCTTGGTGTCTGTGCAGAGGGGCGGGGCAGCTGCCCCCTGTCCTGTGGTAGCCAGCCAGGGTGCTGAGTTCCATCCAAGGCTGGTCATGGTGCTTTATCAAGGGCTGGGCTCCTCCCCGTGGGCTGCCCTAGCCCTGTAGCCCCCTCCCCACTACACTGGTCAGAAAAGGGCCAGGAGACCAGCAGGGTGGAGCTGGGAACTGAGGACTCAGCTTCTGCAGACACCATGAAGGTCTGTGAGGCCCTTCCTTGGCTTTGACAGCCTCGAGTGGTTACTGAGCCCTGACTGCCGGCCAAACCCCAACCAGAGGAAAAAACAAGCCTGTGGGGGCTTCTTGGGTCACTCAGCTGGGGGTCAGCTCCAAGCTGGGGCCCTGCATCACTGGGTTCTGGGTGGGAAGGCAGCTGGCAGGCGAGCTTCTCACACCCTGCCTCTGCTGAGGTAGAGGCAGGGGAGGCCAGGGTCTGTGAGTGGGCAGGTAGTTTCTTGACAGGGGAGTGTCCTGCCAGTCAGACCTGGCTAGGGAAGATTAATCCTGGGGGTTGTCCCTGGGGGAGGTCGCAGTTGGAGGTTGGCCTGTTGGTCCAGGCAAGAATCAGATGGTCCTTGGGAGTAGAGCCCAGGAAGAAGCGGTGGGCCAGCAGCCTCAGTGGCCTGTGGTGGGCAGGGGGATGTGGAGCTCGGCCTGGGGGCGGCCCCTTTTCGCCACAAACGTTCATCCACAGCACCGGAGGTACTTCGGGCTGTCTAGAAAGGGAACTGTGCTTAAAGACACTCGATTTTTGAAAGTCATGCTTTGCCCAAGGCCGGAGGAAGCCGGTGCAGCCGTAGGCTGGCGGAATCTCCTTTCCCTTCGCTGTTCAGCCACTGGGGCCCGGGGCGCAGCGGGCGGGTGGTGGCGTCGCCTCCAGGTTGATAAGCAATCAAGTCCCCACCGCCTGTAACCAAGGGCCCTGGCCGCCACCTCCCCTCCCCGCCTGGCCACCCACAGCCCACAAGGGTAGGGGGAGGCTGGCTGCGCAGTGGGAGGGCCCCGCCACCGTAGGGCGAGGGCCCCATCCCCTCCCGCCAGGAGCCGGTGTCTGGATGTTATCGCCCAGGAGAGGGTGGAGGGGCGCGGGAGGCAGGGAGACCCGACGCGCTCGGCGGGGACGCGCTCCACTGCCCGCCTCCCGCCCCCTCCTCGGCCCTGTGCGGTGGGAGCGCGGTGGAGCGCGACACCCCCTGGACTGCCCGGCCGGCCCGCCGGGCTGGGTTGCGGGGTGGGGGCCCCGAGACCTCGAGTCAGGCTTGGGGGCCGCAGGCTGGGGGTCGGGGTGAGGGGCCGCTGCGCCCGGTCGCCAGCAGGGGGCGCCGTTTCGCAAGGCCGCTGGGTCCATTCCTTGGGCGGCCGCAGGACCAGGGCTGGGCGTGGGGTCCGCGAGCCCCGCGCGGCCCAGCCGCGGCCCCCGCGCGCTCACCTCTCGGGTCCCCGCGATCGCTCGGCGTAGCCCGGGTGACCGCCCCCAGCTCCGTGCCCGGTGGTCCCGGCCTCCCGGGTCCCGCCTGAGCGGCCCGCAGACCCCGGCCCCCGGCGCCCTGCGCTCCGGGCCCCCGGCTCCCTCCGCACTCACCGCGCGATCCCGGGCGCGCACGCGCCGTCGCCGCCGCCGCCGCCGCCGCGCCGAGGGGGCCCCGAGCCCCGCCCCGCCCCGCCCCCGGCCCCGCCCCACCTGGCGCCGGAGCCCGGCCCCCGCCCGGTGGGCTAGCGGTCCCGCCCCGCCCCCATTGCGCGGATGGGGAAACTGAGACCCTGCGCGCGAGGGTTCCCGCAGGCGCTCAACTGGTCAGCGAGAACCCGGGAATCTGGGCTCAAGTTGGCCTCTGAGCGCTGCCCCGCACCCCTGAGTCCCCATCGCGTGTGCTGGTCCTCCCTGAGCCCCTAGCCCCGCAGCAGGTAGGACGCCTGGCTGGTGGGGCCACCGGACTGCCTTAGTGCTGGAAGCGGGATGCAGCTGAGGAGTGCCCACTCCGACTCTATGCTAACTCTAGCCTCCAGAGTGATCATCCCAGCCGCCAACCCGCCAGCCTGCTGTATTCGAGGAGAGGCTAAATCTGACCGCCACCCTGCAGCCACTCATGGGGACCTTCCTCCCAGAGACCCAGTACCTGCCTAAGATCTCAGAGCAGCGCCCAGATGGGTCCTGGGCAGGACCCCCAAGATGCCCTCCTAACCACAGTATTTGGTTTTTTGGGGGGCAGTCACCATCATTGAGAGTTCCTCCCTATGAATTGAAGGCCCCACATCCCCGTGGTCACCTCCAGAGGTCCCTAGGCTGATCACCTCTCTTCTGCACACTTCAATTTCCAAACCTGTGTTCAGGGCTAAGCAGTCCCAGGAACCCGCCTAGTTTATGACTACATCTCCCTGCCTGCCTGTCACCCCACCTCACAGCTCCCTGAACCTGAGCCTGCCCTGGTCAGGCGATGTGTGGACACGTGTGAGGTGTGCTTCTTCAAGGCCAGGCCCTGTGGCTGCTGCCTGGAGGCCTGCTGAGAACTCACCAAGTGTGGGGGAGCACCTCATCCCCTGGAGCCTGGAGACAGCTCTCTTCTCCGCCAGGGGGTCACCGCGACTCACTGGTGCCAGGGGCTGCTGGTCACAGATGGCATGTGGATTAGTGCCTTGGCAGATCCTTGGTCTCCCTGAGGTCCAGGGGCTGGGAAGGGGCTCAGAGTCCAGGCTCTGATGTGGCCATGTCACTGCAGCCTGCTCTAGGCCTATACCCACCCTGGCCTATACCCAGGATAGAGCTCTAGGCTCTATCCTGCACCCACCCTGACCCCATCAGGTCCCCAGATGAACTGGCCTCTTGGTTCTGCCCACAGGAGACACATGGTGGGTTTGGGCTCCCACCTGTAAAATGGGTTGTTGCCTCCAGCCCTGGCATGGGCTCAAAATCTGGCTCTAAGGCTCAGGTGCAAAAAAAAAAAGCCTGGATGTGGAAGGAGGGCCTGTGACGAGTGGGAAGCCGCAGCTCTGAGCTACAGCGTGCTGAGGAGCACCCCACAGCCAGGCTTCACCTTTCTCCACTCAGCGGCCTCTGCCTGGACCGTCAGATCCCAGAAGCCCCTGAAGACAGGTTGAGGGGAGGCCGATCATTGGGAATGGGGGCTGGGTTTCCTGATCCCCTAAATCCAAGAGGGCAGCTCTTTCCCTGTCCTGAGCAGCGAGCAGGGCTTGGAGGCCCTGGGCAGGAGAGTGCCCTGCCCTGTCCCCTGCCCCATCCTCATCCCTGAAGCACTGGCCCTTTGACCCTCAGTCAGCTGTCTGCCCCTCCTGCCGGTCAGGTAGAGACGATGTGGCAGAAAGGGCAGCTGGGAGGTGCTTCACTGGTCCTCCTGCCTTACCCTGGGCTGGGGCCTCACCTGTTCCTCACCTGAGCAGTGGGCCTTCTCTGACAGACCTCTAGTCAGGGCACCAAAGACAGAGGTGGGGGCTAAAGCCCAATGCCACTTTGGGAGATTTGAGACCTTCTGCACCTGACTTAGGAGCTGGGGAGCAGAACAGGAGGCTTCCTCAGAGTACAGGGTGGGCCAGCACCCTGCACTGCATCCTTCCAAGTTGTTCCTGAGATTGAGCCCCTGAAGCCAGCCCAGCAGGGGAGGGATGCTACTCCCTGCCCCACATGCTGTGCCCCAGGATGTGCAGGTCATCTGGGCTGCAAATTTGGCTTTGGGGTTCCTCCCCTGGGGCTGATCCCCAGGCCAACGTCTTTCCCTGATTTCCCGGAGAGTGTTGTCCACTAGGGGAAAGCTAGGAAGACCCCAGCCCTCAGCACACCTGGGTCGTAGCAGAGGAGTAGTGAGGGGCACCAAGCGAGGCCCTCCCCAGGGCCCAGCCAGGCCAAGATTTGCTGCCGACCTCAGGGGTTCCTCTGGGGAAGCAGAGGGGTCAGAAGGTGAATCTGTGAGCCAGGCTATGTTCAGTCTCCCCTGCAGGGGCCCACAGCCACTGCGTAGCCAGGGGCGAGGGCTTGGATCCCAGACTGGGCCACCCACTAGTGATGCTGGGCCAAGGGCCTCAGCGGAGACGGCACCAGCTGGCAGGGCAAGAGAGTTGCCCCTAGGGCAGCCTGAGGAGCTGGCAGGCCCTAGCCCAGCTGGGGTGCTCAGGCCCTCTCTGCCCACTCCCTGCCCCTGCAGGTTCACCCTGCCATACCTGATGCTGCCCAGGCTTGGCCACAGCCACCACCACTGGCTGCTTGGGCCAGGCATGGTCCCTGCCCCTTGTGGGGATGTTGGGCCCAGACACCCCAAGGCACCTCCTGAGGCCGGTCGCCAGTCCTGTCCGCTGCGGCCTCCATTTCGACCCGCAAAGTGGCCAGTTAGGGCATGGAGGCTCCTCCCGGGCGAGGAAGGGCGGCTTTTTATGCTGGGTCCCGTGTAAATCGGGATTGGGATGGGCCCTTCCCGACCGGACTTCCTGTGTGTGTTCTCTGCTGATAACGGGGATCTGTCGGCGAACAAACAGGAGGCTGGGGGGCGATGGGGGCTGCCGAGCGAGGGGCCAGTGGGTTGCCAGGGAGGGGAACTTCCCCTGGGACTTCTCAGTTTATCCCTGAGGCAGCCATTGAGCAGGCTGCGGCTTGGCTGGCGACCTGCAGGACAGGGGCAGATGGCGTGGAGCCGGGCCTTCCCCCAGCTCCTGCCTGTGGCAGACAGAAGGGACCTTCTGCATCTTTGGGCCATCCCTGGATGACACAGTGTGGAAACTGGAGGGGTCCGACCCAAGGGAGTGGCCAGCCATACTGGAGGCTTGACCAGTGGGTCAGGTGGTGTGTGGCAGGACCCCACAGGAAAGGAGTGGTCGTAGGACAGGCTGCAGGTCTGAGAACAGCCTGTCCTGTGGGTCCTAGACCCAGGTTTGGTCCTGCTGAGGGGTGATGGGAGGGCCAACTGGGAAACTCCAACCTTCTCCAGGACCTTGAGCTCCTTCCCGAGAAAGAGCTGCCTGCAGATAGTAAGCCCTGCCCTGGAGATGGGCAAGGAGACCCAGGGCCCTGTCCACTTCACAGAGCTGTCTGGGTGGAGGGTGCCCAGGACCTAGGGGCCCACAAATGCCCTCAGCTCCTGTCCCTCCTCACTTGGCCTCTGGCAGGCTAGCCGGGATGCAGGAGCCTTTGGGTGGCCAAAGCAGGGGCTCCTGGGATTCCCTGAGGTCCCACCCCAGTGGGTGTCCAGGCTGGGCACGCAGACCCTAGTGGCAGGTGGGGTGGGAGGTACGCTGTGCTGACTACTGTGGGCTGGGGGTTCCCAGGAGTGGGGCCTCGCAATCCCGGCTGTCCTTGGGGCAGGAGCCCTGCTTCGAGGTCAGCTCCTGCCTGCCTGATGCCTGGGAAGCCTTCCCTCTCTGGCCCCAAGAGTCTCCCTGGCTCCCAGCTCCCTCTGTCCCACCCAGATGGTGGGGCTGAGAGGGAGGTGGGAGAAGCTTGGCAAATCCCTGCTGGGCCACGGTGTCAGCAGGGCCAGCCCCTCTCCACCCCCACGGCCAGGGAAGGGGCTGCTGCAGTCACCAGGCTGTCAGGGAACAGGGGCTTCTGACTGGGGTCCCAGGCCTGAGCCTAGCCCCTGCACAGATGGTGCCCATCTCTCCCAGACCTGTTTCCCCATCTGTTCCACGGGGACAGGAGGGTGCTGGACACTGGGTGGTGACGGAAGGGGGCTCCTGGCACGTGGGTGTTGTTGGCCTGAGTGGGAGGGGTCTGGAGCCTCTTTCAGGAGATGTCCCCCCTGCCCCAAGGTGGGAGTGGACCGGCAGAGCAACTCATCCCTTATCCTCTGCCCCGCCACACTTGCCTGCCTGGGGTCTGCCCTAACTCCCGCTGGCCACGCCTCGACCCCCTGCCTCGTTTAGCCCCCAGCCCCCCCACAAGGTTTCATGCTGCCCCCCAGGGCCGGGTGTCCCACCTGCATGGGCCTGCGAGGCCTGTGCCTCAGGCTGAGGCGCCCCTCTGCCTCTCTCCGTCCCAGCCCCACACCCAGGGACTTGCTCTGGCCTCCAGGGGAAGAACCACCACTTGTCCAGGCTGGCTAGATCCAGGCCCTTTTGTGTACAGAAGGGGAAACTGAGTCCCAGAGAGGGGAGAGATCCAGCCCAGGTGAACAGAGGGGAAAGCAGGGCTCAGCTCTGGACTCCGCTCAGAAGCAGCGGTCCTTCCTTTCTCAGGAAGCCCAGCTCCTCCTCGCCTCCTGCCTGGGCAGTCCTTGCTGGGGATGGCAGGGGCTGGAAGTACTTGGAGGAACTTGAGTGTTGGTAGTCCACCCCTCCCCTGCCACTCAGCAGGAGCGGACCCTGTCGGTGGCGGAATGGTGGACTCGCGTGCTGGAGGGAGTTCTAGTCCTGGGCCCCCACGTGTCTGGGTACCTGGTGCAGGGTTTCTAGGTGCCAGTCTGCTGCCCACCTGTCTGTGGGCCTCTCCTGATGAGCTCTGCCTCCCCACCGCCCCTCCCAGCCAAAACCAGGACCCACCCAAGGGAAGGGGCCTTGGCACAGGGACCCAGAGTGCCAGGCTTGCCCTGCCTCCTGACTGAGCTCCGTGTGGGGTGCTCCTCCAGCCTCCCCCAGCCCTCGGGGGACCTCGAGGAGGTGGGCAAGGGTCTCGCTCTGACACTGGGGGTATGTCTGGAGAGAGGACTCAGGACAGGCTGGTTCTTCCCACCCACCCTTCCCTGCAGGTGCCCACTCCTGCCAGGCACCTCTGCCCTCTGACGACACTCGCTGGGAATCACTGACTGCTTCGGAAGGCGTCCGTGCGGCCCCCCACCCAGGCCTGTGCTCCCCCCACTGCAGGAAGGAAGCTCTGCCCCCACTGGCCTCCCCTCGCAGCTTCAGAGTGGGGGCCTGCGGGCTTGCTCCCATCCGGGCGCCCAGCCCTGAGCTGGGCCGCACCTGCTCAGGGTAGTGTTCAAGGTGGGACAGGCTGTGCTGGGGAGCTGGAGCTCTGGGCCCCGCTGGGCCTCAGTGTCCCTGTCTGTCCCCACCTTGGGCTAGATCGTCACAGATGCCTCCAGCCTACCTGTTAGCATGCTGAGGTTGCTGGCAGAGGGGAAGCGGGCACCTCGCATCCACAGTGTGCAGGCCAGAGGGCAGGAGGGCAGGTTCGGTGGGAGCCCTGGCACCTCCTAGGCCCATCCTTGGCTCCCTTACCGCTGAGCTTCTGGCCTCCACAGCCCCAAGACAGGGTGGACCAAGCCCCGGGCAGAAGCCGGCATGGGCATCTCAGGTGTGAGGCCTGGGGCAGTGGGCACATACGTGCGTGCTGGGCTGCAGGAGGAGCGGCCCAGCAGGGTGCTGTGGAGAGATGGGCTTCCTGTTTATCCTGTGCAGCAGGGTTGGCCTCGGGGACAGGATGGCTCCGTCAGCCACGGCCAGGCCCAGCCTCGTGCCAGATGTGGCTGAGCCTTCCCATCAGAGGCTGCGTCTGGCCCAGTGACTGGGCCCCAGTGAGGGCTGGAAGGGAGGTGGCTGGGCAGGGGTCACCATGAGCCCGAGGAGCTGACCACTCCTAGGCCAGGCCAGTTCCAGAGGGAGTGAGGACTTAGACAGGAGCGAGGTGGGGCCCACAGCTACCCCAGGCCCTGGCCCTGCCTCAGGCCCTGGGTGTCTGAGACCCTGTGTGCACTGCTGTGTGTGGTACCCCCGTCCCCAGTCCAGACAAGGCCTGAGGCCCAAGGTCAGCAGTGTGGATAGAGGCTTGGCCACGGGAGCCAAGCACTGGCAGGCCCTTGGGGACGTGTGGCCCCTCCCCTTGCTGCTCCGGCCCCCTCGTGGCACCTGCACACTCCGTGCCCTTCCTCTCCCCCCACTCGGTGCTCAGACCCGAGGCCTAGGTGTTGTGGGCCTTCTCACCGGCTCTCGGCATGTCCCCATGGGCTTAGCTCCAGACGTGTCAGAAATTGCTCCCCTGCCACCATCCCTGCCCTGTACGCCCTGCCACCCCCCTTGGCCTCGAGGTGCCCCTGTCTGCCACACTCAGTTCTCCTGGAGCCCCAGAAAGGGGACCTCAGGTGGTGACCCCTTCCGAGGGCTTCCTGCCACATGGAGCACGAAGTCTGGTCCCAGATGCTCTGGGGACCCGCCCTGCACCTGGGAGGACAGCGTGGAGCAGGGCAGAGCAGCACATCCCCTGCCTTGCTGGCTGTGCCCATCACCTGGAGTGGGCTCCGCCAACACAAGCTGCAAGATGGCAGCGTGAGCGTTCGCCCAGGTGCTGGCCACTGACGGCTTCCTGGCCAGAGCGCAGAGCCCTGTGCTGCGCCCAGGGGCGGCTCTCCTGATGAGGCCGTGTGCCCTGGCAGGCTGTGAGATGCCCCCAGGCTTTTCTGTCACTGAGGCTGCTGCTTGTCACCACAACCTGCTGGGGGAACTGGCTGCTGGTGCCTGGGGGCTCCTTCCAGGTGCACGTAGACAAGTCCTCTCAGAGCACACACGTGGGCGTTCCTGGCAAGGTGCTGGCCCCAGAGAGGCAGGAAGCCAGTGACCACCTGATATTCCGGGGCCACGGCCACCACGGTGCCCACCATGGTGCAGGCCCTCCTCGCCCCACGGCTCGGCGGCACTTGCTGCTATCTATCTGCATTTCGGCCATGCCCATGCATCAGCTGGGGCACCGCCATGCTGCTGTTCCCACAGTGCTCTGAGGTGCCCACGGAACTCTCCCCGCCTCGGAGGAACACCTGGGGAGAGCTCAGGGGCAGGGAGTCACCTGCTCACCAGAAGGCGAGTGTCTGCTGAGGCCTGTGTACGTCACAGGCCCAGGGAGTTGGACGGGAGGAGCAGGAAGGTGCCACACGCCGGCCACGAACTGGGGTCTCCAGGTGGGCACCAGGTCCCACCTGGAAACACACACAGTGGGTCCCAGTGGCCCCACACCAGCCCTGCCGAGTGGGTGAACTTGGACAGAGCCAGTCCCCACCTGGGACTGCGGCCAGGGACTGGGATCGCCTCAGGGTCCTCAGCCCCACCTGGGCGCATGCCAGTGCCGGGCTCTCCAGCCACAGAGGCCAGCTCCCACCCTCACAGAGCTTCCCATGGGGCGGGAAGGGAGCCAGCGGGGCCCAGTGTACCCTCAGGCCTGGCACCTGGACGGAGCCGCACTCAGCGAGGCTGCCTCTCAACAAGCCAATGGATGGGGCGGCTGTTGGGCGAGAGGAAGAAACACTCTTATCTCCAGGGCAGAGAGGGAGCCCCTGAGGATCACGCAGGCAAGTTGGTGGAGCTGGGCGAGGGCCACAGCCCAGTCCCCACTCGAGCTGTCCTGTCCCTCCCATGCCACCTGGCAGGGACACGGGGAGTCAAGCACCCCGCAGCCTTCGGGGAGTGACCAGAGGAACCGCACGTGCTGGGCTCCCTGGGAGGGGACACACACTGACCCCTCTCCAGAGGGCGAAGCCTCGGCACTGGCTGCTCAAGGCCACAGACCTGTCACTGGCAGGGCCTGGGCTCAGCCCAGAGCAGCAGCGTCCCCAGCCTCTGTAGGCACGGGGCAGAGGGCAGGGGCTCCCTTCTGCCTGGTGACTGCCCACTGGACCCAGTGTTCAATAGAGGAAGGGGACTCTGGGAGAGGAGAGGAGCCCCAAGTCACCCCAGCCAGTCAGTCCCTCTTGCCGGGCTGTCATGGGGTTCAGGATGGGCAGGGACATTAGGGACCCTGGAGGCTTCCCTGCCTCAATTTCCCCAAATGTCAGATAGGGGCGTGGAGGGTCTCTGGTGTCCTGGGAGTAGCCTCCAAGCTTCCATTCACGGTGTGGACAGTTTGGGCCAGCCTTTAAGGGGACGGAAGGAGAAAGCAGAACCTGCATCCAACTCGCTGGGGCCTGAGGCCCCCAGTTTGGAGCCAGGCAGCAGCCTCACAGTTCAGCCCATTCAGCCTCTCACAGTTGCCTGTTCTTATTTGTTAATATCCTTTAAAAATGTAAAGAGAGGAAGGGAGAACAGGCCTGGTGGGGCCAGAAATCTCTGTTTCCTCTCAGCCAGGAAACAGGAAGTGCGTGTGCTAGGGAGATGGGGAACCGGCCCCAGAGAACAATGGAAGCCCCTCCAGAAAGGAAGGGCAACTGCGTCAAGCCCCCGGACGGCAGGAAGCTGACCTCTCCCCCTGCGCCCTGGGCAGAGACATAAATTCAGCCTGGCTTCTTTTGCTGATGAAAAGCTCAATAGTTCCTTTATGGGGGAGGGGGAGGCCGATCTCAGTCCTGGAAGTCAGGCTCCTGGGGTCTTGGTGACCCCCTAGCGACCACCTTTCACCTGTGTAAACTGAAGTCCAGACGCCAAGAAGCTGGCCCTTGGGAGCTGGAGATGGCGCCCCATGGCTGCCCTGTTGGGGCTGAGATTGGAGGCTGGGGGTTGCCAGCCTTCGGCCCCCTCCTCCACCTGCCCCTGGATCTTCTCGGGCAGGAGGAGAGTCAGGAGACGAGAGCTAAGCCTGCTGCAGAGCGTGAGCCCAGGGCTCCCAGCAACACTGCAAGACCACCGCACTGGCTGGGCTCCCGTGGGCCCTGGTTTCGGGTGCTTCAGCCTCCAGGTCCGCCTAAGCTTTCCTGAGATACAGCTCCGTCCGCCCACTTAAGTATGCAATTCCGTGTTCTTGGGAGCAGTCACGGTTGATCCATGTCCCCACCCCAAGAGCAGTTTTGGGCGGCGAGCCGTGGTCCTCTGTCCCAGATGCCCACTTACCTACTACCTGTCTCTCATTTGCCCTCTGGACATTTCCATTATGTGTGGAGTGGGCAGTGTGAGGCCTTTGGTCACTGGCTTCTTGCACTGATTGTCTCTAGATCCCTCCAAGTTGGAGCATGGGTGAGAGCTTTGTTCCCTCCTGTGGCGAGGGTCCAGCGTGAGTGGACACTCAGTGTTGGCCCTTGTGTGTGGTGGGCCTTTGCCCTGTCTCTGTCCTTGGCTGTTTTGCACTCACTGCTGTGGATGCACACATGCAGAGTTTGGTAGCAGCTCCTTCTCTCACATGTGTGCCTGGGCCAGGGGTTTGCAGCATCAGATGGTCAGTGGCTGCCCTGCTGTACCTTCCTAGCTGTGGTTTCCAATACACAAACTCTGGAAAGCCCCAGAGAAACTAGAGTGCTGGTGGGGACAGCGCAGAGGTGTTCCCAGGTCCTGCCAGCTGTGCACAGGAGGGCAGCATGGGGAACTACAGGAGTCGCCATCTCTGGTCTCCCCCAGGCCAGGCATGGCGTAACCCTGACGCTGACCCCAACCCCCACAAGACTTGGAGGCACGCCCCCAGTGTGCCCATCCGCAGCTGAGGACTGGGGCCAGGGGGAACCCAAGCGGGCAGGAGGCCCAGCCCTCTTTCCAGGCACCTGGGAGGCTCAGTGGGCCTCCTCCCTCCTCAGGGGCCCTCGGCCAGGAGCAGGGGGCAGGCTCCCACAGGCTGTGGGCAGTGGCTGACCTCCCTCCAAATGGCCTAGGGGCCAGAAGATGAGACTTCCCTTCTGCAGACCCCAGCGGGGTCCCATCCCAGTGGGGCTTACCCTGGGCATGCTGGCTGGTCAGAGCAGCTGGAGGTGAGCCCTGGGGTGCTCTCAGGCTGCCCACTGGAATGCTCGGCTGTCCCGCCACCTGGCTGCTCTCCCGCCCTGACTCCTGATCTGGGAGGCAGGACCAGGACCAGGACCAGGAAGGCGAGGGCGCCACCCCCAGCAGGGCAGGGGCAGTGCTGGGAACAAGCCGGCTCTAGTATTTGGGGTCTCCCTAGGGCCTGGGGCTCCCAGGTGGTCTCCACCAAACCCCGTCTTCTCTGGGCCCCTGCTTCTGCCCTAGATCTTAAGGTGTGCCAAGTCCCCATCCAGGCGCATCCACCACACCCCCCACCATGCCAGGAGGGCACTGGGACCCGGAGAGCCAGAGGCAAAGCCAGAGCAGAGCTCAGGTCCTGCTGCGACCTGTGTGGCCATGTCCGTGTCTCCTGCTGCCCCCAGTTCAAGGATTCCCATGGCTGCTCTCAGCCTGTGTCCTTCTCTCCTCTCACCGGCAGCATCCTGTGTCCTGCCCTGTTCTGTCCCACTTGTCCCCAGGGGTGACTGTGCAGAGGTGACCCTGAGCCTTTCCCAGGCAGAGGGGGTGGGGCGCCCCAGGCCCTGGCGGCCACTTTGCCCTAGGAGAGAGCATGTCCTGTGTGGGCCTTTGGCACTACTGCCACACGCTGCCACGTGGACCTGCAGGACACCCACTGGGCTCAGCCCAGATGCCCAGCTCCCCCGCCCATGTTCAGGCCCGCTGGGCATCACCGCTTGTCCAGTCAAGCCTTGCTCTGGACAATGGCCGGAGACCCTGGCTCAGACTGCAGGCTGGCACGTGGGCCTGGGGGGCGGTGGGGGCTGTGAGTGAGCCAGCCCTCCCCTGGGCCCTCACAGAGCCTGCTGCTGCTGGCCATGCGTGGACACGCCCCTCGGAGGCCTGGGCAGGCAGAGGGCTCAGGAAGTTGGCCACAGATGGCCTGGGCTCGGAGAGGGACCCCTGCCTCTGTCCCTGCCACCAGGCCGCGCGGGTTGAGGGGCAGAGCGGGAGGGCATGGTGACAATGGTGACAACATCGCCACTGGAGGGCGGCAGGGCCCCCACCCCCGCCCCCGCCCCACTGTCTGGAGTGGCTTCTGCTCGGGGCTCTTCTCTGAGCAGGTCCCCCTTGCGCAGCGCGGCAGGAGGGCCGGCTCCACTTCTCCACCTCCAGCCAGGCTGCGCTGCAGGGTGGAGCTCCTGACAGGGCACTTCCAGGGACAGAGCCGTCACCACAGAGTCAGCCCATGAGGGACCCCTGGGGTGGGCAGGAAGGCCACTCCAGGTCTGGGGATAACCTGTTTGTTGATATTTATTTTATGATCCCAAAGGAAGAATTAATTTTTCGTTTGTTGTTCAGCGATGGAGTGAAACGTGCTCTTCTTCAGAAGAGCCAGTGGGGTTTCAGGCACGAAAGCCTGAAAGAGAAGCCCCTGCCCCAGCTTTTTGGAGCTTCTGTGAGCTCGGCCCTGTCTTATCCAGACTGATCCTTGTGCACTTGGGACCTTGTGCTCCTAGGGGGAGCCATCCAGCTGAGTTCCAGCCCCATGCCACCCCGGCCAGGCCTCCGTGTAGGTGACAGGGACAAACGTCCTTCAGATCAACTGAGTGAAATTAAGACAGGCACACACTTCCTTAAGGGTCTGTTTTTAGAGCAGTTTTAGGTTCACAGCAAAACCGGACAGGTGCATAGATTTCCTGGGCCCCCACCACTCCCACACGGCCTCCCTGGGTCAGCGTCCATCTCCACTAGTGCCGAGCCCACACAGTCCAGGTGGAGCTTCTCCACCCTGCGTCCTCCGATGCACTGAGAGCATCTGCAGAGTGCCCGAGGAGTCCCGAGAGGGACTGCGAGGCCCTGTCCACACCCTGGAAGCACCCCACGCCTCACCCAGCCCCAGCGGCTGATGCGGGCCTGCTGCTCCCAGGACCTTCGCGTCCCTGGCGCCGCCCGGCCAGTGCTGCTCTGCGGGTCTGTGCACTCCTTTCCCCTGCTCCAACCTGGCTGCAACTCGGGCACAACTGCGGGGGATGGAGAGGGTGTGGCACCCACGGCAGAGCAGGCTTGGGAAGACTGGGTGCTATTCAAAAAGGGATTCCTGCTGTCATAGCTGCACTGGGAGGACGCTGCATGGAACCAGGGCATGGAGAGGCCGGGCGCAGGCCTCGCTCCTGGTGAGCTCTGGAGTCCAGCTCACAGAGCAGGGAGGTGGGAGGCCGCTGGCTGGAGGCCTGGAGGGGTTGCAGAGGTTGGTCAAAGCACACAAACTTTCAGCTAGATCCCAGGACTACACGTCTGCGAAATCTACAGAGCGACGTGGGGACTCCAGTAGTTACATGGTGCTATCATCTTGAACTCCAAGAATGGAATCCTCTTTAATTTTTGCTGTGCTTGAGGATCAAACTCAGGGTCTTGGGGACCTAACACTGAGCTACCCCCCAGTCCTAAGGGAATGAATTTTAAGTGCTCTCACCAGAGAAAAATGATAATAAGTGAAGGGATGCATACTTTGATTAGCTGGAGTAGGCACTCCACTGTGTGGACACATTAAAAAGTCGTGTATGTCATACATAGATGCAATTTTTTATTCACACTTAAAACAAAAAATTTAAGGTGCTGGGGAAGAAAAAAGTGCAGAATGTAGGGCCAGGCAGAGAAGACGGTGGAGTGGGGTGCTGGGCTCAGTGCCCTAACGGGTCCCAGCTCCTCTGGGGTGCAGTGTCGGGCAGATGGAACCGCACCTTGGAGAATTCGCTGTTTTCCTAGCTTTCCAAGCAGTCGGGACTCGATGGGCGGTTCCTCTGTGGACTTGTGTTCTTTGCTCTCAGAAGCCCATGCATGGTATCTGGTTCTCCTATGGGAAAACCATTTCTGAACTGAGGGGTGCTCAGATCTGATTGTCCCCGGGGCTGGTGACCGACTTCCCGCAGCCTGGTGTGGACCTGATCCTCGGCAGCTGGGGCTGCAATTGGAGCCCCCGGGATGTCCCTGTGAGCATGGGTGCCCCGAACGAGGGGCCTGCCGCAGCTTACGCCGATTCGGTAGTCACAGGAGGTGCTGGAACATGCGCTCTGCTTCGTCCCAGATTCGTCCTCTCCGACAGATGGCCACGTAGAATCAGGGTCATGTGCCCTCAGTGCAAATTCACAGACTTGGCAATGTGGTACGCCCAGGCCCACCGAATGGTGCACTTCACACAGATAATTGTCATGGGAATGACATTAGAGAGCTGAGGAGAGGAGGAGGGTGTGTGTCCATGAGGGCAGGTGTGGCTAGGCCAGGCTGCCCTCTGCCCACTGGGCACTGCCAATGGACTCTGGGGCTCTTTCCAACCAGGCACGATGAGGGGTCTGCTTTAGAGGGGGCCTGGGGACCTGCCCCAGTGCAGGATGGAGTCTTCTGTCCTGCACCCTCGGGCTCCAGAGACAGAATCCCCAGGTTGCTTGACCTCAGCCAGGGCAGCCCTGGGGCTCAACAGGTGGGAGAGGATTCCTTCTGAAGGAACCCTTCCTCAGCCCAGCACAGGGATCTGCTGTGAGGTCACCCTGTGTGGCCCTGTGAGGTCACTGCGTGGCCCTGTGGGCAGAGTCAACAGTCCTCTCAGGGCATTGGGCTGAGTGGGCCATTTTAAGACACGACAGACACGGGAGCCCTGAGACACACCAGTTGAGACAGGCCCATGCCTTCCTGGGACCTTGAGCTGGACAGTGAATAGAGTCCAGCACCTGAGGGACAGCCCTGAGTGTGCTGGTAGCAGGAGGGCGGACACCCTCCCTGGGCTGGAGGGTGAGGGCAGGGCCTCTGCTCAGGAGCGCTGGTGTTTTGTGTTGGTTTCGGCAGCTCCACAGAGTGGACTCTCCAGGTCCTGGCCTCAGGCCGGGAGCCCCTGTGTCCAGGTGTGTCACCTAGTCCTGGCAGTCACCACGCAGGGGCTCAAACTCCCCCAAGCCTGGACCCCAGGGACTTCGGAGCCAGGGGAAGAGGCAGAGGGGAGGAGGCTGCAGGCCACAGTCCTCCCGCCCTGGTGAGCCCCTGCAGGAAAGGCTGGCCGGAGCCGGGACAAAAGGCGGACGTGCAGCTGGCCATGTGCGCCTTATCAGGGCCTGCACCCGCGGCGCCCCGGCCGGCTGGGAAGTGCGCCTGCAGCCTGCCTTCCTGCTAGCTCCCCCACCCCAACGGTGAGCTGCTAAGGAAAAGGAGGCCACAGCAGGGTGGCCAGGAGGCCAGCTGGGAAGGGGCACCAGGGAGCGGTGGGGCTGCCTGGTCTTGGAAAGGCCACCTGAGCACAGCGCTGATCCTGCAGCATCCTCCCATCGTCAGATGAAGACTGAGGCCCAGAGCAGCCTTGGCCCCTCAAGGTCAGCCCAACCAGGGGAGCGCCAGGGCAGTCCCCAGAGCGCTGTGGCCACCCACTGAGGATCCAGGTCCCTGTAGTCCCTTAGCTACGTGGCGGGGACGGAGGCCGGCTGCCTTCCAGGACAGGGTGAGGCTCCCGCAGGGTCACATCCTCGCCTACTCCCAGGGCCAACCTGAGGCCTCCGGGTTAGGAGGTGTAAGGACCCCGTCCTCATGACACCTGCCTTGAGAGGGGGCCAGACACTCCCCGGTCCCCCATTTCTGCCCAAGAACCGGAAGGGCCCCGGAAGAGGCCCTCCGATTTCATAACCTGTCCCATGGCTTCATCCTCAGAAGTGGCTGGACACACGGGGACCGGGGCTGGCCAAACTCTGTTCACAGCCCGGGGAACACTGGAAGCCAGTCCCTGGTGCAGACCTGGTTTGGCTACAGAGTGTGACCTTGTCCCGTCAGAGGCTGAGCCCCGCCGCCCTGTGAGCGAAGTGCTGGCCATGCACCTGCCTGTGTGGGTCCACCACTGGCCTGGCTGGGGCTTGTGACACACAGGTCAGTGTGGTTGAGGTTGGACCCAGATTCCTGCTGCCTGTGGGGGCTCCAGGTCATCCTCTGTGAGCCCTTGGTGCCCAAGCACCCCTGCCTGTGACCAGACCCATTGATGGCGCTGGGCCCAGCCACGCCTCAGCTTCCCATCCATCAGATGGAGCCAGGTCACAGCCGAGCCAGTTTGGCCTGGTCCTGGGGCATGGCCTGGGAACTGGAGGGTGAGACATGGCCGGAGAGAGGCCACATTCACATCCATAGCACGTCCACACTCAGGCCCTGGCCTGGCCTGGCCAGAGGCCCTGCTGCTGCTAATTTGACAGGACAGAGGAAGTCTGGCAAGCCCAGGGAAGGGCTTGCCTTCCCTGGCTGATCTCACCCCTCTGGGGCTGCCCAGGAAGCCCTGGGGTGTGCTGGGGATTCCTGACCCTCTAGCAGAACCATGGCCCTGGGCCCAGTTGCTCTGGCCATTGACTGCTGTGGCCTGGCCCCAACTCTGTTCTCTTTGAGGTCTGCCAGCACCCTAGAAAATGGCTGAGGCTTCCCTGACACCCAGCTCTCTCTCCATGCTGAGCTCACTGGGGCAAGGGACTTGGCACACAGTCCCCAGATGCAGGGCCTAGCACTCAGGGGGCACCAAGGCTGACCTGTACAGGGGCAGGCACACGGGTCACCAGGCCAGGGGGAGTTGGGCCAGAGAGGGCCGGGGTCCTAAAACCCTGAGACCCAGGGACCTGAGCAGGGTCCTCCGCCTCGGAAGCAGGTGAGTGGACTGGACTGCCGGTGCAGTTCCCCCACTTCCCACAGGGCGGCGGTGTTTCCCCACGTGGTCGCGACGGGCGGACCCTGCATGCCAGTCCCCGCCCGGCTCTGCGGCCCTGGGGTGTGGGGGCGGGGCCTGTCGCCCCTGGATACAGCAGGAGCAGCCCCGCACCCTGCGCGCACAGGTCCTCCCAGAGGCGCTCACGCTGCCGTCCGTGGGACCTCGCTCTATGGTGAAGTGCGACCCTGCTCTCCGCGGCAGCCACCCCGCAAGGCCAAGGCCTCCCAGGCAGCGGGCCTGGCGGCTCCACCCCGGCACCCCGGAGGCCCGGCCGAGGGTGTCTGCCCCAGGTCCCATGCCGGCAAGTGACCCGCGGGCCTGTGCGAATTGCAGCATGCCAGGAGCTCACTGCCTGGGGGCCCACCCGCGCAAGCCTTGGAGGCGCTGGCCCCTGCTGGCTCGTGTGCCTGCCCACGCGGTGTGTCTGCTTCACATTGCACTTGGATCATGCACCGACCCTGCCCGGATGTGGGGCACATGGCTGAGACAGCGGCAGTTGGGGCACTTTGATGCTGTGCTTTCCTGGGCTCCCAGAAGCAACCAGGATGCTTCAGGGTGATGCTCCTGATTCCCTGGCTTTGCCACTGGGGGAGACTGCTCTCAGCAGGGTTCCCAGGCTCCTGGGGAGGAAATGATGCCGCATCTCTGGAATTCAGAGGTGGAAAACCCACAGGCGCTCCTCATGATGATGGAAGAAAGAGTCACAGTGGAGGCAAAGGGCCTAAAGAGCCAACAGTTCAGGGACAGGGGACGGAGGGCCTCAGGAGGCAGGAATTCACCAGAAAATGGAATCACACAGTGACTTGAGGTTCACGGCCATGTTGAAGGGGGCCAGGCAGCCATGTGAAGAGTTGGGGTGGTCAATGGCTCAGGGTGATGATTTTTATGGGGCAATGCTTTATTACAGGGCTCAAATGGAATTGGGGGCATGTGGGGCAGGAGGGAGGGATGTGTACACAGATGTCCAGGGGATGCACATGCGATGGAAAAGTGGAGCCCCCAACTTGGGTAGGAAGTCAGCAGGAAGTTCCGAGGATCAGCACGATAAGCTTATCATCTAGAAATAAAGAAGAAATCCCAGGAGGAGTGGCTAAACTGGCTTAGAGGATGGTGAGCAGTCACTTTCCAAGACGGAGCAAGGGATGGCTGTTTTCTCTTGGTCCTGGGGAGTTTTTAAATCGTGTGTGCATACAGTCACATTTCATCTTTCTCAGGGTGGCACCCAGGGCCTCAGGCACACTAGCAAACCTGTACTGCTGAGCCACACCCCTTAGTGAGACAGGTCTCACTAAGTTGTGGAGGCTGGTCTGGAACTTGCCATCCTCTTGCCTCAGCCTCCAGAGTGCCTGGGATTTCAGGTGTGCTTCATGCCCAACTGTGCATGCATTCCCTTTAAAAATGTGAAAAAAAAAAAAATGGCTTTTTGTAACAAATCAAAAAAACACACAAAACCTTCCAGGATTCTCAAAGCCCTGATTGCGTGTCCTTGCCTTTCAGTCTGGAGAACTGCAGCAGCTGTCCCAGCCTGACCTGGTGCCACCACTCACCCCTGGCTTCTGGCTCTCACCTGCCATCTCCTTCTGCCCCAGGGCTGCCCTCCTGCCCCACCCACCTGTCAAGGCGTCTTCCTTCCCCGCCTTTCTGCAAGATGGCGGGGTTATCTGTTTGGACCACAGTGAGCTCAGCATGCACGGGTTAATGTTAACAGTCATGCAGTCCCAGAGGCCCAGCCTAGAAGCTTCCGTGGCGCCTGCAGTCCTGCAGCCCCCTGGCTCTGGCAGTAGAGCCCTGGCTGAAGAGATGTCCGGGTCACTGCTCATCAGCACACTGACCTTGGGCTGCTTCCTTGAGTCCTGCCTCCCCCGCCATCCCGCGGGGCTGTGGGGGCCGTGGGGGCCTGGCACTCGGCGCCCCTCTGTCCTCCCGCTGGAGTCCTCTGAGCACCAGCAATCGCGAGCTCGGTGCCCCCTCTTTTGCTCCCCTGAGCCCCCATGTCCGGGAGTCAGGAGCTGCCGAGGCTGTGGCTGCCGGCAGGAAGGTCACAGGGGTGTTGGGGGTTTCTGCACAACCGTGGCCAGCCAGTGGCAGAGACACCCCGGTCCTGGACAGTGTGGCTGTGGTGCCCTGTGCTCCCTTCCCTCCCCAGCCCGAGCTGAGGGTCCAGGGTCTCTGACTGTGGGAAGATGAGACGAGAGCCCCTCCTCAGCCGTCCCTCAGCCCGCAGCCAGGGCACCGAGCGCGATCTCACGGCTGAGCCACGCGAGCTTCCTCATCCTGCAGCCCCGGAACTCTGCCACCTGCCCCACACAGCTCCTCGCGGTCCCCTGCCCCCATGTCCTCCTTCCACTTCGTTTCTGAGCATGGTGACCCTGGGGATCTCACTGGACTGCCAGGGCTCTCCAGAGAAAGAACCATGAGGACACACACAGCACTCCTTCAAGGACCTGCACCCTGTGGCTGGAGGTGACGGCCCCAAGGTCCGCAGGGCGCCTGGGCAGCTGGGCCCTGGGGAGCCCGGGGCAGGGGGTGTTACAGCTCCACAGCAGCCAGCAGACCTGCTGCGCCCCTCCCCCATCCTCTTTATATGGCACCGAGGAGCCAATGGAGGGCCTCACACGTTTCAGGCAAGCTGGGCTCTCCTGAGCTCTGCTCCCTCTTCCTGGGCCTTTCTGCCCTATTCTGGCCTTCCACTGATTGGATGAGGCCCACCCGCCTGAGGGAGGCCATCAGCTTTACTGTCCACTAACTCAAGTGTCAATCTTATCCACAGACACCCACAGACATGCCCAGCATGAGGGGAGATCCAGGGTCTGAGCACCGGGGCCCACTCACGTTGGCACAAAGGACTCGCTCTGGTTCTCAGAAGGGCCTTTGCCCTGAGCCTGCTCATTCCCTTGAGTGGGGTATAGTGGTGCAGAGCTCCCTCCGTCTCTGGCTGAACACGCGGGGCTGCATCTGCTCCCGGCCAGCCCTCTCGGGACCTTGCCTCTTCGGGCTGCTTGGACACGCGTGTGTACCTGTGTCTGAGGACTGGCCCTTGGCTCTTGGCATGTGTGCCCAGCAGCAGAACCGCTGGGTCACCTGGGTGCAGTGTGCTTTGCCAGGCTGCGCACCATGGCGCCACCATCCAAAACCAAATCCAGGACGCATCCCATTCTAGGAAGTCTCCTTCCAGCCGAGAGGGAGGTGGGGACTTAGCCTCTGCCCGAGGTAAGCAGAGAACGAAACTACCGATGAGATGCAGAAACACTGGCTTCCAGGACCCCGCGCACCAGGCACCTCAGGACAGGACCTTGGCCTGAGGGGCAGTGCCCTGTGCTGTTCCAGCTCTCTGCGCTAAGGGTGTCCCCAGCCCAGGTGGTAGCATGGGAAGGGGGAAGACACGCAGGTCCCAGTGGACCCCAGAGCCTGGGAGAGCAAGGCAGATGGAGTTTCTAGGTACCAGAGAGGAGAGGGCTGCCCTGAGAGAGCATGGGAGCCCTCCACAGCCCCAAGGAATCAGAGGACTGGCGCGCACGCATCTGAGGAGGCTCCCAGGGCGGCGAAGACCTCTGGGAAGGGTGAGTGGGAGCAGCGCAGAGCCAGCCTTCCGTCAGCACCCCAGAGCTCTCCAAGCCGGCTGCTGGGAAGGCCCCAGCGCGGTCCTGCTCTGGACACGCCCATCGAGCTGGCAAAGCAAGCTCTCAAAGGCTGAGTGAACGCACCCCCAGAGCACAGCCATCCATGGAACTCAGGTCACCAGCACCCAGCCCGCCACACAGGGCCGGCCCACCAGTCGTGGTGCGGAAGGCAGCCAAAGCCACCAGGGCTGCCGCGGCAGCAGAGGATGCGGGGACAATCGTGGCTGCACTCCGTACTCTCCAAAGTTAAGCAGACCCACAGTGAGACAGCAGCCCACACCTCAGGACGCTGCCTGTGGACAGGAGGAGGAAGTGCCCTGGGCTGCTGCTGGGCTGTACCAGGGAAATGCACGCAGCTCTCCATTCCCAGCGCCTCAGGAGGCTGAGGCAGGAGGGTGCAGGGTCAAGGCCAGCCTGGGCAACTTAGAGAGACCCCCGTCTCCAAATGAAACTACTAAAGAAGGTGCTGGGGATGAGGCTCCATCTCCAACACACTGAATAAGTAATCAAATAACAACGCTCCCTGGAGCCCCGGGGCACCACCCTGGAAAGTTCCAGTGCCCGCCGCAGCCCCGCCGCAGCCTCGCAGCCTCCCACCAGAGAGCCGGTGACAGCTCTCTGTCCGTCTGAAGGAGTGGCGCCGACTCGGAGCTGCCACCTTGTCTGCCTGGCTTCTTCTGCTCTCCTGAGGTCTTGCTGCTGTTTCGGGTCTGCTGGGATCTCACCGTCACAGAACCCAGAATATGCAGGAGCTCTGAAGCCCAGGACCAGCTGGTCAGTTGGTAACTCGATGTGGGGCAGGGGTGTCCTGCTTGCAGGGACCGCCTGTGCTGACCCCCAGAAACAGCCCTGTGTCCACGGGCGAACCTGGCCCACACGATCGCACCCGGGTGCAGGAGGCCCTCCTTAGTAGTTTGAGACAGGGCCTTGCTAAGTCGCTCGGGGCCTCGCTAAGTGGCCAAGGCTGACCTTCAACTTGCCACCCTCTTGCCCCAGCCTCCTGAGACAGTGGGGTGGCAGGCGTGGCCACCATGCCTGGGAGTGTGGATTCTACTCGCCCAGCTGTCGGCCTCCCTCGGGACTGCGGCCTGCCCGGTGAAGGTGGTGCTGCTCATTTAGGGTGGATGTAGACCCACCTCAAAGCTTCGAGGGGAAACAAGCGTCCTCACACCCCAGCCCTCCTGTCTCCAGGGCAGCTCGTTCCTCGGAAATGAAGCCGACGTGCCATTAACGGGAGTCCACGTCTTGGTCCCATGTCCCCTGCTTTGGCCTGAGGTCCCTTTTCCACCCCAGGGCACCACACTGCATGTCACCATGTCCCTTGGGCTCCTCGGGGCTGCAAAGTTTCTCAGACCTTCCAAGTCTGTGGCTCTGACTGTGCTGGGCGGGCAGGTCAGATGTTGGTAGAGGTCCCCACTGGGTGGTGTCTGCTGGCTCCTCACAGCTGGCCTGGGTGGTGGCCACCGTGGGGAGTCCCTGGACCTGTCCTCCCGGGTGCACCCTGTCAGGACCCTGCCTGCTACCCTGGCCTCCGTGAGCTGCAGGGCATGTGGGCTCTGAGCTACTCCCCGCCCATCCTCCCTGGAGGGAGGCCACCACGTGGCCCTCACGTGAGGAGAGGACGTGCTCAGTCGCATGGAAGTCCCTCCTGTGAGGGACTTCTGCCAGGCCTGGGTGCAGGTGGCCTGTGGCTGTGGGTGTCCTTCCTCTTAGCCGACCCTGCAGCCACCTCTGCCTGGCGAAGTCACGAGAAGCCACTCAACATCCAGGCCTTGCTGGCTTGTGACTCCCCTTCCAGTAAGGCAGCCCGCCTCCTGTCCCCTGCAGCTGCCTGCCTCCTATCCACCCGGGAAGCCATCTCCCCATGCCTCACCCTCTATCAGCCCAGGTCCGCCCCCCTGAGGTGGCTGCTCTGTTTGAGCTCTTCCCTCTGAGGCTTCTTCCAACACCCCTGTGCTGACCGTGGGGGCAGGTCCTAGGGGCAGCCCCTCCACCTGCGGCCTGGGCAGAACCTGTGTCAACAAGACTTGCTGGACGTCAAGGTAAGTGATGCTACAGAAGAGAGGTTATGGGGCAGGAGTTCCCACGGCGTGAGCTTCACAAGCAGGGGAGTTCGGGCGCTCTGTCCTGGGCTTTGGAGATGGACTGGGCTGCTGCTGAGGAGCAGGTGGCCGTTGGCAGCTGAGAGACGCTCCTGGGACAGCGAGTGGGGCATGGGGACTTCAACTCTGCACCTGCCCAACAGCCCAAGTGAGCCGGCAGCAGAGAGAGGCCCTGGCCGAGCGACCCTCAAGGCCAGCATTGTGAGACCCCAGGCAAGATGGCACCTGCACCCAGCCTGGCTGCCAGGACTGGGCACTGTTAGCCGGGTGTTGCTCTGCCCTGCGAGGGCTGGCTCTGGCCGCCCTGGGCAAGCTTGCATCCAGGCGGTGGCGGCCCTGGGTGGCGCACTGAGCTTCCATGTGCACTCCCCCCGCTCACCTCTGCTTCATCCTCTCTGGAACATCCATTCCAGTCTTTTGCTCACTTTAAAAATTGGGTTTTCTGTGTTTTCACTCTTCATTTTTAGGAGTTCCTTCCATATCCCGAGTGCAAATCCTCTGTCAGAGGCAGGTGCCGAGGGAACCCTCCTGGAGTCTAGGGCACTAACCGTTTTCTTAACTGTGTCTTCAATGAGCAGAACCTTTGGTCTTAATGAGAACCATCTGTCCACTTGTTTTCTCACACGGCTTTGTACCCTTGTGACCTGGAAGAAGTCTTTGCCTGCCCCGATTGACAGGCTTTTCTCTCCTTGTCCAGGTGGTTCCAGGCTTGCGTTTGGAGCTGTGACCCCTCTCAAGTCCATTTGTGAGCAGAGTGAACTAGAACTGGACTCTTGCTTAGTTCCTGCACACAGCCCAGCACCTGTGGACTGACTGCATCCCCTGGGGCTGAGTCTCCTCTGGACCCCTGTTCTGCCTCTGCCTGCTGGTCTCTCCTGCCTGTTCCACGCGCTCTCAGCTTCCGTGGCTCTACAGTATGTCGGAGTTCCGCCGGGAGTTCGATGGAGCCGCACACGGTTTTGCAGGGAATGAGGCCTCAGGAGCATGCTGAGTTCGCACCTCTCCGGGGTTCAGCCTCTCCTAGTTTCTCTCAGCGTGTTCCGGTTTTCAGCGTGGGAATTGTATGTCTTTCTCAGTGTGATTCCCACATACTGATGTCTTTGCTGCCACTGTGAGGGCTTTACCCTCCACAGAAAGTGGCCACTCCTGTAATCCCGGGGCCCTGGGAGGCTGAGGCAGGAGGATCTCAAGTTCAAAGCCATCTTAGCAAGTCCCTGGCTCAAAATAAAAAATAAAAAAGGCTGAGGATGTAGCTGAGTGCTTAAGCACCCCAGGTTCAATCCTCTGTACCAAAAAAATCAGTCAACCAATATTCTATTCCAGTGCTTCATCACCGACACGTGGAAGTCCGTGGCCTCTGTCCTCGCTCAAGTCACTTAGTCCTAGTGATGTCTTTGCAGCCTACAGATCTTCTAGAGATCACCAGCTTCCTTTTGAGTCTGCACTTCTCTTTCCTTCCCTGGCTGGGCCTGCCACCATGCTGAATGGGAGTGGCCGGGTCAGGGGAGCTCACCGGCTGTCGACCAGGCAGTGGCCGTGGGTGCCGATTTAGTGCCAGTCTTACCCACTTTGCTATGCTTCCTGCCATTCTGATGTGTTTATTTGTGTGTTTGCCTGTTTCGTGGTGCTGGGGATTAAACCGGGGTCCTCCTGCTGGGCAGGTGCCCTACCACTGTGTGACCCAGCCTTTGCATGCTGTGTTTGGGTGGGGTCCTGCTAGGTTGCCGAGGCTGGCCTGGGCCATGGTCCTGCACCACCATGCCGGATGACCTGAACTGGTAAAGTAGCTAGGGGCCACTCTGGTTTTATTTCCTCTTGAGCTGGTTTTGACGATTTGTAACTTTCAAGGAATTTTCACCTCTGGTCTGAGTTGCAGGCTTTTGGTCCCCAAATCATTAATAATGCTGAGACATTATTTTCTTAATACCTATAGTATGGGCCCTACCTCTTCTCTCCTTCTTGATGTTGGTAAGGTATGTCTCTCTGTGCACTCTCTCTTTTCTTGCTCAGTCTGATTGGAAATCTACCAGTTTATTGATCTTTGTAGAGCTTCTGGCTATGTGCTTTCCCCCATTGTTGGTCCATTCTATTTCCTTTATTTCTACCCTTGCCTGTGCTGATTCTTCTACTTCACTGGTGTTGGACTTCCTCTTCTGTGGTCTTTGACAGCTCTGCCCTGCCTTCCCTGAGGGCCTGGGTTCCCAGGAGGGGCAGGCCTCGGCTGGCCACCTCCCTGACTCTACAGAGGCGTCCAAGGTCTACTTCCTCCGGCCCTGGCCTGGAGTTGGGCTTCCAGGGAACCAAGGCCCCAAGTCCAAGCCCCAGGAGCCTGGGTCAGAGCCAAGGGCTTGCCAGCTTTCGTCCTCACCCAGGCCTCGTGTCCCTGCGGGCACTGCGTGGTAAGTGCCCCTTGCCCGCCCTGGCCGTCCCTGTCCAGCACTCCCGGCCAGCGGGGTGCGAGCCACCCGCGGCCACACGAGGGCAGTGCAGGCCGGGCCGCTGCGGGAGCACGCGCCATGGGCTTTTTACCCGCCCCAGGGCCGCGCCTGCACCACCAGGGGGCGCCCGGAGCCGGGGCCTGCATGGTCACGCCAGGGGAGCAGGCGCCTGGAGAGAGGACCCGGCTTGGACTCGCCCCTAGGAGTAGCTCTTTTGCATTTCCTGGTCAGTGCAGAGCCAGCAGAGCCTGACACTCCATGCCCTGCACTGCTGGGGGCCCGGACGCCCCAGCACTGCAGGTAGCCAGTGCTGTGCGGAGGAGGCTGACCCGGGGCTGACCTCCCTCCTGCTTCTGGGCTGGGCCAGTCATGGCTGATGTTGGACTTCTCTCGCACTGCAGACCCAGTCCCAGTCCCCTCTCTGCTGCCACCAGCATGCAGGGCCTAGGTACTGAGCTGTGACACACCTTGGCTTGGGGGTGGGATGTTGCCTGGCTGTGGGGAGGGTCTCCCTTGGTCTCACCAAGGGATCCGAAGCAGGGTGGGTGGGGCAAGCTTGTTTCTGTCCAGTCAAGGTGGGTGGGGTGGGGTATGCCAAGTGCCCCCAGGCCCCAGGCCCAACAAATCAGAGCAGCAGCATATGGTTGGCAGCGCCTTTGTTTGCCCAGAAGAGAGATCTGGGAAGCTGCCAAGGTCCCATCCTGGCCTGTCCCTGCCCAGCCTCAGGGGCCTCAGGGCTGAGTGCCCCAGCACCCCTGCCTGGAGCAGCAGCCAGGTCGACCTACCCGGGTTGGAGCTGCCCTCAGTCAGCCCAGAGGACAGGCCCTCATGCTGCCCAGAAGCCGAGATGCAGAGCAGGTGTTGGTGGCACAGTGTAGGTGAGGACCTCCGTGTCCAGGATCCCCAGCAGGAGCCCAGGAGCCCAGCAGCCCAGGGGCAGATGGCATTGACCCGGCCTGGCCCCCGCACACTGCCTGGTTCTGTCAAGCCCTGGCAGTGCCGTCCCCACGTCCAGGTGGAGAGTCCCAGGTGCTGGGGGAACAGCAAAGGGCCCCTGGCTCCTCACCCCAGGGCAAAGCCAGGCACAGCTGCTATGGCCAGGGAGTGTGGGTGCCCCAAGTTTTCTCTTCTGAGAAGTGAGGTACAGTTCATGTGACCTGGCCTCCCAGGAGGGGTTCTGGCTGAGGGCTCTCCTGGGGTTCACGGAGTGGAGGGTGGGCAGGCCCGCGCAGGTGCTCAGGATGGAGCTATGGAGGGCAGAGGGGCATGGGACTGGGAGTGAGCAGGCATTATGGTTGGCAGCGGTCTCTTGGCTGTGGGGTCTTTCTGGGGGCCCACAGGGACTGGGCACTTTCACCAGCAGGTGGGGCCTGAGCACTTGTTGGGCTGGCCATGTGTGGTCCCCAGCAGGTAGCCCCCAGGAGAAGCAGGAATGGGAGGGCAGATCCATGCAGCAGGGAAGCCACAGTGTGTGGGGGTGGCCTCAGTCCTCCCAGGATGCTGGGTGAGGATCCTCAACTAGAGGACACCTGCTTTCCCTCAGGCCTGCAATTCCTTCCTTGGGCTTTGTTGTACAGGTGAGGGAGCTGAGGCCTGGAGGCTGGACCAGCCTCCCCATCTGCTGGGCAACCAGTGTGGGCCTTGCCTGTGTTCAGCAAGCCTCAGGCCACCTCCACACCTGCAGCAGCCTCTCCTCTGGGCTCTGGGCTGTGGCCTCAGTATTCTACTCCACACCCAGTCCCCAGTCCAGCCGCTTGCCCTGCCTGAGCTGCAGCTTGCTTCCTGCCCTGGGGAGCTTCTGGGCCACCCAGACCCCGATGCACAGCCCACTCCGCCTGCTTTTCCCACCGCCCCTCTCCTGATCCTCTGTTCTCTCTCTCCCTGAAGATGGGGTCCCTTCTGAGCTCCCCCTTCCCCCGAGGGGCCAACTCCCCCACTAGGCCCAAGGACCAGAACCCAGGAGACCCATCAGGGGCTCACAGGTAATTCTGATTTCTTTTAAAATCAGGAAAAGCCTGGGGTGGTGGCACACACCTGTAATCCCAGAGACTCAGGGAGCTGAGGCAGGAGGATGGCAACTTAGTGAGACCCTGTCTTAAAAAAATAGAAAGTGTTGCTCAATGGTTAGGCACCCCTGGGTTCAATTCCCAGTACCAAAATAGTAATAATGATAATATTAAAATCAGGAGAAGAACCCGGACTTCCATGCGCGACCAAGTACTTCCATGTGCAACATTCATACACTTGTCTTTGTGCCAAGACAGCCCAAAAAGTGATCTTTAAGATGGGACACCTAACCAAGCACAGCAGAGCTGTTCCCACCCACGCCCACCATGTGATGTCACCCTGGGGCCCGGCCCTGCTGGCCCTGCCTCCCTGAGGGCACCTGAGGGTCTGGCTGCTTTGCTGAGGCCCAGGATGGCGAGGGGCCTGTTTTCCAGGTCCTGGGGCCCTAAAGCCCACGGCAGTCCCTGGCCCTGCTGGGCTCATCAGGGACCATCCACCTCCTCTCCCGGAGGTGAGAAGGGCCCACCAGGCTGCGGGGACCAGGAAAGCTTTGGAGGCCCCATAAACTGGCTAATGTGGATGATTAAATCCCAATAAATCCAGAAAGGAAAAGGGCCTTCTTCAGAGGCGATGGCTGGGTGCCAGGGCTTGCCCACCCTGGCCCCTCCCTTGCCCACTCCTCTGAGATGGGCGTGGCCCTCCCTGGCTCCAGGGGGGCCTGGAGGCTGTGGGCAGGAGGCTGCGGGGCTGGGCTCTGTGGGCATTTACCTTGTCCACAGTTCTGTCACGGGGAAGCGCGAGTGTTCCCTCCGGAAACTGAGCCTCCAGAAGTCACACTGCTGCCCAAGGCCCCAGCAGAACCTTCTGGCTGCCGCAGCCAGCAGGCCACACTGCTCCTCGGGGCAGAACCGGGGCTTCCTGGAGGGGCTCTTCCTGTGGGGAGAGCCCAAGACTCTCAGGCTTCTCTGCCCCAGCCCAGCTGGACCTGGCAGCAGCCAGCACCCGGAGCCTGGCCCATCCCCGGACACCCGAAATACTCATGAGCTGTGCTGCCTGGCTGCAGGGTTTTCCCGCCATCCAGCCATGGGCTGAGAGAGTCTGGGGGCAGCCAAGCGGAGCAAGAGGGCATTTCTCAGGGCTTTCCTATGAGAACCGCCCCTCCGACGGGCCCTGGTTGGCTGCATCAGAAGCCAGACACGGAGCAGGGAATGTCAACACCGCAGGCCTGCCACCTGGCCTCTGGTGCCTAAGGGCTGGGTGTGGCCAGGGGCTACAGATGCCCCCGGCCACGGAGCGCAGTGCTATTTATAACATGTATCTACAACGCGTGTGAGAAGAACTGGGCAAGAGCAGGGGTCCCTCCCACTCACCTCGACCTGGTCTTGTGTGCGAACTCTCGCTGGGCAAATAGACAGCTGATAAGGAACAGAGATTAGGGGATGGTTTAGCTCCAGACAAGCAGCTGCTTCCCCCGGAGCACAGGGTTCCCAGGGTCCGACCCAGGGAGGCCTGGGACCCAGTGCTGGCAGATCCAGCCTGAGCCAGGCCCTCACATCCCATCCCTCTGCCCGTCCCCTGACCCTGCAGCCAGAGAGCACCCCTCCACCGGGCAGCCCCCACCCACAAGCTGGCATCTGCTGGATCAGCTTAGCCCTAGGGTTAGGGGGAGGGTCTTTGGGGTATAGGAAGGGCCAGCACAGCATGCCCTCAGTATCCAGGCCTTCTGCTCCCACACAGGCCAGCCCTGGGTTCTCAGCTTTCCCCAGGTGTACAGCTGGTACTTTCTCCAGGGACCAGAGGTGTGGCCAGGGCCCAAAGGAGTGGGCTGTTACCTCTCATATTCTGCTGCTCAGCTTCTGCTGATGCAGGACACAGTGGTCTCAGTCTGGGGGCTTAGAGTGCAAAAGACCAGATGTGGCCAGAGCCAGGACTAGAGATCTGCACAGAGGAAGCTAAAGTTCTTTGTCAGGATCAGTCTGTACCTGCAGTCAAGAGCCAGGCTCTGGTTGAGGTTGTGGTCAGTTCATGGCTGGAACAGGGCTCATTTTGTCAGTGTGGGATCAGGGCTTAGTAATTGGGATCAGGGATCAGCCTATGGCTTTGATCAGGGCCCAGCTTGGGCTGGGATCAGGGCTTAGCATGTGACTGGAGTCAGTCAACCTGTAGCTGGAATCAGGGATCAAGATGTTCATGGCTGAAGTAAAGAGACTCATCAGTGCCTGTGTCGCATCTTGGTATCAGGGGCTAGGATCTAGGTTCAGACTGTAACTGGGACCAGGGATCCCTCTGTACCTGGGTGTGTGTTCCGGCTGTACGTGGTCCTGGACATCCACATCTGCCCAGTGCTCACTTGTTCTCCAGTGGTCTTGGGTCAGGTTTCAGCAGCTGGACTTTGCTTCCTCTTTGGATCAGCGCGTTCTTGGCCAGCACCCAGCAGCTGATTCCCCGGGGAGAGGCTGTTCCCGCCAGCCACATTCCCACGCCTGTCTGGAAGGGTGCCAGAGGGTGGTGGGTGTCGAGGGGCTGCCTCCGGGGAGCTGCTTCTTGCCCTCCCAGCGCCTGCCGGCCGCAGGAGGCTGTTGCAGGAAAGGCTCCTGGCCCTCAGGTCCCTTTCCCAGAGCCCAGCGCTTCCATGCCCGCTCTCAGCCCCAGTGAGATGGACCTGGAATGCAGAACCCTTGGCTGGCCTGAACACCATCGAGGAAAAGCTGGGCACATCCCCGAGGGACCCTGTGGCTCACGAAGCCAGCCACGGGCCTGTGCCTCCCCGTGCCTCGGTGTCTCCAGATGACAACAGAGGTGGGAAAGTGTGGCGCCAGACAGGGTCTGTCCAAGCCCCTCCAGCCTGTGACAAGTCGGACAGGCCAGGGACCCACCAGGGGCATGTCGGCTGCTCCTGGGGATGATGTCGGTCTGGCTGCTCCAGAGAGGAGTGTGTTTGCCCTTAGAGCCACAGGCTCATTCCAGTGCCAGAGGAGCAGCCTGAGGGTGATCAGGGCAGGTGCGTGTCCCGGGAGCCCCACCAGTGTGACCTGATAGCTCTGCAGCCTCATCCCAGGGCCAGGCCAGGTCCATGACCAGGGGCCAGGGGCCACAGGCCTCTGTCCCGCAGCATGACAGTCGGCACCCTTGAGATTCCTGGCTTTGTGTCCCGAAGACACAGCCTCAGTGCCAGCAGGACAAAGCCCTCAGGTGTGGTTTTCTCCTAGGAGCCGGGGGTAGTTGTTCCATCAGCCCCTCTCCAGAGAGGAGGCGGGCCCGGAACCCCTGCCCACGCAGGCTCCGAGGAGGCGTGCGGCTCGGCAGAGACCCCCTCTGTATTGCTTTGCTCAAGGGAGGAAACAGGATCAGAGGGGGACAGGGTCCCGATGCCAGGGAGGACAGGAGCCCCGGTGCCCCCTGGGTGCCTGCGGGCTGGAGGCACACCCAGGCCAGGCCTCCTGAGCTGCCCAGCGGGTGTTGCAACCTCCCCCACTCCTGCCTTGTCTCGACTTGCCACGGCCCCTGCCCCAGCTCTGGAGGAGAGCCTCGCCCACCTTCCCAGGACCAGGACAAGTCCCAGCCTGGCCCGGGCCTCTGTGCCAGCTCGGAGCGTGGGAAAATGCTGAGCTGAGGAGGGAGGAGTGGCAGGTGGCCAGGTGTGAGTGCCCACAAGTGCCCCTCCTGGAGCCCAGAGGAGACCGGCCCAGCCCCCACTGCTCCCCCCACTCCACCCCCACCCCATGAGCTCTGCCCTTCTGTAGCACACTGTCGCACACAGCTGGTGCTCAATAGTTGCCTCCGTCAGGAGGTGGAGCAGGCAGTTTGACCATGTGCCCAGCAAGGTCAGCAGGGCTCTTGGTCAGGACACTAAGGTTTGAAGTAGAGGGTGTGGGGTCCAGAAGCCCATCCTGGGTAGGGGCTCGCAGTTGCTTCTGGAGCCTCCTGGGCCTCCTCATCTGCCTCCAGGGACCAGGGCAGAGAACTGCCGCAGGCCCTGGACCACTCAGGCCCTGGGCACACCAGGCCCGGACTCAGTTTCCCGAGTCCTACCTGGGGCGCTGGGCAGGGAGCCGCCTCGCCCCTGCCCCGAGGGCGCGAGCCGGCAGTGGGGCCAACATGCGGCATTCCCAGCACCGGGAGCGGCTGGTGGGAATGGGTGGGGCTGGGAGCCGGCGGGGTCGGGAGTGCTGTCCCTGCCACTGGACTCAGGCTGGGGCTGCCCGGCTCCACAGCGTCCAGAGGTGGCAGACTGAGAGGCCTGATGAGGAGGCCACCCGGCCTCCACTGTGAGGGCGGTTCCATGAGCTCTTGGGACTCCCCAGGAGGGCGCGGCCAGGCCCCCTGGGCAGGTGATGGGGACACGCTGGCTTTCCAGGAGCTCTGAAGCCAGGCACAGCTCGAGGGACACCCCTGAAGGACAGGGCTGGCATCCGTGTTGGGGAGGTTGTGCAGCGGGGAGATCAGGCCGAAGCGTCCAGGCTCAGTCTCCCGCATCTACTCAGCAAGGCGGAGAGGTGGGCCTCCCACCAACACCGGCGTCCACAGACCTCATCGAGCTGCGCCCCAGTCAGATGCCAGGGTCTCCTAAGAGGCCGACTCAGGCCCCTCCCAGCCCGGCAGAGCCCCTCCGACCAGTGGAGGACACGTCCCAGAGATCAGACAGGGACGTTACCGTGACTCACCTGCACTGCTCAGAGATCTGGCTGGGCTGAGGGGTAGGGCAGGGGGCACAGGAGTGACACAAGATGAGGCTGGGGACAGGTGGCTGCCGAGGACTCAGGCTCCATCTGACGGCAGTGAGCCACGAGGGGCTGAACTCTTGGATGAAGAGTTCTAATCTGCACCTTAGAAAGATACAGGTAGGCTGGGCTGCTGCAGCTCCGGCGCACAGTCGGGGGAAAGTGCGCGACCCACACAACAGCACGGGGCAGCCCCCGCAGGTCTAGCATGGAGAGCGGCCGGAAGGACAGAGGGAAGGTTGTCTACTTCCAAGAACTGCTGGGTTGCCTGGCCAGCCCCCTCACCCACCTGACAGCCCTACTCCAGCAGGTCCCCCCAGGGCGGAAGCCCACCTGATTTCCTCCACCATCTGCCACAGGAGAAGGAAGGCCTCTGTCACCTGCACACCTGTGGTGACCAGCACTGAGAACAGGAAGCCGAGGGCTTCAGGCCACCTGCCCGCCTGCCCCCACCAGAAGGAGCACCAGAAGGAGTGGGCAGGGCAGGAGCAGCTGGCCTCTGTTGGGCAGGGTCTGTGGGAGTCCCACTGGGGTTCCCAGTCCCCAGCCAGTGTGGCCCCAAGACCTGCCACTTTCCCCTGACTCTGGTTGCAGCGCTGGACATGCCTGGGCAGAGCCTGCTTCTCCCCTAGCACCCAGGTCGCTGGGGCAGGGGACAGGACCCCACCCGAGGGCCCTTCTCATAGGGCCCACCCACATCCGGCCTCCCCTGGTAGACCATGCATGGGACCTGAGCCCAGAGGGGCCATTGCTGCAGAGGACCACCCGGGGGTCCCGGGGAAGGGTTGTACCCCAGTGTGCCGTCTCCCAGGGATGGCCTGGGTCATCAGGTCACCAGATGGCCCAGGCGTGGGCCCCAGGCATCTGAAGAGGTGGGCAAATGGCCCACTTGCAGGTGGGCGACAGGTGCAGGGACCCTGGGCAGGTGTGGGGCCTCTGCCAGGGTCAGGCACAGATGGCATTGCCCAGGTAGGGGCATGGTGCCCACCTCCCCTTTCCCGAGGACCCGCAGCAGGGCCGGCCCCTGGGTCTCCAGCCAGCCCCCACCCCCACCGTGGGCGCATCACTGGGAACGGCTGGGGGCACGTTGGGACCTGTGCCGCTGGATCTCTACGCAGCTTTCGTGAGTGTCGCAAGAGGAGAGGAAGGCTGGTGGGGCGCCGGGCGGGCTGGGCGCAGGAGGCCCTTGGCGTGGGAAGAGGGGCTGTCTGGGGTCCCAGAGGGCCGTTCTCCCAGGATCCCACGTGGGAGGCAGGTCCGCCTCTGCTCCCAGGAGCTAGGCCGGGACCTGGCCCCAGGGCGCAGCAGGCCTCCGCCAGCTCCCCGGCCAGGCTCCCCCAGGCAGGGCAGGTGCCTGGGCACAAGCAGGTCTGCTCTGTCCTGAGCACCCTGCCCAAGGAGAGCAAGCAGGGCCTGCAGGGCTGTGGCCCGCAGCCCCGTCCCTGAGAGGGGCGCTGGGCAGGGGAGGCCCAGGCTAGTCCGCCCAACGCTCCTGCAACCCCAGGCAGCCACTTGGGCCTCTGGGCCTGGCTCTCTCACCTCTCCAGCGGGACAACCAAGCTGTACTGACCCTTGCAAACTGAGGGGCTGCCAGAAACCACCGGGGGCCCCCAGTGTGCCCCCGCCCCAACCCTGCAGCCAGTGCCCAGAATCTACCTCAGCTGAGAGTGGACCCAGAGGGCCGGAGAGCCCCCGAGCCAATTGGCCTGGTGGGGCCCTGCACGTGGGGCCCTGTTGACTGGCCAGGGGAGAGTGGAGCTCAGGGCTGTGTCTCGTGCTCTGTCAGGGGCCTGGCCTTGCGGAGTGTCTGTCGTCCCCTCCTCTGTCTTCCCTTGACATCCCAGGCTGGCCCCAGGGGACAATCCTGTGGGAGAGCAGGGGTTTCTTGGCTCCTGCCTGTCATTGTGCCAAGGATCGGGTACAGTCCTGCCGGGCAAGGACAGGGACAGCTTGAGAGGTGTTACATGGTCACTCTACTGCGGCCCTGCAAAGAGCAGCCCAGGCCCTCCTCGGGGCATGTGGGCTGGCGGAACAGGGTGATCCCTCGCCCTGCCCATCTCCCTGGCTGGAGCAGGGCTGTCCTGGTCCCTGAGCCTGCCCAGCTGCTCCGGCTCCTCCCCCGGCCCCTCCCAGTTCATAGCCCAGGACCCTGTCCTTGGACCTGGTGCTCTGGACCACCCTTTGTGGTCCAGGCCACACAGGGGCAGGAAGAGGCTCTGCTCGAACACACTCGGAGGAACTGGGGTCAGGGCCTGAACAGCAGGGCTGGGAGACCAGCGCCCAGCTCTGCCTGGTCCGCCTCCCACACTGTCCTGGAGGCCGAGGGGCACAAGGAGCAGGTGACCAGAGCTGGGCCCAGCATGCTGCACACAGAGAGAGAAGAGTGGCCACATGTGGGGGAGGGCGGCCTTAACTCCACAACCCCCCAGGCTGGTGGGGGTGGGCTCAGGCCCCAGGGCCAAGGCCCAGCAGTGTGATGGGCCCTGTTGGAGGCCCGCCCAGGCTCCCTGGCCATTGGGCTGCCTCCCGGTGACCCCTCCTGCTCTGCGTGCAGCCACAGGCAGCCCACTTTCCGGCCCCTGTTCATTGCACAAGCTCGCGGGTCATCGACGCGGACAACTGATTGCACCAGAGTCCCCACCCAGCTTCCTCTTGGCTCCACTGAGGCCTTGACAGGCGGGTGGGGGCTGTTAGCCAGGCCAGGAGCACCTCAGGCTGCCCTGTCTTCTCAAGTACTGGGCAAATCACTAGGGAAGCTGTGAGCTCTGTGAGTCTGGGGTTTCTGACAGTGCGAAATGGCCTGTGTCTACCAGTGCTCAGGTCCCCAGCTCCCCAGAGAACACTAGGACATGATGGCTTGGACCCACCTCAAAGTCAGGGGCACTAATGAGCTCGGGGGCCACACCCGTGGGACATGGGAGGCTGAGGCGGGGGGATTGAAAGTTTGAGGTCAGCCTCAGCACCTTAGTGAGAACCTGAGACCTCATCTTAAAACAAGAGAAAAAGGGCTGGGGATATATCTCAGTGGTAAAGCACCCTGGGCTCAATCCCTGTGCAGAGGGAGAGACAGAGAGAATCAGACTCTAGTGCCTCCCTGTCCCTGAGTTCACCTGTCCTTACTAAGACCCTGTGTAGTCAGTGGGACCAGCTCCTCTCTCCACCTCAGAGGGAAACTGAGGCCCAGAGAAGCACTTGCCTCCACGGACCCTGAAGATTCCCCTCCCGCCCAGGAGTCCCCAAGCACTGCCAGCCCAGGAAGAGTCTGGCCTCTGGGTGATGAGGCTTGCCCGTGGGAGGACAGGGTGTGCCCAGTCCTCTGACTCTCTCCAGCAGGCCAAGCATACATGCGGTGTTCCATAAACGTTGGCTGGGCCAGCAGGCCCTTCAGCCAGATGTCTGTTCCTGCCACCCAGACTCTGCTGTCTCTGGGCCTTGTGCCTCCTGACCTCTCTGCCTGCTCGCCCAGGTGGGAGCTTGCACCTCAGGAAGGAGGTGGGGCAGGGCTGGGGCAGACGGGCAGACCCGAGGACCCCAGGGCCCACCTCATTCTCCCTGGCCCAGCCCCCAGGCATCAGAGCTTGTGGATCCAGCTGTGTCCAGCAGCAGCCTGGCCCTGGCCTCCACCTCTTCACTGCTTCCCCGACAGGGTGAGGGTGCAGGGCAGGACCCAGGCTGGTCCAGGCCCAGGACACACACGTCGGCCCCGGCGGGTGCCCACCAAGAGATTGCAGCTGAGTGGGGGCCCAGGGCCTGGGTCAGTCTCGGTCCCATCCATGGGACTCATTCCTCAGAGAGTTGTGTCCCCGGAGCTGGCCACAGGGCCTCCACACACCCCAGGGGACGTGCCAGGAGGCAGAGTCCGGGTGAAGGGCTGCACTGGGGGCTCAGCAGGGCAGGACCGGGGCTCAGGGAGCAGGAGAGTGGAACCGCCCGGTCGGGGGAAAGTGGCCAGGCAGAGGGAAGAAAGCACAGGCGGGGCTGCAGCTGGGGACCCCGCTGCGGGCTGTGGTTGCAGGCCGCCCCAGATGGCTGCCCGAGAAGGGCCACCCGGGGCCTTTTCCCACTTTACAGCACACTGTGCCCATCCCGCCTGAAAGGAGCTTCGTCTTTTCCTTAAAGATGAGGGTCCCTTCAGCCCAAGCCCCCTCTGCTCGGCTCCTCCTGCCCTCCCTGGCCACAGGAATAGGGCAGCTGGCCAGCAGGCCGGTGCCCAGGTGCCTCCCCTCCTCGCTCCTGGTTTAGCTGCACGGCGGGGGCCTGCCTCTCCTGCCCGGTGCTCCCCACGCCGACAGGCCCTGCATGGCTGCTCACCCACGCTCTGTCTAAACGCAGCTCACAGGTGAGACAGGCCCAGAGAGCCAGAGACTCTCCCCCGAGGTGGCCAGCGGGCGGGGCTGCCTGCCCTCCACAGCTTCCCGTGGCATCGAGACCTGACCAGCCATCCCCCACTGCCCTGCCGAACTCCACAGGCCAGGCCTGGCATTGTGCAGCTTGGCCCCCACAGCGCGGCACAGGCTGGGGACTGATGGCTGGCCCCATCCTGTCCATCAGATTTGTGTCCCCAGGAACCAGCCCCAGACCCAGAGGTCAGCCAGGTCCTCGGACTTGGACCTCCCCCTCCTTCATGCTGGCTCCTGTGTCTCTGGGACCACCCCCCTGGCAGCTCAGGGTGGTACTCCCTTGTTCCTCCTAAAGCCCAGAGGTGTCAAGTCCCAGGCATGGCAAGTCCCTGGGCAAGGAGTCCAGGCCATCCTGAGATGGTGTCCCAAGGTCCTGGGCCCTGATCCCACACCACCACTGCCTGAGAGTCACCAGGGAAAGAAAGGTCAGTGGAGCAGCTCCCAGGCAGCCCTCAGGTGGCCCTCAGGCTGTGTGGGCAGCTGGAAGTGTGAGCCTGCGGGGACCGCCCTCTCTGAACGTGGAAGGGGCCGGGCAGAGGAAATCACTTCCATGGAGAGGTAACCCGCTGGAGGTGGGGGCTCCTGGACCCCAGCGGTGGGGAGGGGAGGAGCACAAGAGTCTGAGAAAGCTCTGGAATGTGTCGGATGACGCGCATCTGTGACCTGAGAAAGCAAAGGCCCCTGCATCCTGGGGTCCCATCCCTCTAGTGAGACAGCCGGGGTGGACACAGAGAACGGACGTGGGCTGTCCGAGTCCCTGCACTCCCAGGCAAGGGCTTCAGAGACCCACCGCTGCTCCACCCACTGGCCACCCTGGAGGCCCCCGAGAAGCCACCTCCAGCATGTCCCCCCGCAGCGCCTGGGGAGACCGGGACGCCCCTCCAACCTGCTGGGCCCCAGGCTGCCAGGGTTGGAGCTGAACCCCCCAGGAAGTGGGACCCCTCAGGTGGCATGGGCAGAGCGGGGCGGTCATCGGAGGAGCTTGGAGGAGCTCTGAGCAGGCACGGGGGAGGCCCAGCACTCTGACTGGGAACCGCCACCCGCCAGGGAGGCATGCGCAGGGGCAGGGAGGCCAAAGGCAGAGTCGCCCGGGACCTTGCCTTTGCCCTCGTCCCAAGAATCCTTGGGGCCCAGGAGGGCATCTCCTGAGCGCCTGCTGTATGCTGGTGTGTTGGTGGACGACTATTCACTGCACTCAGACAATGTCCTGGCTCCGACTGACCCTGTTCCTCCTCAGAGCACCCCTGCCAGGCAGCAGTCACCCTACGGCTGTGACTCAGAGAGGCTAGGAAACTCCTCTAAGACCCTCCAGCCAGCAGTCGCCCACCTCGAGGTCCTGATTCTCAGACCCCATCCCTCACTCCATCTGCAAAGGTCGCCATCACGAAAAGACCCAGGGCAGCAGGCGGAAGGAGGGCCCTGCCGATCGTCTCCCTCTGAGCAAAGTGCAGGCCTGGCTTCATGTTCCCAGGTGGCAGGCCCCTGCATTCATCCCCTTCGTTCCTCCCACCCCTGTGACCCCTGTGGCCTCTGTGAGGCCTGGCGAAGGGCTCAGGGAGGAGGCTGGGCTTGGCTGGCATCCTCCCGAGTGGGCGCTCCAGGACCTCCTCTGCTGCCCACCCCCAGCAGGAAGTGCAGCAGCTCGGACGGAGGGCAGAGCAGGCCGGGCCCAGTCCACTCCTTTCAGGTCTCTACTCACTGGCCCTCCTGCTGAGGAAGGTCCCAGCACACTGAAGGGAGAGGGCCTGAAGCCCGAGGAGTCAGGGCTGGCTTTATGAGGCCAGCCCAGTTGCTCTGTGGCCTTGGGTCACTGTGTCCCCCTCTGGTCCCCTCGGCACTCAAGTCCTGAGTTGTCAGAGGTCGGCTGGTTGTGGGGGACTGGAAGCACTTTCCTGTCCTGTCAGTCTCCCCTTGGCTTCCTGGGAGCCCTCGGGGAGCTCCTGCTGGTCCTGCAGCCCTGCCCTGCCCGTCCTGCTGGGCCGCAGCCTTGCCGGCCTCTGCCTCTGGGCCCCCTGCACCGGCCCACACACCGCCTCCAGGCGGGCTCCCGAAGCACCCCAGTGTCCTTCCTCCTCCCAGCATCCTGACCCTCCTGCACCCCAGTAGGACCCCGACAACAGAAGGTGGATGCCTCCTGGGCCAGGGCTGCTGACCGGAGCAGCTGAAGACTGTTCTGAGGTCCACTGACCATGCTCTTGCCCGGTGACCCTCACTGAGGCCCAGCAGCCTGAGCTGGACAGGAGGTGGCCACTTCCGTGGCTGTGAGTGACTCACAGCCGCATTTCTGGGAAATCACCCCCCAGACTGAGTGGCCGGGGCTCGGCCTGTGGGACCAGCTGTTGGGCAGGCCTGTGACAGGGGCTGTGTCAGCAAGGGAAGGGCAGGCCGAGCAGGCTGAGCCTTCCACCAGACCCCCTGGACGCCTGGGCCACCAACCTGCACGTCCACCCCATGGACTGTTCTGGAGAGCTGCCCCTCTGGAGCCTGGCTTGTTGCCCCAAGCCCAGCGGCTGGACCCTACACCATCCCCTCCCCAGCTGGGGACCAGGACTCCAGCTCAGGAGCCCCTCAGCAAGCAGGAAGGAGGTGGCCCCAGCGGCTAGTGGAGAAGGCTCTCCAGAGAAAGCCAGATGGAGGGGTGAAGAGCGGGATTCCTGGCCTGGGGCTGGCGGTGGCCGGGGGCCCTCACATCAGCACTGACTGGGGACCTGGAGCTCCTGGTACTTCCTGCCTCCAAGGGGCAGCTGCAGGGTGGGAGGGGCAAAGTCGCAGTGGGGTGACCAGGCTCAGCTGGGTCTCCACTGGCCCCAGCCGCCCCCCAGCCTGGCCCTGCCTCAGGGTTCCCACGTTGGGGGTGCCCTGTCCAGAGTGAGGCTTCAGCCTGCTGCCAGGATTCTCCTCGGGCACGGGCACCTTGAGTTTGTATCCACCCTGCCTGCAGCAACTCAAGGCTACCATGGTTAGTAGGCCTTTTATGACCCCTCCAGAAGGAGCCCCATGGGGCCAGCGTGGGACGGCCGACCACACACACCATTTGCTTAGCCTAGTGACCAGCTGTTGGTGGGCCTTACCCCCTGAGAGGAGACCC
This sequence comes from Sciurus vulgaris, assembly GCF_902686455.1. Taxonomy (NCBI): domain Eukaryota; kingdom Metazoa; phylum Chordata; class Mammalia; order Rodentia; family Sciuridae; genus Sciurus; species Sciurus vulgaris. The sequence continues at coordinate 89,808,863 of NC_136476.1, read as the reverse complement.
CGAGCCCATTTGGCATTTGTCCCCACCCACAGAGACCCTGTGGCAACTGTTTTCCCAGGACGTGGGGCCTGTGGCTGGGAGACGGAGGGACAGACTGAGGTGGGCTGACTCGGAGCCTCAGAGAAGTCCACAGAAACACCTGGAGACCAGGACCTGGGGCCGAGCAGCCCCCGCGCCCAGGACAGACAGAGCCCGCAGAGGCTGGGAGTCTGACCACGGCAGGCAGAAGCTCTGTGTAAGGGGAGGTGCTGCCAGGCCCCACCTGCCGGTCTGCCTCCCAGCCCTGGGGCAGAGGGACAGGTGACTCAGAAGCCCAGGCCAGGCCCGTGCGCCAGCCACAGCTGGGACAAAGACCCCTTTGAAATCAGGATCAAATGCCATTTTATTTGGGCACCACTCAGTGATGGGCAGGTGGGCAGGAGTGGCCTCCTGGGAGCTGCATCAGAGGTCCAGAGGTTCCTGGGCTCTTCCTTACCTCCCCTGCCAGTGCTGACCATGTGCCTTCCCCAGGCAGCCTCCAGGTGGCCCAGGCCTCACACTGACCAGCCCCCCCGGAGGTGGGTGCAGCCCCCAAAAGGCAGGCACAGGAGATGGGTTAGGGCAGGCCAGGCTCCTGAGCCAGGTGTTGGTCCAATTCCTTTTGGCGTCTCAGTCCAGTGTCCTCTAGCTTCAGCTCCTTTGGGAGTCCTCTCCCTCCTGGCCCACGGCATCACCTAGCTGTGTGGCCTATGAGGAAATAAATGTTCAGCTGCCCCAGCATGAATAGGGCAGGGTGCCTCTACCCTGCAGCTGTGGGAGAGGCCTATGGGGCCTCCCCACAGAGCCTCCCTGGGCCCAGGTCAGTGCTCTCTCTTCTTGGCCACTGAGCCCACCCCTTGATCCCTGGTCTGGAATCTGGGCTCTGTCTCCCCAGCTGTCCCCCCAGTCCTTGTCACCGTGCCTGAGCCAATGGCTAGGCCTGCTCTGCCATGCAGCTCCCTGTCCAGTGCCCGGCTTGGCTCTGGCCTCAGGCATGCCTGTCCTGTCTGTCTGTGGCCTGTGTCCACTGAGGACAGGCCCAGACCAAGCTAGCTATCTGGGAGCCAGGCTGCTCCCCAGGGGGCCTCCAGCAGGTAGGGCCTCCACGTGAGTAGCCAGGGCACTGCCACCTGGTCAGGGCAGCCCGGGCAGCACACCTCAGACCCAGGCAGGAGGGCAGGCCAGGCTCCCATGCACCCCCAGCTGGGGCCAATGCTCCTGCAGCAGGGGGAGGGCCTTGGACACCCAGAAACTTTCCCTGGCTGCCTGGGGCCAGTAGCCTTTGAAGTGGGAAGCCTGGGCGGAGGAGCCGTCCAGGGTGTAATTAGAGGGCTGGTTTCACTCTCCCACCAGTGAAACCAGCACTGACTCCCAGAGTCAGCCCTGCGCAGGGCGCCCAGGCCCTGTGGCCACCGGCCCTCTCCAGGAGGCTGGACCTGCTCCCCAGGGCAGCTGCCTGTGGGTGCTGCGCCCCAGGAGGCCAGGCGGATGGGCAGCTCCGCTCCTGGGGCCCAGCCCTTCCCCTCTGCTGGAGCTGCTGAGGGCCCTTGGGGTCACACAGGCTTGGCGGGTTCTGTCCGTCTCCTAGCACCTTGACCCCAGTGTCCGCCTGGCTGTGGAGCGAAGGCGTGTGGGGCCACCGCAGGGCTGGCCAGTCACCTCCCTCCCGACCCGCCGCTGCTCTGCTGGCTGCTCCCCATGTCAGGGTGGACCGGGCAGTGCCTGGAGGGACTCCTGAGCCAAGCAGGACGCACTGGGAAGGCCAGGCTGCAGGCCACGCCCACCCAGCCTCAGGACCAGAGGCCTGACACCCTGCCGGGGCGAGTCTCTCACACCCACACCTGTGCATCCCTGCAACAGTGAGTCCAGTGACTCTCCCCTGCAGAGGACAGCACAGAGCCAGGACACCTCCACCTCCTCCCTCCTTCCTCCCCCTACCCTGGGAAGCCCTCCATCTTCCTAGCTCCCGTCATGGAGTGTCCATTCTTGGTCAGACCCTCCCCTGGGTGAGCAGTTACAGAGAGACGGACACAGCAATGTGGAGGTACACTGTCCTCCTGGAGAGACCTCTGAGTGCCCCGCAGGATGTCCTGGGGCAGGGACTGAGGGAAAGGCCAGTAAGGGCTGTCCTGTCCTGCTACCATGCTGTGGAAGGCAGGCTGTGCTGCTGTCCCCGCATCCCCCCAGCACAGGGAGTGAGGCCTCAGCACCTGGGGAAGGGCCTGGCTGTGGGGTGGAGGGACATGCCCTCCACATGCCCCAGCGCTCTGCGGCCCCTCCCTCTCCAGACTGGAGCACTGTCGTCCAGAGCTCTGCTCTGGAAAGGGCTCCTCTCAGGCCCTTGGTGACAGGGCCCTGCTGTCCAATGGGGGGGACAGGGGTGGTCTGGTCAGGGCTGGTCTCCTGTCCCCTGCAGACTGCCCATCTCCTGTACCAGAAACAGCAGGCACTGCTCATGGCCAGAGCGGGGCAGGCGGGTGTCCAGAGCGCCTGGGAGCCACACCCCCACCTCGCGCCCCAGGCACCCAGGGCAGGGCTGGGGACAGGAGTACAGGGGCCGCCTGGGCAACAGCCGGGCTCTGCTGTCCTGGCACTGGGCCAGCGTCCTATGGGATGACCCCTAGCCGGGCTCTCCTTGCTGTCCAGGTGGCCACCTGTGATCTGCTCGTTGGGGTGGAGGGGCCGACCATGGTGAAGGCCTGCAGGCTGTGGACAAGGAGGGGACAGCAAATGCCGAGCCAGGGGCCCCGGCTGCCCCCTGCCCCTCAGCTGGGGCCTAAGGAGGGCCAGAAATCACCAGGTGAATGGGGCCTGGGGAGGAGCAGGTGGTGCCCAGGGAGGACGGCAGGGGCACAGCTTGTGGGCACCAGGAGAAGCCCCTGCGGGCGGCTGGCTGAGCTCCGGCTCCGGCTGTCTGGCCTCCTGTCCTGCAGAGTGCTGCCTTGTCCCAAGGCTGGAGTGGGGCTGTCCCTGTGCCTGGCCCCTGAAAACACCTGGGCCACTGGCCGCCCCACCCCTCAGGGCCCTGTGCAAGGCTCTACCTGGACAGCTCCTGCTGGGGCCACCAAGGGGAGCCCTGCAGCTGGAGGGGCTGAAGCCGGACGTCCCTGCAGCCCCTTGGACTGCGCACCCCTGCCCGCATGCCCTAGATCCCACGGCGCCAGCCACACTGCCCTCTGAGCAGACCCTCGAACCCCTGGGAAAGCATGCCTGCTGATGGCAAGGCTGGCTCCCCAGCCCAGCCTCCGGCCACCTGCCCCAGCACTGCCTGGCACGGCCAGGGCCCACGGTTTCCTGCTGGTCTGTCTGGTGGCATGGGAGAGCAGAGCCCACGCCCAGTGATGCTTAATCAGCACATGCTAAGCCCATGCTAAGCCAATGAGTGAGTCGACTGGAACCCAGACCTGGAGGCCTGGAGGCCGGAGATCAGAGACCAGGCAGGCTGCAGCTCCGCTGGTCCAGGTCCATCCAGTCACCTCTCAGCCAGCCTCACGCAGCAAGTCCCATGAAGCTTGGAACCCACTGCAGGGACCATCAGAGGGCTGCGGTACCCCAGTCACACCTGGAGGCTGCGGGGCACCTTGAGGCCCTGAGGGGCTGGCAGTTGGCTGTGGGCACCCTTGCCTGACCAGGTCCCAGCGGCCTCTCCTGTCCTGTGAGCCCCAAGGACAGGAGGCTGGGCCACTTACATAAACTCAGGACCTCAGGGGCAGGAGGGCCTGAGCTCCTGTCATGGCAGGGACCCAGTGCCCAGCCCTCTGGGTGGCATGGCCTCCCCTCACACACACCTGTCCAGGGGAGCAGCACACGGGAACCCCTTGGACTCCTGCCCGCAGGCCCACCCTGTGCAGCCTGCCGGCCACCCCTCACCCTCAGTTTCTCAACTCTCCAGAGGGCAGGCAGCACCTGAAGAGGCAGGGGAAGGTCCTGGGTGGTCAGCAGCTGCCCAGGAAGGGACTGGTAGGCCAGTAAGTGTGGCCTGGGGTCAGGGTACAGCCCCTGACATGCAAAAGCCCAGAGATGGAGCCCGGACAGCAGAGGGCTGCCGCCGGGCAGGAGATTCTGCATGGGCACCCAGGTGGTGCTGGACGCCCGGGCTCTCTGGCTCTGGGGCAGCCTCCAAAACCCGCACAGTGAGGCTCTGTGGGCTGGGACTTTCTGGAGGAGGCTGTCCCTGACCCGGCCTCTGCCGTCCCAATTGGGACCTGGGAGAAGGTGGTCCCAGTGGGTGAGTGGGAGGTTACAACGTGTTGGGGCACCATGGAGGGATATGGGGGCCTGGTTGGGGTTTGGGGATGAGGCTAGACTTTGAGGAGCATCTGCTCTGGGGACTGACCTCAGGCAGAGGCCAGGAGCCCGTGAGTGAAGCGCGTGGTGGAAGGCTCCTGGGGGGCCGGCCCTGGGGGCAGCTGCTCTCCCTCTCTTACCCTTCCCGGGACACACCCAGCAGCTGATTTGGGGGGTGGGGCAGAGAGCACTCAGGGGCAGGGCCAGGGATTTCCTGTCCAGGAGCCATCATGTCGTGGAGCCGGACACTACCCTCCCTGCCCACCAGCCACCGGCTCTAACAGTCCCTCAGGAAGTCCCGGCCCTGGGCCATCTGGGATCCCAGAGGGACACTCCTGTAGGACTCGCCAAGTGGCCCTCTGCCCCTCCATGCCACCCTGGGTCCGACTTCCCTGCCCGAAAGCTCTGCCCTGCCCCTGGACGCCGTGCACTCCTCCGCCTGGACCCTGCCCTGAGCCCCATGCTATGTGACCCGTCCCCACCTCTAACCCCTACTTCCCCAGCTGCCTGGGGACTGCAGGCGCCTCAGAATCTGACACATGTCATGGACCTTCTCCCCAGAAAATCTGCAAAATCTCACACACAATTTCCAGAGTTTCGGGGTTACAGGGTCAGTAAGCTCACCCAGGGACTGTCCTAAGAGGGGTCCAGGCCTCAGGCTGAGCCCTCATCAGAAAGGTGGGACACTGAGGCCTAGGGGACCAGTCTGTAGCTCACCACAAGGGTGATCAGAGCCCAGAGATGCCCTGGTCAAGGGGCCCTCTCTAGCTGACAGCCTTCCCACAGGGCCAGCAAGCACCAAGTCCCAGTACTGCCCAGCATAGCCCCAAGACCACTCCCCTAGGGTCCTCAACCTGAGAGGAGCCTGGTCTCTAGTCTGGGTTCATGTGTGGCTTCTCCAGTCTCCCTTTTCCTGACTCACAGTGGCCCCATCCCCTGTACCTGAGGGAGCCCCTGGTCCAGAGCACTTAGGGACAGTAAATGTCCTGGTGGGGCAGACACTGGAGTCAGGATCCTGGTTCAAGCCTGGCTGTTTGACAGGTAGACGCCTCCCAAGCCTCAGGTTCCCCCCGTAACACACAGGCCCCCGAGTTCCAGGAAGACAGGAGCAGCTGAGGGTACCGTGGCCAGTCAGTGCCTGACCTGTGGTCAGGGCTCCGTGGAGGGGACGCTGGTCCTCCCTGAATCTGTGCCCCACAACACTTTCCAGGGCCTGTGACTCTCAGGCAGAAGGGTCAAGGGGTTTCAATGTGGGGGTAGCGTGTGGGCAGGGGTTGCCTATAAGTGGTTCTGGGCAGTTGGCCGGTGCCAGGCCCTTGGGAGAGGTCAGAGGAGGTATCTCAGCTGCTGACAGATGGACCACTCTTCCTAAAGTGTGAGTGACTGCTCACCTTGCTCAGTAAACTGTCAGGCACTGGCTGGCAGCAAGGCAAAGAACCCTGGTGAGGGATGGTGGGAGTTTGGGGAGGGCCCTGGGTCAGGTGCCTCCCCAGGACCCACCAGGTCTCTAAAGGGGCTAGGGCTGTGGCTCCTGCCTCCCCCGAAGGCAGAACCAGGCTCAGGCTGGTGGCAAAATGGACACTGGGCTCTGGAGGAGGGGTCCCAGAGCCCACCTGCAGGCTGGAGGGATGGCCATCCCAGGTGCCCGTGCTGCCTCATGCCTGCTGCTGCCAGGCCTCCTGGGATCAGAGGTGTGTGCGCCCGAGGCGCCGTTCCCACGTTCCCAGGCTGGCAGCTGTTTCTTTCCACCTACACCCTCCCTTCTCTGTCCCGCCCCCTCTCCAAAAATTACTGCCTGGAGTCCAGGAGACACTGCCACAGGCTGCGCCACCTGCCAGCAAGGCAAGGGAGCCAGGACGCCCTTCAGCACGCCCCCTTGCCACTCAGCCCCCGCACCCATCCCCAGGACCTGGGAAGCCAGCCTGGGCTCCCTCCTGGCCTGCTGATGGCATTCAGCCTTGGCCCCGCCTCCCAGGGTCCCACCTCCGCAGCCTGCCAGCACCGTCCAGACCAGGTGCCCCACACAGGGTCCTCCCCAGGCAGACCAGGTAACGTGAAGCTGAGGGCCTGGGCAGGAGCCGGCCTCTGCCTGCCCCGCTCCCCCGGTGTTCAGCCGGTTGGTCCTCGGGCTCTGCCCCCCATGCAGCTCCGGCAGAGCTCAGTCTCCGAGCTACCAAGAGCACCCAAGGCTGGGACGAAGGGACTTGCCTGGGCAGCACACCCGGCACTCAGCCACCCGCAGGATACAGGTGTGTGAAGTGCCCAGCGGGGCTGCACTGGACAGGGGTGCTGAGGGGCCACACATGACGTGCACACACAAAGTGTGTTTCGGCTGCACTTGGTGCACACACCTCCAACCACAGCTGCGCCCGAGCCCCAGCTGTGGTCCTGGAAGACCTCCATGCGGCCCTTCTCTGCACAGCACGGACACAGCCCCAGCCCGAAATGGATGAAGGGGACACCTTCCTTCCCTGGCAGGAACACACGCTTGTGAACACACACACACGCAGTCACACATGCTCACATGTGCACACACACACCACACAGCCCGTGTGCTGGGACCAGAGCAGAACTGGGCATTGGTGGCAGGGTGAAGCCACCCTGGGCTGTGTGGCCCCCACTGAGGGGCTGTGCTTGGTGGTTCTCCTGGTGGCCTCTTTTTCCCCGCACTGTGGGAGTGATCTCGAGCTGTCCTGGGGACCTGGGCATGCCAGTCTCCACTGTTCCCACGGGGGGCTGTGGGCTGTGGCTCAGGGAGCTTGGAGTCCCAGGTCTGGGACCGTCCTCAGAGGGTTCTGTCAGTCGGTCTTGGGAGGCTGAGGTGGGGTCAAGACCTCCCTCAGACCCTGGGCTGGCTGGACACGGAGTGTGGAGGGGAAGCCCAGCCTCTGAGCTGCCAGGAGGGCACACCCCCAAGTCGCCGGCCCTGAGGGACGGCTCTGGACGTGGACGGCAAGGCCGTGGGGCCCAGCAACAAGGGACAAAGGGTCCTTTGTGCTGTACCACCCACCCCTGTGCCAGGGCCAAGGCAGCTGAATGAGCCCTCAGAGGCAGGCCCCAGCCCTCGCATGCCAAGGCAAGGGGACAATAGCCATTAGCATAGGCCTCCCCCAGTAGGGATCCATCACCAGGGAGGGAAGGATGCTGGACCGACTCCAGAGCCCCCTCCCTGACACCCAACTCCCCAGCCCAGGCCATGGACCTTCTGTGGCCCTTGCAGCAGCCCCTCTTCCTGGACACCAGGCTTCAATGTCGGCTGAAGATGCCCGAGCCCATGGGTCCCAGGAGGTCAAGTGTGGGAAGAGACGAAGTCGGGGGGAAGTCGCTACGGGTCAGGGCTTCAGCCCTGAGGCCAGCACCTCCTGTCCCACCCCTCCCTGGGCCTCCACAGAGCCCCTGCTACAGGAGGAGAGTTCAAGGCTCCCAGTAAACTCCACCTGCACCAGCATGGGCAATGAGCCCAAAGCCCATCCTGCAGGGGCACAGCCCTCTCGCACCAGCCAGTAGGTCCCAGGGCTGCCAGTGGGTCTCTGGAGCAGGGACGCTCAGAGGGAGCAGGCCAGTGGGATTCCCATTCTCTGGGGACCAAGGACAGCCCAGGGGCCGGGCCGCCCCAAGGGTTTCCCTTAGGCCTCTGGAGCCCACTAGGACAGGACCAAGGACTGAAGAGGACAGGAGGAGGAGGAAGCAGGGTGTGGCACTGACCCCAGCATGGCATGAGCAGGGAGGCTGGGGAGGACGGGTGGTGAGCAGCCCCAGCACCAGTGAAGACAGGGCCTCCCTGGCCACAGGCACAGGAGCAGGCGTAGGGCTGGGAACAAGACTCCAGGGCCCACAGCGCCCAGCTGGGGCTGCACACAGCAGGGACCCCAGTGGCCACAGGCTGACTGGGCACTTAAGCCCTTCAAGTTCCCGCTGCAAGATTGGCATGGTGGGCCAGTCCAAGAACCTGCGTCCTGCAGACTCCAGTGGCCCTAGGGGCCTTGGGCCAAGCACTGGGGACCTCTGCTGGGATGGCAAATGGTGGTGGGCAACAGCATGTCAGCTGAAGTAAGCACCCAGCGGCATCTGGACATAAGCCCTCAGGCTCTGCCCCTAGCTGGCCAGCAGCCCCAGAGGGGTCGGGCACCAGGTTCAGGGGAGGCTAGAAGGGGGTTATGCAACCTACTGGGCTCAAGGAGGTCTCCAGCTCTCTTATTCTGCCCCTCCTGATGGTACTGTCCAGCCCCTGGATGCCCAGGTGGCCCCTACACTGCCCCCTGCCCATAGGCTGTCCATCCCTCCACCCACAGCACCTGAGTTGGGCACTATGGGCCCTGTCCTGGACTCCAAGGACAGGGACCTGGACGGGCTATGCCCAACCAGGCCACATGCTGACTCAGAGGCCTCCCCACGTGATGGGCAGCAGCCGGTGGCGGGCAGGGTCCTCTTCTACACTGCCTAAGGCCTCAGTTTCCTCACCTGTCAGTGGGCCAGCAGCTGGACTGCAGTACCCAGAGGGTCCCCCAGCTCCAGTGGGATTCTGCTCTGGAAGTTTCTGGCTGGAGGTGAGGATAGTGCATTAGAGAAAGGGAGGAAGTGGCCAGTGACTCAGGAAAGTGCAGGTGGGCTCACGGACACGCAGGCCCTGGGGCAGTGAGAGGCAGTGCCAACCCAGGCCAGGGGGCTGGGCTCACATTCTCCCCCAGCCACACCCCTGCCCCTCACTGCCCCTCATTCACGGCCCCCATCTCCTACCACCTGGGCCCTGAACCTTCCCTCCCAAGATCATGTGCCGCCCCCAGGGGAGGGTGGAGGGGTAGAACCCCGAAGCCTGCTTCGGGCTCTGGTGCCCTCCCTGGCTCCTCTGTCCCACAGACTTGGGAGTCCTCAGTTTCCCCAGAGCAGCAGAGGCTGGGCAGAGCACACAGGCCTTCCCCGTTCCCTTGCTCTGCCAGGCTGCAGCCCACTTCGGGTAGAGGGCCAGGCTCCTACAGACAAAGACCCAGTCCCAGCACCCCTTCCCTGGGGTAAAAGGCTTTCTCAGGGACTCTGGGGTGTGCTGGCCCTGGGAGGGATCTGACTCTAGGCCTTCCCATCATCTTTTGGGGGGGTGGGTACCAGGGATTGAACTCAGGGGCATTTGACCACTGAGCCACATCCCCAGCCCTATTTTGTATTTTATTTAGAGACAGGGTGTCATTGAGTTGCTTAGTGTCTCATCATTGCTGAGGCTGACTTTGAACTCGGGATCCTCCTGCCTCAGCCTCCTGGGATTACAGGCATGTGCCACAGCGCCCGGTCCCAGCACCATTGTGTACTCAGTAAAGGCTGAAGGCAGGGGCTTGGGTGCAGGTGGGGTGGGGTGAGGTGGGCAACCCAGGTGCAGGCTGGTCTCATGTTGGCCCCCCACCTGCTCCACAGCCATCAGCTGGTGCCCACCTGGGGGTCTGAGTCTCTCTGTCTGACCTCACCCCCTTCCCAGGCAGACCCAGTGCCACCACCAGGGTGTAGCTGCCTGCCTGTTTCCTCCTGTCACTGGCCTAGCACTGGCCATGCAGAGCCCCCTGCTGCCTCTGTCCTGGCTACACATCCAGCTCCCTGGCAACACTGCTGCCTACCCCCAGATGTCCATCAGGACGTGGTGCAGGAGAGGGGCCGGGGTGGGGCACAGAGAGGGGTCCCCCTCAACCACATGGAAGCAGGCCGCCTGGGCTTGGACGCCTGCTTAATCTTTTGCTGAAAAGATAATTTCTTTCTGTGCCATTGTTGGGCACTGGGGGGAACAAAGGGGCTTTTGTGCAGGCCCCTCTGTCTGCCCAGCGATGCCGGGCATTTCCCTCCGAACTTCAAACCCTGCAAGGGGAAGTTTTTCTCAGAACCCTCTCCTTTCCTCAGTACAGAGCCACTTTTGTTGCCGAGGGCCAGTGCATGGAGGGCCGGTCTTTCTTCTCCTTCTCATCCCTTGCAAAAGGCCTGCTCGGAGGAGGGCCTGGGAGGAGCGCTGCGGCCTGCTGTCGGTGGGTCAGGAACTTCCCCACACTATTCGGTTTTGCAGAGGGGCAGTGCAGCACGCCAGACCCACCCAGCAAGGACTGCTGACCTTCATCAGTGTGGACCTTTCCTGTGACCTCAAGAGTCCCTTGCATTCACTGCAGCACGTTGGAAATGCAAAAGAAAATCCGAACCCGCACCCACATGCACAAAGATGAAGTCACCAGGAAGCCCCCAGGCAGGGTGCGCTGCTGCTCCGAGGCCTCTTTCCTGAGCTCGTGAACAATCGCGGCCCATGGCCTGCTCAGAGCCTGGCCCCTCTGCGGGCATTGATGCATGCCCAGAGCTGCCACCCAGGGCTCTGCGGATGAGCTGCGGTGGGGCCGTCAGGATCCTCCTTCAGTCACGCTTGGCACACTGCTGGTTTTTATCTACTATGACAGGAGGGCTCCCCGGCCATTAAGCACGCTTCGGCAACATGGCTTTCTCCAGCAGTGGGCCAGGCAAGTGCTCTCCCACTGAATTATTTTATTTTGAGACAGAGTCTCATCTCAATAAGTTGCCCAGGTTGGTCTCCAATTTGCAATCCTCCTGCCTCAGCCTCCGGAGTTACTAGATTGATAGAAGTGCACCACTGTGCCCGGCTATAACGTGCTTTCAACCGTCGCCCTGGGTCTCTACAGAGGCTTGTTAAAGGGTCCGTTGAACCAAAACCTGCGGTTTGAATTTTAAGCTACCTATATGCCAGGAGCTTCGGGAGCACAGCTTCACAGAAGCCTGTCCATGTCCACAGGTGAGGAGACCAAGTGCCACAGGAACACCTTGCCCTGCCCGCTGGTGAGAACACATGGTCAGTTTGACTTTGCAGCTTCCCAAGGGGGAACCTCCGTCCCAATCAGATTGGGCTCATCGGAGCGGTCTCTCCTGCTAGCCTCTCGGGTGCCCTGGAGCCCTGCGCTTGTCCAGGGAGGCGTGGGGCTTGCTCGTCTTCACCGCTTTGCTGCAGCAAGGACCTCGCAGAGGTTCAGATGGTCTTTGGGGAGGCTGGCCACTGGCCCCTAGCTCAGAGCACTCAGCTGTCCTGCAGGGCACCCTCCTCCCGGAGGCCTCCCGAATGCCTTGAGCTCCGTGCTTAAGTGGTGGTGAGGTGCACCCTAGCCATTTCCACTGCATTCTGTGGCACAGACACATCTGTGGCATCCACTCCAGAACCTTCTCACCGTCCCACGCTGACACTCTGCCCCGATCTCTGGCTCCCGCCCTCCTCCCCAGCACCAGCACCCACCTTCCGCTAGCATGAGACCCAGAGACCCGCACTGGGCGCCCCTCCCGCCTGCCCACCCAGTGCTCCTCCCAAGGCCTCCCCACAGCTGAGGCAGGCGCACTGGGCTGGCTTGGTCGCCTGAGGACAAACACCCAGGCACACTGAGACCTGAACTCATGCCGAGTGGCTGGGGGGCCACCCGGTCCCTTCTCGCCTGTGGTCAGACTCCTGACTCCTCCCTGCAGTGGCTCCCCACTCCGGGAGTGAGGCTGAGCCCTCTGAGGCTCCGGGGCAGGGCCCTCCTGCCTCTTGCAGGTTCTGGTGGTGCCCCCATGGCTCCAGCCTCGACTTCTCCTGGGAGGATGCCGTCCGTGGACTCGAGGCCCGCCTCAGCCCACGCTGTCTTCATCTCGAGGTCCTTAGCTAATCACTTTGCAAATTGCTGATTCCAAGCAAGGAACCCCTGAGGTGCTGGGTGGAGGTGAATTTGGGGGCCTCCTCGCCCCCCTGCAGGTGCTCAGTCCCTGCCAGGTCCAGCACGCCAGGGGCCTCTCCAGCCAGGGGCTGTCTACTAGCAGACATTACGACCTTGCCCCAGCATCCTCGGGCTCCTCTGCAGCCCGAAGGTGGGCTTGCCAGGCACCTCTGGCACATGGGCCTCTGGGTCATAAGGTGCAAGCAGGCCGATGGCCCCTGTTGCTCTTTCAGCCCCAACAGGGATGGAACCCACAGACTCTAGACTTGCTGTGGGGAGCCACATACCCAGTGCAGAGGCCCGGTGGTCCTCCCTGCAAACAGGACACCTGTGAGAGGGTGGTTGTGGCTGGGGCCGCCACCACGATTTTATAGGAGTCTGTTTGCCTGAGTCTGACTTTTGTAGGGCTGAGCTGCTGATTACTGGAATCCGGCCCTTTGTGTCCTCCAAGCCTCTGGGGCTTGAAGGAATATGTCCTCGGGGAAGCCAAGGTCTGCTGCGGATCTGCACCCGTTGCGTGAGCTCCTGAGGTGCCGGCTTCGGTGCTTCAGTACTCATTCTGCAGGAGAGGGGACCAAGAGAGCTGCCAGCCATTGGGTCTGGCCCTCCAGTCACACGCTCAAGGGGACCCCCTGGGGGATGGTGCTGGCTGGGTCCCCAGTCTCTGTCTTTTCCCACCCTAACTGAGGCTGCGTGTAAGGTCACTGTGCTAGACTGGGCTTCTAGCAGCCTCGGAAGAGCTGGGAATCACCCCTCTCCAGGACCCAGGTGCTCCAGGAAGCAGCGGCCGGGTCCTCTGGGGAGGCAGTGGGCATCACTGCTGGTGTGTGCACTGTGGGCTGACAGGACCCTGCTGGGGGCATCAGTGGGCACAGGTCCAGGCCCTGAGTGAGGGGCTCTAATACAGAGGCTGACACGGCCTGAGTCCCTGGCTTGGGAAGGACAGGGGAAGAAGTTCAACGACTGCCCTGCTAGAGGTTCATCTGTCTTTCCCCAGGGTCGGGCACCCAGGTTGCCACGCTGCCTCTGCTACCTGCAATGGTCTGAGGGTGTCCCCATGGTCCAAGTGTGAATCTCTGTGCAAGGGCCAAGGGTGGGACCTTTGGCTTTGTCCCCACAGCTGAGTCGGTGCTGCTGCCACTGGAATGGGTTGTTGTGCCTCCTGCTGACCCTCACCCTCCTGCTTGCCCTGGAGATGGGCCTATCCCAGGATACCAGCGCCTTGATCTTGGACCTCCAGAAATAAACTTCTTTTCTTTATAAATTACCCAGTCCCTTGGAATAGTTCTGTTCACCTTGACTCTGGCCTCTGATATTCCTGACCGAGGGACTTGGGGATCCTGGGAACCTGGTTTCATGGCAGTATCCTCCATAGCCAGTACCTGGGCACCTGGGCCACACCATGACTCCTGTGGGCACTGCCCAAGCTGCTTCAACTCAGGGTGTCTTCAGGGCCCTCTGGGAGGGAGAGGTGGACAGGGGTCTCTGGTTCATGCTCTAGGCTCAGCCCTGCCCACCACTCTGCCAGCCACGTTGGAACCTGCTCCAGGACCAAGTGCAACATCAGAGAACTCCAAGCCAGTGCACTCCCCACTCCCCAGCCCCACCTGACCCTGTGACTGTAGGACCCCCAGCTGTGCTTCCTAGGTGTGGAGCACCCCAGCAGATCCCCAGCCCTGTTCCCTGCTCCTTCCCATCACCTCAGTGGGGCCAGGCGGGGGCTGCACACATGGGCTGCCACTCATGGGCCACTGCTGGCCCCAGCTGACTTGGTTTGGTTCTCTCCAAAACAGACTGAAAGGTCACCTATTTGGGAAGTGCTGGCAACAAGGTCAGGAGGTGAAGGAGGATGGTAGAGTGGGCAGCCAGCAAGGTGCCAGGTGCATGGGGTCCCTGGGGGTGGGGCAGGGCCTCCTCTGGGCTGGGGGGTCTCTTGGGGAGAGGTGAGGTGGGTCTGTCACTGGTTAAGGGCTGTCCCCAGGTGCTAACTCCTGGGCATTGCTGGCCTGGGTGAGGCCAGGTGGGGAGGTTCAGGCACCAGTCATTGGTGGGTCTGGCTTCCTGTGCAGCCCTGGCAGGGGCTGGGAGGGAAGGAAGCACCTGGAGCAGCCAGAACCAGCCCAGGAGACCCAGGATGGCTTCCTGGAGAAGGCCCTGGTCCTCTCCCCGAGACAGGCTTCCCCCTGTCCCTGTGCCCACTTGATGAGCCCCTGCCGTCTCGGTGAAGATCACGTCAATCCCCAGAGGTCAATCCTGGGAGGCCAAGACAGTGCTGTCATAGTGCCCACTTCACAGAGACAGCCCAGGAGACCAGGAGGTCTGCTGGCCCAGAGGGTACAGAGCCAAGGAGACACTCAGCCTCTTCCCTGCCTCCAACCTCCAGTGCAGCCTCTCACCTCAGGGCTGCACCCCATGTCCCCTGCTCAGGCCCTTTCCTCACTGGGTCCCTGGCTCTTAAAGCCACCCTGCGCCTCCACTCTCAGATCTGTGGTCAGTCCCACTTCCCCGTTCCCACCAGGGAGAACAGCCTCTGGCGTGTCCAGCACTGACCCTTCCCCACCAACCAGACTCTTGTCCCTCTATTGCATGTTCAGGCCAGAACCCTGCTCCTGCTGACCCTCTTCTCCCTCCAGACCGGAAACCATCAGCCAGAACTTCTAAAATGCAGATGTCCTGCCCTTGTGTGTGAAGCCTTGCTGACCAAGTCAAGAAGTAACCAGCTCAGAGGCCCGGGAGGCCCTGCAATGGGCCCTACTGCCCATGGACTTGCTACGTGTTCTGGAGGCACCAAGTGACTTCCCACCACAGGGCCCTGGCACAGGCTGTTGCCTCTGCTGGGAGTATTCACCCCTGTCTGATCCCTCAGGCCTCCAGAGTGCTTCTGCAGTGTCCAGGGTGCACACATCTGGTGTTCCTGTGGCTGAACACAGGTGCAGTGGAGGCTGAACTCAGGGCTGGCCTGCAGGCCCTGCGGAGTCCCTGGGAGTGGGTCCGTAGGCCTGCAGGCCTTGGCTCTGCAAGGGCACAGCCCTTGAGGCTGTGAACACATGAGGGAGGGAGGGAGCCCTGCACACCCCCCAGGGGCTCTGGATGGCCCCCTGTGACCCAGGGAGCCCCGAGGGAGGCCAGGCTGCCGGTTCTGCAGGTTCTGAGGGGGGATCCAGGGAATCCAGGGCTGGCGGCTCAATGAGGGCTGCCCCTGGGACCCCTGCCCTCCAGGGCCTCCTTCCTGCCCTGTCCCTGGGGGCTCCAGGGGCTTGGGGGGCAGTCCAACCAGCCCCAGAGGAAATCCTTGAATTTTCTGAGGGTGAATGGAAGCAGACTGCTTCTTGTTTACTTCCTGGTGAGTTGTGGAGGGGTGGGAACTGGCGGGGGTGGTTAACTCTTTCTCCTCTGGGTTAATTGTCCCCTTTCCGGCCAGCCTCCTGGAAGCTCCTGGCGCCTGGGACACTTTCCTGAAGCTGCTGGGTGTTGGCGGGAACCAAAAAAGCCCAACAAAAGCGAAAGGCAGCAGTAGATAAGCCTCTGGCTGTGGAGTCTGAGAACCAGGGAGCAGCCTCTGAGGCCCGCAGCAGGGAGGGGCATGCGCTGGGCACCTGGCAACGGGCGGGCACACACCTGACCCACAGCTGGCCCAGCTGGGCTGGGGAGGCGGGATCCCTCTGCTCCCGCCCTTCCCGCAGTGGGGAGGAGCCACGAACCCACAGGCGGCTTTGGGGATCCTCAGCTTGGGGGTGTGTGTCTGTTGCAAGTTTTTCCCATTACCTCACCGGAAGGGCTGAACCGGAGGAGGCTCACAGCAGGGCTGAGGATCTGGCCTGAGCCACCCCCTGGAACTGTCCCCAAAGCCTGAGGCCCTAGTGTCCCATCCAGCTAGGACCAGGCTGGGGTGGGGCCGGTTAGACCCACTGAGGCCCAAGAGGCAGGCCCTGTGCTGGGGGGGCTCTCTGCTCCTGCTTCATGCCCACTTGCTGGGCAGTACCCAGCCTGGACAGGCTGAGCCTCCTCATGCCCAGGCCTGCAAGGGGACCTCAGCAGCCTTCACCCTGCAGGAAACCACTTGAACAGGCCATGGGCCATGGGGGAGGCCAGCCTCCAGGCCCAGCATCTCCCCTACCTCCCTGACTATCCCTTATATCCCAGAACCTTCAGAACTGCCCCTGCATAGAAGAGAAAACTGAGTCTGGGGTGACCCCGGCGGCCGCCAGCAGGGGTGGGGTTTGGAGCCCTCCCCGGCCCCTCCTGGGTGCTGTGTGGAGGCTGGGGTGGGGCTGGCAGCAGTCCATGGACCCCTCCTCCTGCACAGCTCAGTCTGGGAGAGCTTAGTCTACCACCCCACCCCCGCCCAGTAGCTGGGGGTGCTGCACCAGGAAATGTGACCGTCACCCTCAGGCCCGCCCCGCTCCAAAAATGCTGGTTCTCACAGCCTCAGCGGCAGCAGCCAGAACTCCCACACGGACTCCCACACGGCTCCCTTCCCGCAGACGCTCCCCTGGCTCCTGCTGGGGCCACCCCCACCCCCAACTGCTGGAAACACCAACCAGATGTTGGGACTGTGGCCTGGGGGGGCGGTGGCAGGAAGTGGCTTCTTGTTGGGGACATAGCCTGGAGCAGGCGGGACTTAGCAGTGTGCAGATCTGCACTGGGGCTGGGGACAGGCAAAGTCCTTTGAAGCTAAAGAGGCAGGAGTCATCCCGTTGCTCTGGTGGGGAGACCGAGGCCTGGGAGGCCCTGGGCTGACCCTTCCTGGAGGTGGGAACATAGTCTTCTCTTGGGGCGCAGCCTGGCCTCTGCCCAGCTCTGTCCAGCGTTGTAACCTCAGGCCATGTCTTAGCCGCCCTGGGGCTGCCTGGTCACAAACACCCCAGTGACGGTCGGAGGGTGCAGGAGGCTCTGGTGGGCCACAAACCCCCATGATGACAGACCCCCTCACCCAGTTTGCACACAAACACGTCGTATGCACGGCCCAGCACAGACATGAGGACACCCATGTGGGCACATTTACACATGCACTTGTGCACAGGCAACCCACCCACGAGCACACACACACCACCAAGATCACGCACATGCACACCCTGGCACCCGCACATGAGCACACACATGCCCTGGCACCTGTGTTTGTGGCACACACTTTTGAGCAGGTGCTCTCACGAGCATCACACGTGCACACATGCATGTGGACTCCCATACAGATGAAAGAGGACATTCTTATCTGTACGTGTAGATGACCACCCAGTGCTGCCCCTCCCGCCTGCTCGTGTGCACACCCAGAAGGTGGTCTCCTCCCCAGGAGCACATGCCAGCCCTGCTCCTGGATGGTGCAATGCCCAGCCTTCCATCTGCACTGTCCCTGCCAGTACCTCTCCCCAGCACTTGGTGCTGGACCTGTGTCCAGCTGAGGAGCCAGCCACAGACCTGTCAGTGAGGCATGGCCGCCCAAAGTGAATGGACGCTGTGGCCCGGCAGCATCCTCAGGCCCTGTGCAGAGGGAAAACAGCCTTGTATCCAGGAGGCTCAAAGCCAAAGGTGGCAGCCAGGTGCACTGAGCCTGTGCCCCATGCAGAGGAGACAGGACCTGTGGCCCTGGGGTCCTTGGGGACAGAGGGAGCCTCCCGCCACACAACAGAATGAGTGATCTTCAGGTCTGCTCCAGGTGGCAGGAGCCTTGTGCTGAGAACAGGACCCTGGGGTCCAGCTTGGGACTGGCCTGTGGTGCTGCAGGACAAACTCTTACTGAAGGCTTCCCGCCTGTCCAGAGTCCCTCAGCCCCCACAGCCGTCCTTGTGTGTGTCCGCGCCGGGAGAGGGCGAGCGAGCCCGCGTGTGCATGTGTGGGCCCACAGGCTGGTGCCGCCTTCCTTACTGGTTTGGGGAGTGGGTGGGTGGGATGAAGGTGGGACTGGCTCTCTCTCTGTGGCCTCTGGAGTCACGTGGCTCTGCAGGGGTGATGTGGCAATGACCCCCCAGCTGCCCTAGCCCCTGTGCTGCCAAAGCGCCTTCGAGAAGCACAGCTCTGTCCCACCTTGGGAAGCTAAGAGCCTGACCAGTCCCCTCAGTCCTGGCACTGGGCTCTGTACCCAGCCTGGATGGCCTTCCCAAGTCGCCTGGTCTGACCTGAAGACTATTGCATGTGTGTCACCTGGAGCCCCACGGCTGTCCCTAGCTGGTTTATGCAACCCCTGTCCCTCCCCCACCTCAGCAGGGTGCAGCTCAAATCTCAGGGGTCTCTGTGTTTCCCTTGCCACCCACAAGGGTAGGTCCCTAGTCTCATGGGAGTCCCAGGGTCACTGCTGTGCCCAATGTGGGGCCAGGCTCTGTGAGGGCCACAGATACTCGTGGACTGAGGGAAGAATGGAATCCCTCCATGCCTTGCTGGGAAGAGCGAGAGGAACTGGGGAAAGGGACCCAGGACAGGTGACACTGCACCCCAGGGACACCTGTCTCTGCCCCGTCCCAGGACATAGGCACCATCCTGCCAGCCATCCCCACTCTGGTGTCCCCTCCCCTCCCCTGGGAAGATCAAGCCCCAGACACTGCAGGTGCTCCCCACAGCCGGGGAGGAGGTCTACCCCCCTCTAACTGCTGGACTGACAGCAGGGGCTGTTGCCCCTTCCAGATGTCCCCATTTACTGACCCTAAGGGATGGGGAGGGGTCAGCTGGCACTGGTGAGAGAGACGGAGGAACAGGGAGAGGAGCCAGGCCCTGCCTCTGAGTATGGTGTGACATTGAGCAGGTGGCTTGCCCTCTCTGAGCCTGCCTCGGCTTCCCCACCTGTACTCAGGTCTGTGTCCCTGGCTGGTGTTGCTGCCCTCGCCTGTGACCCTGGGACCCCAGGCACACAGGCTGGGTGGTGAGCAGCTCGGCCGTGGGAAGCGGGAGGTGGAAGGAAGACCGGCTCCAGCTAGCCTAGGACAAGGGTGAGTGCAGGGACGGCCCCTGGGAGCTGCCCATTGTCACAGGACAGCAGGACAGGAGAGAGGAAGTGGGGGTGGCCCTCAGACCCCAAGCAGAGGCTGGGGCCAAGTGTGGAGGCCACTCTGGAGACCAGCATCCCCGGCTGCCCCACTGGTGGTGAGTGACCCTCAGGACAGTGGTGATGGCTGTGCCCCCTTCCATGGGGTACGTGTCCACCCGGGAGCAGCAGGACCCCAGGGAGGCCTGACCAGCCTGGGATGGGGTTCTGGAGACTTGGACCCCTAGGCAGCTCAGTCCTGTGGCGGGGTGGCCGTCCATGAGGCCATCTGGTCTTCGTCCTCAGCTGTGTCTTGTCACGTCTGCTGGAGACTCGGACGACTGTGCCGAGTGTCCTCTGCTGGAGACTCGGACGACTGTGCCGAGTGTCCTGGGGTGGCTGGGAAGACATGCCACAGATCCGGGTGACACCAGAGCAGCAGGCATCATCTTCCGCCAATTCTGGAGAGAGGCCTGAAATCCAGGGGTGGGCATGGCCCTGCTCCGGGCTGAGGGCTCTGGGGAGCCTGGCCGCTCCCCCTGCTCCCTGGGCGGCAGGCACACCCTGCCGTCTGCCTTCGTCTGCACCCAGCTTCCCCTTCGTGTCTGTCTCCTCCCTGTCTCACAGGAGGACTTGCATTGGCTGACCTCATCCCCAAACCCTAACTAACCAACCTCACCTAAAGACCCTCACACGGAGCACAGCTCAGCTCTGGGGCTCTGGGTGGATGTAGGTTTTGGGGGCCACAATTAAAGCCATGCTGAAGACCCTGGGCCCCACGCCCAGTCCCAGACACCTGTGTGAGGGCCGCCTCTCCCCAGCTGCTGCCTGCAGGCCTCAGCTCCTCTGGTTGGTTTGCTGGGAGAGGTGTGGAGGGAAAGGGCTCCTGGCAGAGGGGCTGGCTGGGCCAAGCCCAGGGGCAGGATGGAGTGGAGGCTCCGGCCACAACGCCTGCTCTCTGGTGGCTGCAGACTGTGCTCTGGTCCTGGCAGCATGTCCACCAGCTCCCCATAGAGGACCAGCACTACTTGCCACAGATGAGGGAGGCTCAGGGCCCTAGGTCAGGAGCTGAACAGGACAGCAGGGGCTGGCCCAGCTGGGTCAGGGCCCAGAGAGGAGAGAGCCCCTGTGGGTCCAGAGCCTGGGAAGCCTGAGGCCGGTACGTCCCCAGCCCCCAGGCCCCAGCCAGGCTGGGCTAGAGTTTCCCGACATGGTGCCGGTGTCGGGTCGGGCCTCCCCCTGTGGGCCAGCAGGGGCCAGCTCCCATGGTGCTGCAGAAATGCCCTTTGTTGGCTGAACAAAGCAGCTTTGAGCTGAGCCCTTATCTCAGTCCGTGGTGAGATGGGACACCAGAGATCCAGGCGGGAGCCGGCTGGCCAGCCTGGAAGAGTGCCCCCAGCCAGGGGAGGCAGAGAAGGGGCGGGCAGGGGCAAGTGTGCACTGGTGCCACCTCCCTCTCCTGGGTCTGCATAGGCTCGGGAGGGAGGTGCAGCCCGTCAGAAAAGCCTCGGGGGGCACAGCAGGCACAGGAGAGTTCAGACACACAGGTGGTGTCACAGACACAGGTGGCATAGGCAGACTTCCCTGGGTTGGGACAGGACAGTGGTGGGGTGCTCCTCCAGCAACGGTGCCCGTGGGTCAGGAGCTGCCCATCCTTGACTGGAGCCTGTGACTCTGTAGACAAAGCCAAAGACTCGGGGCACCTTTCGGGTAGGGCCAGGAAGGCGTGGCCTGCAGGGTCCCACTGGTGTTCCAGAGAGCTCAGACACATGTCCGTCTTGCTGGCTAGACCCCTTCAGACTTCCACAGAGGGCAGTGCCAACCTGGACGGACCACAGTGCAGGGCATGGCAGGGGCTGGTCAGCACAAACCAGGCCTGGCACTATGCCCTCCCTGGGAGCAAGTCAGCTGGCTTTGTGCCTGTCCAGCCTACAGAGCTCTGGACACAGAAGTCAGTGGCTCCTCCTGCCCTGCCACTTTCTCTCCCCGGATCTGCATCTGGTGCCTGTGGGCTGAGGAGACAGTTGCTGAGGGAGGGAGGGAGGGGTTGGGGGAGGGCAGGAAGGGAGGAGAGCCACCGGTGGGCCCAGCAACCTTCCCAGCCAGCAGCCTCTTCTGGGGCCCCACTGATGCCCAGGAGCTCCCCAAGGAGGGGTGAGTGAGCGTCTCACTGGTTGGCTGGGTTGGAGTCTGGAACCCAGGCTGGACAGCTGTACCTGTGCCCGGCCAAGATGCCAGGGGCGCCTGGACTCTGCTGGGGGCTGTGACTGCGGATGGTACTGGTGGCTCTCCCTGGCTGGACAGTCTTGCCTCTGAGTGAGACCAGCTGCAGGCCATCAGTGCCCAGGGAGGGCAGGGCCTCTCTCGGCTGTGCTCCCTGGCTCTAACTGCCCAGTTGGCATCCCATCACCCTGGGACAACAGCAGGCCCTATGCAAGCCCTCCCTCACTCCCACCCCAGACCTCAGCCAGGCTGGCGGGAAAGGCCGACCCAGGTCCTCCCAGGCCCCAGGGTCCTGGAGTCCCCCTTCCCTCCCTGCCTGTGGCCCGTCTTCCATCAGCCTGTCCCTCTCCCCACCACCTTTCCCACAAGCATTTTTTTGGCATAAAAATAGCTTCTCTGGGAAGACAATCCCTGACGGCCTCATTCTGAGCCCCCAGCCTAAGGAGGTCCTGAGTGCAGACCCTGCCCACAGCAGGCCCCTGACATGGGCTGGGGGCTGTTTGGAGGGTGTTTCTCCAAGGAAACCCCTGCTCCTCCTGTTGATAAGCAGCCTGAGGTCAAGGTGCCACCCGGAGCCCAGGGCCTGCATGCCATTGGCTTGAGACACAGGGGGCCAGTGGCTTCTTCCTGGCTGCATCTATACTTCCCTGCTGAGTGTGTCTCTCAGGGGACATGGCAGCTGCCAAACCATGTAGAACCTTCCTTTAAACCAACCAGAACCTTCTTTTAACCACCCAGAACCTTCCTTTAGACCACACAGAACCTTCCTTTCATTTACCGCAGGCCAGTTCCCTGACCCAGCTCACCCAGGGGCTGAGCTGAGAGGTGCAGCTGTGGGGACACCTGGCCAGTGGCAGGAAGAGAGACAGCAGCCCAGGGTGGGTGGGTGGATGGGTGCCTGGAGCTGGGTTCATGCCTGGTGGTCACTCAGGTCCCCCTAGAGCCCCAGTGTCCCCGTTCACACTCAAGGGATTACAGAGGGGTGCAGGCAGGTGATTGGTGCCTGGGAACCACCAGGCCAACACAGAGGCTGATTATTGTGAATAAAATAATGATGATGAAACACTCTGCCCTGTCACGCACCCCGCCGGCCCGCCAGCCTGTGCCTGCACTTCCTGTGCAGGTGCCCTGGTCTGTGGAATCACCTCTAGATGCAATGGGAAGGGCCCACTATTATCCAGAAGGCTGTGAATCATGTTCTTTCTTTCTGGTGTTTTTTTTTTTTTTTTTTTTTTTTTTTTTTGAGACAGGGTCTCGCTAAGTTACACAGGTTGGGCTTGCAGATGTGGCCGCCACACGTGGTTCAGCACAGAGTTCCTAGGGACCTCTTTGCTGAGCTTAGTGCAAATGGGCTCAAGAGACCTGGGCAAGGTGGGCGACTTCACCCAAACTAGAAAATACAGACAGTGACCACAGGACACTGTCAGCGTCAACCCACTGCCAGGCACGAGAGTTCCCAACAACTCTGAAGGTGGGTCGTCCCAGAGAGCTGGGTAGCCTGCTTCAGCCCATAATGGAGGAAAAAGCAAAAGGAGGAAGAGAAAAACTCCCGGATTTATTTTAAGAAGGCACTGTAATATTAATGTCAAACCTAACTAAAATTGCGTGGGCATATGAAACCCACGACAGGCTTCTCTTGAAAAATCAATGCACAGGGCTAGGACACTACGAGCCTGGAGAACCCGAGGGCACGAGAAGCAGAACACCCCCCTTCTCACCTCATCTGTCCCTGGGAGACCAAATTCTGGCACACACCCCAGCTCTGCTCTCCTTACCCCACTGTGGATTCAGCCCTCCGCGGCCCTGCATGTTCTGACCTCCAGTCCCTCACCCTTCAGGCCTGCGACCTTACAGCCCCAGGCTGCACAGCCTTGCTGCTTCCCTACCCTGGCCTCTATAAATGGGTCCCCTCACTAAGTCCCCCCAGATTCCCTCCTCTGAGTATAGCATCAGTTTTTGTACTCTGTATTATGTGATTATACCTCACATTGACTAAATAAAAATAAGAATAAAAACAAAATAAATATTCATCTCATTGATGCCTAAAAAGCACCTGACGACTGTAACAAAATTTTTGATTTAGTAAAAAAAATCATAGGGGCTGGTTTGTTGCTCTGTAGTAGAGTGCTTCCCTAGCATACGCAAGGCCCTGGGTTCAATCCTTAGCACCAAAAAATCTTAATAAAATATGACCGAACACTTCCTTTACTTGATAACCTTTTTTCTAACTTAGCCCCAAATCAACATATTCCAGAATGATCTAGAAGCATATCTGTTAACTTCGGCAATAGGACAAGGGTGTCCACCAATATTTACTGTGGTTCTAGGGTTGCCAGTCAAGGCAATTAGACAAGAGAAAGAAATAAAGTTATAAATACTGGGAAAACAAGGTATAAAATCATCATTATTTGCTGATGGTTTGATCTAATACCTTGAGAGTCAAAGGATTTTGAGCAAAAGAATTCCTTAAGGTGGCTAGGAGCAAAATCAATGCAGGAATCTCAGTACTCTTCACATGTGCCAACAGCCCCTGTCTGAAGGAAAAGGCCCTCTACGTGACTGCCTCAGAAAGTAAGTCAACTCCGTAAGAACTGTCAGGCCTACATTTAGGGAACCTTCAACTGAAGGACACAAAAGATTTGAAAAATGGAAAGGTCTAACTTTTAAATAGAGACTCAATGTCATGAAGATATCAGTCTCTTAAATAAATGTATAAATATAGTGAAGCTTCACTTTGGTCGGGGGGTGCTTTTTGTTTTTTGTTTTTGTGGGGCTGGGAATTGAACCGCAGGGACACCTAACCACTGAGTTACCCCTGCTCCTTCTTGTTTTATTTTGAGACAGCCTCTCACTCAAAGCTGCCCCTAGATTTGTCATCCTCCTGCCTGAAGAGTGGGTGTTTATTTCTCTCCCCTGGGAGAGAATCTCTGACAGGCCAGCAGCTCAGCGCTGTGGGACACCATCTCTGCCCAACCCTCCAGCCGCGTGGTTCCCATTCAACTTTGCCCAGTGGCCCCAGACTACCACCGGGGCTCCAGTAGTCTGGAGCCCTGCATTCCAGGCAGCTGGAAGAAATGGAAGCACATCCCTGGAAGCCCCATACCAACATTTCCACTCCCTCTCTTTCCCCTCTCGGGCCAGAGTCTGTCCCACTGGCCACACTTCTCTGCACTAGAGACTGGAAAATCAAGTTCTTAATGCTCTGCTGCCTCCAAGGAGACAAAGTTACTAAGGAGGAGGAGAAGGCTGTGGGTGTTGGGGTGGGCTCCTGCAGTCTGCCAGAGGGAGGCGGGGGGCCAGCCCCGCCAGGCTGAGACTCGCAGGGAGCGACTGGGATGAAGACTAGGTGCTACGAACACAGGAATCAGCAGATGGGTCCAGGAACAGCGGAGCCCAGAAGTAGACTCAGACGCCGGTGACAAGGATCAAACTGATTCTAGGACCCAGTCGCACCTCTGAACCAGAAGGCAACTGGAGGACTGAGGTCAGACCTGAGTCTCGCACCTCATAGCACCACAGATTCCAGATGGATCGCAGATTCTGAAAAACTGAACCACAGAGACAAGTGGGGAGAAAAGAATCTTCTTTTTTTGCAGCGTTGGATTTGAATCCAAGACCTGTGTATACTAGGCAGAAATTTCTTTTAAAACCTAGGGAGAGCCAGGTGCAGTGGAACACACCTGAAGTTTAAGCACATGGAGAGGCTGAGGCAGGAGGATCCAAAGTTTGGCCAGCCAGGGCAACTTAGCAAGACTCTATCTCAAAACGGGAAAAATAAAAAGGGCTGGGGTTGGTCCCTGGGTTTGATGATCCCCAGCACCACAAGATAAACAAGCACACTAAAATCTTGTGGCAAGGGCTTTGCAAGCACCATGCAAAGCACAAAAATCCGATATACAAAAATTATTTTTGATAAATTCAACAACATGCAATAAAATTTCTGCATAGGAAGAACCACTTTGAGCACAGTCAAAATCTACCATTAACATAATGGGAAAATATTTGCAAATTATATCATAAAACAAAGAACCATCTTGTCTATATGTAAAGAGCTCCAACAATTCAATAACAGGAGAATGGAAAAATCAAGGATCTGAACTGAGAGGTGACATGAAGAAACTTGAATGGTTCCGGAAATGTGATGTGCTACTCACAGGCACCCTTGGCAATGTAAATGCAAATCAAAACTGCACTGATAAAATGTTCCCTGTCAGATTGGCAGTGGCTTTGAATACATACTCTAGTGGCGGGCAAGAAGACAGGGGCCCCATGCTGTCGTCGATGGCTCTCTCCGTGGTAGAACGGCCTACCCCTGGCCCCACTTCTAGAGAGGCCTCCAGCCCACTCAACATCTGGTAAGATGACATCCCAGCGTTGGGAAGAGGGCAGGCCTTTGTAGGCACAGTGGACCAGAGAACTCAGAGGGCAAGGGCAGACACCCGCTGGCTGCCTAAAGGGTATTGTTGCGGAAGGGCCCACAGGTCCCTGCTGCTTTAGGAGGGACGCTGAGTTTGGGAAACACCGCACAGGAGGTGGGGGAGGGCAGCAAGGTTGGAGGGTGTGGGCCAGAACCCCTGTTGTGGGTGTGGGTGGGTGTGGGTCAGGGCTCTGAGGTTTGTGTGGGGCGGGGACAGGGATGAGGTTACTCATTCACTCGTCAAACACTGCTGTGCTGGGCAGACAGTCCAGCCATGACCAGACATCTTCTCAAGCTTGGACCTTGGCAGATGGGACAGGGTGGTGACTCACATCACCAATGGGTGTGATCTTCCTTTGCAACAAGAACATGCTGTGCAGGGGACCAAGCAGAGGGGCACCTACCCAGCAGGGTTAGGTGGAATGGCTGAGCAAGGCCAAGGCCACTGGGTGCCGCTCCAGGAGGAGAGCCCCCACACCCTGGCCTGAGCTGCAGCGGCTGGTGGGGAGGCCGGCCTCTGGGCTGGGTGGGGCCTCATCAGCATCTTATTTGCATGGCTATTCATCCTCTACATTCCAGCCCTGCAGAGAGGGAGGCCTGGCTTCCAGGGTGTCCCTCTGTGCTACCCCCACCCAGAGAGGACAATGGGGGTGGGGGTGATGTGGGGAGGGTCTGCCCAGCTAGGCTGGCAGGGGCCATTGTGTGAGGGGGCCTCAGTGTGTGCACAGAGTGTCCTTGGCCAGTGAATGGCACACAAGCATCCCAGGAATGCTGCCCGAGCTGGTGGGGCTGCCAGAAGCCCCCAGCACTGGCCACCTTGAGCCTCCTGCCACTCACCAGGTGCAGGCAGAGGGTGGAGGGGGATGGGACTGGCTAGCCTTACGCCCCCTGGGCTTTCAAGTGTAGTGATTCAGGTCCTTGCACAAGTGGAGGGACGGCTGCTGACCTGGGCAGCCCTGGACTCCCAGTAGCCTGGCAACCTCCCCATCACCTCAGGGACCTCCAGTAAAATGGGACAGGAGACTGGGTCTGAGAGGGCATGGAGGCGATGGGCGGAAAGGCAGGAGGGAGGAGGGATGCTCTCTGACAGGCCATGGCTGCACAGGGGCTGGGGTTGGTCCTGCAGATCTTCCAGAGCCAGCAGTCCAGAGAGCTGGCTCCTCTTCCTACCAGGCCCCTCAGCCCCTAGCAGTTTTCAAGGACAGGGTTGGGGAGACCCCAGGAGCCCAGGGTGGCTAAGGTCAAATGGCCCTGCTGGGAGCCAGGTCCTCATCCCAGCGCCTCACCCAGCGGTGCACCAGGAAGGAGAGCAGGACGGGTGCGGGGCTGTCTCCTCGGCACTGTGAGTTTTCACTGCTTTAGTGCTGGTCTGGCTTGGTCCCTGGGGACTGGACAGAAGGGACATTCTGGTCTGCTCCAAGGGCAGAGATGAGGGGACATGAGCCACCCATGCCCACGGTGGCTGGGGACTCAGAGTCTAGGCCCCACCCGGCTGCACGTTCACTGTGTGGTCCCTGCTCCCAGACTCAGTTTCCTCATCTGTAAAACACGGAGGTGATTGTCCACCTTCCAGGGCCAAGATGAGAACAGACCAGCTCCCTCAGCTGCCAAGTAGGCGGCGACCATCACATCCAGAATGTCAGGACACACCAGGCAGGCACCCTGGTGGAGGCCACACTTCCAGAGGGAGCCCCGGTGCCCGGTGCCAGGCAGGCAGGTTCCCGTGAGGGTGGGGAAGCCGAGCCTCAAGAGCAGCAGTGGCTTGCAGGCTCAGCAGGAAGGGAGGGCGGGATAAAAAGAGGCCTGACCATCAGAACTGCCCAGTAGTCGCAAAAGTCTGGGCGGCCTGGGGGCATCTGAAGGTGCAGCCCAGGCAGTGGGTAGGGCACACAGGAGCCTTCCTGCCTGCCCACCTCTGGCCAGCAAATGGCAGGAGCATGGCTGGGGCCATCTCTAGCACAAAGCCACTCGGGGCAGGAGCTGCCTCCCACCCCGCCCTGTGTCTTGCCTGGGTACTGGCTTCCCCGCCTATCCGGGCTGCTCTGAGCTTCCCAGCCTAGGGACCGGGAGGCAGGAGCAGGCATCACCTGGGAAGAAAGGCCCATCCCCTCCCCAAAGCCAGGGTGGCTGCTCCAGGCCCCAGGCTGGGTGGACGAGGGTGAGGCGCCCCGTGACACTGTCACTCTCAGAGCTGACACAGCCCGGGTGCCCACCCTCTGTGAGAGCCCTCTTCCCATCCGTGCTGGGAGTCAGCAGGGAAGGTCAGCCCTGCAGAGAGGAAGGGGTGGGGGCAGGGGCAGGCAAGTTTCCCTGGAGAAGTGGTCCTTGAGTCTGGGCTGCGTCTCAGGTGGGCCAGCTGTGCAGCGGCAGTGCCAGATCTTCCTGGGCCTCCAGCAAGTCACAGAGAATGGGGTTTGCCACACCCTCTGGTGGCCTGTGCCGATGGCCAGCAGGTGCTGACCGTGTTGCAGTGTCAGCCCACAGGCAACTGTGTCAGCTAGCTCTGGCCTTGGCTCCACCCTGCCTGGTGGCCTCCTTGTCCCTTGCCCGGCTCTGGCTCAGCTCCCTGGCCCCAGCCGGGCTCTGGGCCACAGCAAGGCAGAAAGGATGCCTGGCCCCAGGGTGAGGGGCCTCGGGGACAGGAAGGGGCAGTAGGAACTGTTTATATGCAGGGGCAGGCCCAGACTACAGCCATCCTTCATCCCGGATGTGGGTGGGAGGGCTGTCCGCCAGGCAGAGCTACAAATGTGGCCACAGAGAGCCCATGTCCCAGGCCTGGTCCAACTTTTCCCTCCTTCTGAAGATGCCCTAGGGGAACATGGGTCCTTGGCCCCAGAAGGTGACCTCACCCATCCTCCACCACAGACCTGTTTCAGGGGGTGTCTCTGCATGCCTGCTCTGAGGCTAGGGAGCTGGGTTGGAGCCCATCCCTGCTTCGGGCAGGACAACTCCCTGAAGGGGCCTGCTCACCTGAGACCCCTGAGCTCCCTGAAATGGGGAGGTTCGGAGCTGGGGTAGGCCCTGCATTCCAAGAGCCCACTTGCCACTCTTGCTTTTTAACCCGAGGTGAAATCCCAAGACACAGAGTGACCTTCAGACTGGCCTTCACAGGGCTCTCTGTGCTTCGGAACTGCCCTGTGACCACCACCTCTCTGGTTCCAGAGCACCCTCACCACCTCGGGAAACCTGCTTCCAGTGGGCAGCCACAGCGCCCCTCCCCTGCCCAAGTGCCTTCTGCCTCTCCAGGTTTCCTAGTCTGGACATGCCACAGGACCAGAGTCCTACCGCAGGGGTCTCGTGTCCTTCACAAGCCTCCCTGCTTGTGAAGCCTGTTGTCAGCCTCCACTTTGGCTCCTTCCAGTCCTTCCCTCTCCTCTGATCCCTCTGCTCCTTTGCTGGCCTGGCCAGTCTGCAGCCCAGGTTAGCCCTCTGGCTTTGCACAGCCTCGGGAGGAGGCAAGGGCTGCCTGAGGTTCAGGAGAGAAGAAGAGGCCCAGGGAGGTGAAGTCACAGACAGGGCTTCCCCGTGGGTCCTGTGGCATGTTCCTCATCTGGAGGAGCAAAGGAACACTCTGCAGACTCGGGATGCTGCTCCCCTGCAGAGGCAGAGCACCGTGAAAGGAGCACATGGTTTTACCTCCTGGAAGGGATGGAAGGGACCAGGGAGCCCGGGAGCCCGGGAGCCTGGCCCAGTGCAGGCCTGCTGGCCTGGAGGAGGCTTGCCCAGGCCCATCCACCCGGCAGGGAGAGGGAGATAAACGCCCCACTTAGCCTCCTAATTGCCTTCCTCTGTGTGAGTATTCAGGTGATTAACAGTGGGAAGATGTGTCTGCATGCTGCCAGGTCCCGGGCCTGGGCAGGCCTTTCTCAGTTTCAAGCTCTTCTCTGGAATAAATTTTCAGTAGAAAGAATAGAAATTATTTGCAGAGAGATGTACAGAGCCCAGCCCTAGCCACTCCTGGGTGAAGGTGGCCCAGAGGGAGAGCTCTCCCCAACCTGCAGGGCCTGAGCCTGGGCCAGCAGAGTCTGAGGGTGGTTTTCCAAAAAGAAGGGTAGGGGGCTCTGGGCAGGGCCACCAGGCTCCCTGGCTCTCAAAGGCCAGAGCATCCCCATGAACCAGACCCCTCTGGTCAGGGGGAGACCAGGAGGGCAGCTGTGTTGGAGCATGGGCGTGGGCCACCTGCAGGACACCACCCTGGCTTCTCCTCTTGGCCTGGCCATGGGGAGCTTGGGGATTCTGGGGAAGGCTCAGACCCTCTCCCTAGGAAATCTCCTGAAAGCTAAAGTTTCGGGGAACTCCAGGGAGTCCTAGGAACCACCGAGATGCGGGATGTGTTTGTTGGGTAGTCTGTTCCCGATCCTGCCTCTACCTTTTTCCTCCATGTGACTCAGTTTCCCTGCCTTTAAAAAGACTTAGTCACACGGTTGTTGTGATAACACATCAGAAAAAACAAGAGTCACCGAGCCTCAGCCTAGGTGCGGTGCCCCCAGTGAAGGTGCATTCTCTCTTTGTCCTTCCCCCACAGAAGCCCTGACCTAGCCGTCACCCCGTGCTCAGGACGGCACCTGCATCCTCCACCCTGGCTGGGAGAGGGACAGCAGAGGGCTGGCTGTGCTGGCCCCAGACTTGCCTGGGACAGACGTCCAGCCTGGCAGGCCCTGCTGCAGGGGGCCAGAGTCAGCCAGTACTCCTGGGCCAGCGCCAGTGCTTCCTTGGGCCCACTACCCTCAGGGGCTCAGGTCCTTGTCCCTCCGCTCCTGTCTGTGTCCAGGTCTCACCCCAGGGCCAGTGCATGGCGTGGACGAGGGAACACCCTCCCCACTGCACTCCTGACAATCATCTGACCTCCTCCAGGGAGCACCCTTCCTCCCTGTGCCTGCATCTAGGACCTCAGAAACTCTGGGTGGACTGGTGGGGCCGGAGGGTGCAGATCTGTGAGGGACAGAGGTCTGGACCTCGGGACCACTGCTTAGCTGATCCTTGCCTCTGGACACAGCGTCCATGGCTGTCTCTGCCTGTTGGGGAGGGAACTGGCCCCTGCCCTGCACCCACTCAACAGCCCAGAGAAGGGCCCTGGAATCGGGAGCCTGCAGTGGGGACGACTCAGATGGGTTGAAGGCCGAGGTTCGTAAATCAGCTTTGTGGGATGGTTGCAGTGCAGCAGAAGGCGGGGAGCCTGGCCGCTGCTTCCCACCACGGGAAGGCCAGCTGCGCGCGGGTATTTCCTGCCTCCCACACGTGTGTGTCCTGAAGCCACGCTGGGGTCGTTCTGCCAGCTGGGAGTCCTCGCCAGTGCAGCCTGCTCCCCACCTCCCGCCCATGAGCCTTTCCCACGCTGAGGACGGTCCTCAGGCACTGCTTTGCAACTGCACATTATTCAGTTAGACAGCCCTGGTCTGCCCCCTCCCCTCACTTGAGTGGTTTCCAGGTTCTCCGGCGGTGAACAGTGCAGCCAGACGCGTCTCCCAGCAGTGGTTTCCAGGTTCCCCGTTATTTCCTCAGGAGTGGCTCCCAGGAGCAGAGGGGCCAGGTCATAAGAAGAACATTGAATGCCTCTCACTAACAAGGCCATTAGAATACATCTGGGATCCATCAGGGTGGAGAGGAACACGGCTGCCTGGGGCCGGACCTTCACAGAGCCAAGGTGCGCCTGCCTGGAGTCCTTGCTCTGCCCGGCAGGACCGCCGTGCGTGCTCTGGGGCTCACCCCACTACCAGCAGCTCCCACTCCCAGTTGCCAGGACAAGCTCACATTCCCAGGGCCGATTCAGAGAGCCTCTGGGATCTGCCGAAAACCTCCTGGGCTGCTTCACCCATGAGGGGCTCTTGTCAGGTTCAGAAGACCAGTTGGAGGGCCATCGGGGACAGGCAGACACCTGCCACCAACCCGAGTGACCGTGGGCTGCCCTTTCCCCATTGGGCCTCAGTTTCCCATGCACTGCTCCAGCTGGGGAGCCTGGCCAGGCCTGACCAGGGTCACATCACAGGCTGAAGGGCAGTGTGGGGTGGGGCCACTGCTGAGGGCAGCCCCAGCTGCTGGCTGGAGCTGTGCTGTCTGGGGGTGAGTGGGCTTCGATCTGCAGCCTGAGCCGTGGGCTCCTGAGAAGTTCCCACATGGCGGGAGCAGTGCCGTCAGCCAACAGCTGGCTCAGCGAGGCTCAGTGGGCGGATGGACACAGACGTGGAGAAGCCATCGCTTCCTGCTGACTTTAAACATCTCGTGGAGCCTTTGACCTGGCTCTTTCCTTTTTTACAAGGGCCTCCAGCCCCCCGTGGACTTTCCTGTTTACTGCACCCAGAGGCAGGCCTGGACTGGGATGGCTGAGGCTAGTTGTCTGATTCTACTGTTGGTCTCAGTCCCAGGTGCCAGGGCGGCTGGGCAGCTGGGCTGGCCCAGCAGGTCTCGGTCTACACACCCGTTCCCTCGGGCCCAGTGGCCCTGCTCACTGTGCATCCTGTAGAAGCTGTCCCCAGACACACAGTAGCAGAGAAAGGACCCTGCTGAGGTCTTAGAGCCTGGGCCTCCTCGTACCAGGGCCCTGCCCTTGAGCACCCATAGGCGGGCCCTGGAGCTGCCCAGGCCCCACACAGGCCGTAAGAGCACTGTGCCTCCATCCCAAGACATCTCCGAGCAACCTGCCAACACCCCACCCCACCCTGGCCTGGTTGCAAATTCCAGGCCGAGGTTGGTGTTGGGCCAGGATTCTCAGGGATGCAGGTGCTGCCAGAGAAGTTTCCATGGTGCAGGAAGAACCAACTATATAAAGTCCCTACCTTGACCTGTGAATTACCACATGCCCAACTCAGCTTCAGGTTAGTATTTCCCCAAGGGCAACATAGATGACACAGAGGGAACAGGGTAGCCCAGGCTCCATCCAGAGTGGAGCAGGCAGAAATATCTCCATCACTCAGATGAGGAAAGTAAGGTGAGTGCTCAGAGCCCTGGCTCACGGCAGAACAGTGCCTGGAGCCCAGGCCTTCTCCCGTCAGCCAGTGAACGTTGCCGGGGCCTCGTTCCCCTCCCCAGGAGGTGCAGCCTGCTTGCAAGGCCCTGCACCCTTCCCCCAGGTCAAAGAAAATGAGCCACCCTTGCGGGCAGCGGCTGCTGTCCTGGGGTGCAGCTGGAGGCTGGAGAGACCCACAGACAGCCGGCTGTGGACCTCAGTGGCAGGCATGGTGGCCAACCTAGGAGCAGGTGCCCTTTCTGGTGAGGCTGCCCTCTCCTGTCAGAGACACTACTGGTCCTCAGCACCCAGGGACACCCACCTCCTGAACCCCAGCACTGAGTACCTGCCCCCTGCTGGGACCATGGTAGACTAGCTCAGGTTGGCCACTGTAAGTCACTGTCCTCGTCAGGACGGGGTGACCTTGACTGTCCCCAGTCCAGGGTCCTCCCCACACTCTGCCCATGTAGCTGACACAGTACCTGGGCCACTGCCCAGGCTCTGAGGCCCCCAGTTTGGGGGTGTCTGGAAGCTCAGGGCCTCGGCCTTGGGGCCAGGTGGTGGAGATGGGTCCCAGGCAGGCTAAGTCCCCACACCACAGAGGAAGCTGCTTTCAAGAATAAACAGAATCTGCTCTCTGGCCGAGGGGCCCTGGGCATCTCTGACCCCACTGTGAGGTTCTGAGGTCCCTGAACACCTGGGTGAGGAAACACCTGCTGGCCCAGACCAGGCGGCAGGCACAGCTCAGCACGTGGGAGAGCACGCCAGGCCCCACGGGAGACTGTGCCTGCTCCATGGCCGCCACCGGCCCCAGCCCCAGTGGGTCTGCAGAGCGGAAGTGGCATGGGGCAGGTGGGTCCTCAGTTGGAGGAAGGGGCCCACCACGGGAAGGGGGCTGTAAGTTAAAGGCAAGGAGCAGTGGAGCCCCTGACCTGGCCTCGGTGGCCTGCAGGGAAGGGGTTGGTGCAGGGTCTGTTGAGATAGGTTTGGTCCAGGGCCCTTCCCACGGTGTAGCCAAGATGGCTCACATCCCCTGGGAAGACCCCAGACCCTGGGCTGACAAGTCTGGGCCCACACCTGGACATGGAGTCCAAACACGAGGCAGAGGATTTGGGGCGAAGTGGGTCCCCAGCCACAGCTGTCCACTGCAAGTGCTGACCACAGCCAGGCCAGGGATGTTGATACTTAGCCCACTTCACCTCCATGGAGGCCAGAGCGGGTGCACCCCACACAGGGGAAGCCCGAGGCACAGAGTAGGACCGCCTGGCTTGCCAGGGTAGATGAGGGCACTGTGCGGTGGGGGATCCTGGCTCCAGAGCCAGGAAAAGCTGGAGAAGAGGGTTGGACCCGAGGCCCAGGAACAGACCAGGCCATAGGGTCCCCTCCTGCCCAGTGTAGGCCACCCTGCCCCGGAGTTGTTGACGTGGGTTGCTTTCTTCATTTGCCCCACTTACCCTGACCACGGCCACTGCCGGGCCATGGCAGCCTCCATCACAGTGGGACAAGGAGTGTCTCAAGAGCCTCAAGTGACTTCTGGAACACATTTCATCCTGACTCAAATCCATTCCCTTTGGTTCCATCAGATGGACCTGTGCACGAAGCTCCCTGCCCATCCAGAACACAGGTGCTTCCTCCAGGTGACAAGGACCCTGAGTTGTAAGTGTGAGCTCCCCTATCTCTGCAGGGCTGTGGCTGCCGGCAGGTGCAGAATGAGAGTGGGAAGTTTCTCTGTGCCGGCATGTCTGTCCGTCCCACACTGTGTGAAGCAAGCAGAACCCACCCAACCCAACCCTCAGTGAGTCCACAGCCAGCGAGGCCAGGGCTTGAATGAAGATGTGCGGAAATGGCTGAGTCCAAACCCTGACGATGGCCCAGGGGTCCGTGGGTGTCAGGGAAGGCTCAGGGGGAGTGGCGGAGCCGCAGCACACCTCCCCCACACGCGCCCAATGCGGCGCGGCATGCAGAAGTGGGGGCCAGTGGGAGCCCCTGCCTTGGAACAGGCCCTCGCTGCGATGGGGCCTTGGGTAGTGCCACTTTTCTATGTGTTGGATTTGTTTGAATCTTTACAGTGGGGAGAGACATTTTTGTTTGTGTTAAAAACACTTTAACCAGTGAACATGAAGGTGTTTATTCGTAAACAGGACTTGAAGTGGAGGAGCAAGCTGCTCCCCAGAGGGGACATAGAGGAGCAACTTCTGGACCTCTCTGTTGACCGTGTGGTTCAGCCCTAGGGTTCCCTGCCTCAGCTTCCCCACTGGGGAGGCGTGGCCCCCCAGCTGTGCTGCAGCCAGGAGAGCAGGGTCCCTGTCCAAGTCCATGTTCCTGAGGGCCAGCTCTCCACCCCACCCCTTTGGGGATGGCCGGCCTTCCTGCCATTTCCTCTACTAAGCAGTGGGTCCCATGGGGAGCAAGCAGGTCCATCCCATGGGGAGGGTTAGAGGGGGAGGTCCTTTCCTGGACTCTGGCTCCTCAGGATGCTCTGGTCTCCTTTGGCCTGAGGGCAGGAAGGCTGCCCCTGGGCAGAGCCAGCCGAGATAGACTCCCAGAGCCTCCGTCCCCAGGCGCCCTGTCTGTCTCTGGCCTGCTGGGGACGGTGCCTGGTGCAGGCGTGGGGAGGCTGGCAGGCGCCTGCCAGGATGGGTGCCTGCACTGCCCTGGCCCCTCCAGCGAGAAGCTGGTCTGAGCCTCAGGTCTGCCCTCAGGCTCCTGGGGGAGGAAGGGCCCAGAAACAGTTCTACCCCAACCAGGCCACCTCTGCACCTGCGGGCTGCCCTCTTGGTCGTGTTCTGATCCCCTTCAACAGGACAAAATGATCTGGACAGGGCGTGGTGCTGCCTACGGACAAGCCAGTGACGCTCATTGGGGGACCTGGGTGCTGCCGGCTGCCAGGGTCAGGAAACAGTGGCAGGAGGAGCTTGGTGCGGATCTGCCTGGGGCTGGCAGCCGGCAGTCAGCTTCCTCCCGGCTCCTGAGCGAACGGGTCCCCTCTCTGACACGTCGTTCTTCCTTCTGGGATCCCATGATTCCAGGCCAGCGGCTGGGGCCCTGACCCCCCGGGCGGAGCTCACATTCTGGTGGTGTCCCAGGTAGGGTTTTGGTGACCTTGTCCTTCATCCTCTGGTTCACGTTGACACTGGTGAGGATTCGCTGTGCCATTTGTCTAATCGAGAAGCTGAGGACCCAGTTCCCAACTCTGCCTCTGATAAAGAAGAGCCCCGGCGAGCGCCAAAGCTCCGGTGGCACCTTCAGGTTGGGTGCATGGCCACAATGCTTCCAAGGCTTCTGGTCCACCAGGGCTCAGGAGGGCAGAGATGTCCCTCAGGCTCCTCTGAGGAGTTCAGCCTCCTGCGGCCTCAGCCTCCATCCTGGCCTCCCAGCAAGTCCCAGGGAGCCGGAACCAGCCTCCACTTCCTTCCACTTTCCAGCCACCTTGGTGTTCATATCCCCATCTAGTCCTGTCTGGCTTTTTAGTCCTCCCTGGGTAGGGTTGCCACAGTGGTTTGGACAGAGAACTCTGGACCACCGGGGTCTGCCCCCTGCCACGGGCTGCCATTGGGCTCTGTGCTTGGGGACAGCGCTAACCCAAGGCTCAGTCAGTCCTCCGTACTTGGAGCGCAGCGGCCCAGGGCCTGACCAGCAGTTGCCCAGCTTGCCGTGGGAGCCATTGGCACTCGTGGTTTAAGTCACAGTGACGTGTCAGTGTGCTTCCACCTGAGGAGAGGGTCCTGGGCCTCAGGCCTTGGGGGTCAGGCATGGCACGGCAGCTGCCCGGCAGGCCTCAGGAAGGCCCTGCCTTCCTTCCATCACCAACAGCCTTCAGAAAAGCCGTGAGGTTCACAAGGTACCTCATCCTCAGGAGACACCCTTGCCCATGTCGGTTTCCTGACTAACCAACTGCCACAAACCTGGTGGCTTCCCACCTCAGAAATGCAGCTCACCAGGCTGGGAGGTGGGCCCACGGCCAAGGCCACCTGAGTTCTCTGAAGGCTGCAGGGAGGACCACTCCTGCCTCTCCCCAGGTTCCTGGATTCCTGGGCTTGTGTCCACAGGGCCTCCATCTCCACCTGTGTCCTCAGGCCTTCTCCTCTGGGTCGCATCGCCCTCTCCTGAGGATGGGAGTCCTGTGTTAGGACCACCCTCATTCTTACTTGATTATTGGGAAGACCCTACTTCCAAATGAGGTCACATTCACAGATTCCAGGGAAACCTGTCCCACCTATCTTTGCGGGGACACGATTTAACCCATAAGGTCCTGTGAGCAGGGACAAATGACAAACCAGGAACAGCAGCAAGGGAGGGTGACCTCTCTTAGGTGGTCAAGGCTGTCTGCCCAGGGCCCAGCCTGTGCTCACTCACGTCAGTTCTCTGGGATCCACGGTTCTGGGGAACCTTCCTCCTGACTTTACCTCCTCAGAGAAGCCCGCCTGAGCCCACTGAATGGTGCTCAGCCCCTGTGCCCCAGGCACACCTGTGCACTGTCCCCCATGTGCATGAGGCTCCACCAGGAAGGGCCTGCTCACTGACCCCCAGAGCCCAGCTCAGCAGAAGCAGCTCCACGATAGGTTCCGGATCCATAGAAGACCTGCCACTCTGCCAGCCATAGCCAGGGAGGGGCCCAGCACAGAGACAGATGGACGGACGGATGGAGCTGCCAGGGCCCGCCCAGGGCTGCCTTTGCTTAGCACACCTTGGTCAGGTTTCCTGGGTCTGAAGGCCCTCTGTAGCAGCCACCAGGACCTGGAGGCCCAAGGACCTGTGACAAGCCTGTCTCCTGTCTCTCCCACCAGCTCCCCAGGCTTCCAGACTCTGGGGATGGAGCACAGGGGTCTGAATGCAGACCCAGAGGACGTCTGCTTTGCTTCAATTTCTCCTTGGGAAGGAATTCCAAGGCCCGTTCTTTAAAAAAAAAAAAAAAAAAAAAAAAAAAATTGTGCTGGGGAGTGAACCCAGGCCCTTTACCACTGAGTTATACCCCTAACTTTAAAAAAATTGTTTTATTTTGAGACAGGGTCTCACTAAGTAGCTGATACTGGCTTTAAACTTGAGATCCTCCTGCCTCAGCCTCCTGAGCCTGGGATTACAGTCATGGCCACCGTGCCCAGTTTAAGACTTGTGCTGAGGAACAGACATTTGATGACCACACTCAGGACTCCAGCTTTGGAAAAGGAGGACAGATCTCCCCCACCGTGAGTGAAGGCCCTGGGGACAAGAGAGGTGGCTGGGGTCAGACTCATTGAAGTGGCCCCTGCCCCACCCCTGCCCAGCATCTCCCAGGCCCAAGGGACTTAGCAGCTAGGTGGTGGAGGAGGGAACCCCACATACTCACCCCTCACGGGCAGAGTGGCCAGTTATCCCCTCTGGTCCCTGCCCACTGCTGAGGGGAACCAGCATTCTTTTGATGGTTGGGAACAAAAGAGTGGAAAAACCAATAATTCCATGATGCTCCCTGCCCTTCCTCAAGGCCACAGACCAATGTCCACACCACGCTGGCCACAGCAGCACCCAGCATGGGGTTGCCATGTTGGGCAGGCCAGGAATCTGGGTCTCACATGTGAGTCTGCTTGGTCCACTGAGCAAGGTGCTACCCTAGTCCTGGGGTTCCCAAGTCCTCTGGCTGGGCTGGGTCCTTCTGGACCCCCACCTGGCTGCAAGAGCCCCTGGGAACCGCGTGGAGCACCACGATGGTGGCCGGCTTCTCCATCACCAGGAGTCCAACCTCCCTCCTACCCCAGGGGCCGTCTGTCTGATTTATGTTGTGCCACAGGGCCTTGAGTGGCGGGGTGGGGTGGGGGTGCCCAGAGAGCCTCTCTCCCAACTGGGGAAGCACCTCCCAGCCACGTGAAAGCCCTGGGCTTTCCTGGCTAATCTTGAGAATTACTGTACCCAATGTTCACCAGTGAAATGCGATTGTGACCAGGGCCCGCAGGGCCAAGAGGGAGGGAAGAGACATGGGAAGCCTGCGCAGGGCCCAGAAGTGCCAAGTGCTTGCACATTCGGCTGGCTTCTGCCACCAAGGTGCCTGTGTCTACTGAATGGCTCAGAGCAAGTCCCTGACTAAACTGACATTCCCACGCCAGCCCTCAGCAGTGCCTCTGGTTTTTGGCAATTTTTTTTTTTTTTTTCTTAGCTGTCAAGGCAAAAATATAGAAGAATTCTGGTCTTACTTACGGGTTGATGGGGGGTTTCCCTTCCCCTGGGGACCTGAAAATAGCTCGCAGATGTGCTGTACCTGCTAATGCTTGTGCTCCGTTACTGCTCCAGGATGACTCCCTGCGCTCCCCGTAACCCAAACCCGGACTTCCAGGCCCATTTTGTTTTTAAGAGGGGGCAGTGGGAGGAGCTTGGGGGTGGACGACGGAAGCGCCAAACACGTCTAAATGTGTCTGGAGCAAATTCTAGGAAGCCCAGGCCCCCTGAGAACCGGTGCCCAGAGTCCGGGCTCTTACGGGAGGATGGAAGAGGCTGCCGGGTGGGCACTGGGACCAAGGAGAGGACTTGCTTTGGGAGGCCACCCTCCTCCCAGGAAAAATAAAAATTAGCTTTCTAGAAAAGGGAGTTCTCCAGCTATTTTTATCCCTCAAAAGGAAGACAGAGAGGAAAGGGAGGAGGAAGAGAGACAGAGAGAGAAGCGAGGGAAGACAGAAAAGGGAAGGAAGAGAGGAGGGGGAAGGAGGAAGGAGGGAGGAGGCTGGGGGAAGGATCTGTGTCTTCCAGTGACTCAGCCTTGGAGGCCAAGTCGGTTGGAGCCTGGGGGCGGGGCTTCAGAGTTTCGTCCCCTGGGGCCTCTTCTTTTTGGAGAAAGTTCTGAGCTGCAAGAGGGGGTGAGGGTGGGGGTGGGGGCCCAGGCAGGGTGGAAGCTCCTCCTCCCTCACGCTCTGCAGGGGTCCTTGGGCTCAGCTGCTCAGGATCCTGGGGGTCTGGGGTGCGGGATATAGGCAGAACCTGGACTTGGCTGGGCTTCACACCCTGCTCAGAGCCTGTGTCCCCCACACAGGATAGGCATGAGCCCAGCCCCTGTCTGGAGGTGCCGGCCTCTGAGTTTAGCCTCCCAGTGCCCACCCTGCCTGCTCCTCTTCCAAGGAGCCTCTTGGTTTGGACAGGCCTTGGGTAGGCATGACACCTGGGGTCTACATCCAGTCACTTCCTGACTTTGCAGTGACCCGAGAAGCAGCAGACGACGTGGGTAACTGATCCCAGGCCCAGCTTTGTCCAGGCTTTGCAGGCAGCTGTGGGGAGCTGGGGCCTGAGAAAGTCCAGGGAGGCCTCCTTCTCTGGGCCACCTGCTGTCTCTTGTGTCCTCAGTTAGGGCAGGTGGATCTGAGCCCTGAGACACCAGGAATGTACAGGCCAGTGGCCTCCACCTGAACCCACACTGCACTCCCAGCCTGTGACCCACATCTAGAAGGACACCAGCCTCCCATGGGCCAGTCCTGCTGTCTCGGGACCCACACCGGCCAGGGCCTCAGTGCTTACCTGCTCTGGATCTGGTACCTATCTGGGGACTTGCCCGGGCAGCACACTCCTGAGCCTCTATGTGCAGGGGAGCAGTGGGGCTGTGTCTGGGACAGTCCCTCATTCCTGGGCCTCGTGGGACTCCACGTTGGGAGTGCTGGGGCCATGAGCAGACAAGGCCATGGGTACAGTCCCGGCCATACCTGGGGTTCCTGTCCTTGCAGCTGGGCCCTGGGAGGGTGCTAGGCCATAGCCCAAGAGCTGACCAGGGCAACACCCCCGTGGCCTCCTTGGGAAGCCCTGTGACTACACAAGGAGGCCCAAGCCTGCTGATGCACCTCATCCTGCGTATGACATGGGTCAGCAAACCATCCGAGCATTTGTGTGCAGGTGCCAGGATCTGGCAGGAACAAGGCTGGCCCCAGAGGCCAGGTCCCACACAGGTCAGTCAGACCATGGGGTCAGGATTGGGAGTAAGAGACAGAGGCTCTGGGATGGCCTCCATAGGACAGGAAGGCTGAGATGTTGACTTCAACAATGGACATAGCCTGGGTATCCAGCACTGGCTGCTGGGGGTGTGCAACTGGTCTATCTGGAGCAATGCCACAGGCCACATCTGAAAAGATGCTCAAACCTGGGAAATGTTCACAGTGGTGCTGAAGTAGAGAGCCAGTCAGGAATCCAAATGTCACTCAGTGGAAGGGGAAACTGAGGCTCAGGGCAGGGAAGTCTCCACCGGGCCCTGACCCATAGTCCAGTGCTTAGACTCTGTTTGACACACAGGTCTGGGCCAGGGCCTGGTCATGGTGGACATAGAGGTTGGGCAGTAGGTACCCTCAAGGCTGAGTGCTTTCTGGGCTTCCAGGGTCAAGTTTAGTAAGCAACTCAGACATTTTAAAAATCAGCTTCAAAAGGTGGGGGTCCTCCCTCTTGGTGGTCTGGAATGTTTCTAATAGCTGCTCCCTTGGCACTCCACTCAGGATGCCCCATACCCAGCCCAGCCTCTGAATCCGTGCCCCTCCCCTCCAGGTTCAGTTCCTGAGCCACTCCAACCAGGCACCACCAAGCAGAGCCTCCCCTGAGCCCTGGGCCCTGGCCTGAATTGGGTCTGTCTCATGACATCTCTGAGCCTCAATTTCCCTCCTGAAAATGGGGAGCATCAGGCTACCTGC
Organism: Sciurus vulgaris; assembly: GCF_902686455.1. Lineage (NCBI taxonomy): Eukaryota > Metazoa > Chordata > Mammalia > Rodentia > Sciuridae > Sciurus > Sciurus vulgaris. The sequence goes on along the minus strand of NC_136476.1, from coordinate 89,767,687 downwards.
CCCTAGTGCTGCAGGGTCATCTACCCAGTTCAGTCCTTGCAGGAGAGAAAGGGTCCCCCAACCCCTGCTTGGAGGCCCAGCCCTGCTGCCCCTGAGAAACTCCTGCGGAGCTTTAGACATGCTGATCACCTCCTAAGACCAAGCCACTGATGGCTGCCTTCCCCAGGAAATCAAGTCACTCTGACACTGCGGCCAGCCGTAGATTATATTGAGGTCACCTGGTTATAACACACCAGGTCCTTCTGCCACATAGCACTTGAGGTTAGGTACACACAGGCACTCCGTAAGTGTTTCTGGGTGCTGACCTGGCATTTGGCATAGAAAGCATTTTGATTTACTAATGGGCATTAACAGTAGTGCCAGCAGGATCTACCCTTTCCCCTCCTGTTCACGGTGCCCCCAGATCCCTGGAAGCCAGAGCAGTTCTGACCAATTCAGTCAGCCTGGGGTGCTGGGCCCGAGTGACCACCTGAGTCTTAGGAGAAGGGGCCCAGGCCATCAGAACTTACCCCTGGTTAGTCAGGAGCCCTGCCTTTCCCTATCCCCCAGGTCCCTGGCCCTGGACAACCGAGGGGGCCAGAGCTCTCCAGCCTGATTTGTGAATAAAAGAGCTTCTATCCACTTGTCAGGGGCCCACCCCCTTCCCAGGACAAAGGGAGGGAAGCCACAACTGCTGAGTCCCTGGTCTTCCTTCAGCCCCAGCTGTCCATGGAGTGCCCAGCTGAGGTGGTGCTGGAGCTGAGAGGCCTGTGCACAGTGCTCCATGTGTACCTTGTCCTGTGTGCCCAGTCCCTGGGGGTCTGAGGTCATGGCCATCAGAGTGCTAGTAGATGGTGGGGCCCAGAGTGGAGGTCCTGTAGGCACCCTGGTGCAGATGGGGTGGGGGACTGCTGGCCCAGGGCTCCCCGCCCCCACCCCTCCTGAAGGCTGAGCACCTATCCCCAAGCCTGGGCTGTTGGGCAGGTATTTCTGGCTTGGGGCCCACTGGCCCATGCAGGACTCCATGCAACACACAGGCAGGGCCATCTTGAGGAGACTGAAGCCCTCTATCCTGCCCTGGGTCCTGAACCTGTGCACTGTGCAGCCCGCCAGCCCTTCCTTCTATGGAAACTGCTCCTCCAGGCTGCTGGCTTGCTCTGTGACATAAACATTGTTGGTGCCTCCAGGCCCCTCCTCTGGGGTACTGACCCCAAGCTGCTACCCTGGGCTCAGAGATGTGAGGTGGCTTTTGGAAAGGGGAGGAGGCTCCCAGCAGCAGTTGGCCCAGGTCTGGACAGGCCCCTTCACCTACCAATGGGAGCACACAGCACTCTTTGGTACAGGTGTGCCAAAAAAAAGCAGGTGGGGGCTGGTCTCTCTGTGCTCCCCTGGATAAGGGCTGCCTCCACCATACTCTGGATTTCTGCAGCTTCCCCAGGCGAGGTCCCTGTCAGTCTTTAAGGTGCCCCTCAGACGTCAGCCCTGGTCCAGAAGGGTCCCAGTTCATGGGGCTTGATTGGTTATCTGCTCTGCACTCACCACCCAGTGTTGGGATGGGGAGGACCCTGTCTGTCCAGCACCAGTAAACTTTGGTTGCACAGGTGTCATGGCAGACATTTTGAAAGCCCAGTGCTTAACTGGGTTTGGCACAGGATTCCCAAGACTGGCATCTCAATGGAGAAATAAATCATCCGGAAAGAGCACGTGGGAGAGGCTGAGCCCGTGCTAGCACCGGGTCTGTCCCACACAGGCGCGTTTTCCCGGGCCACCTTAGGTGGGCGGCGCTGGGGGGCAGGAGTAGGACAGTGACCAAGGCGCATATAGACGTGGGTCCCTCCTGGGGGAGCGGCTGCACAATTCCGCTGGAGAGGAACTGGCCGTGGGCTAATCGCGTCGGGCGCCCAAAACTCCCTCTGAGGAGGCCACCGGCGCAGCACCACCATCCCTCAGGGTCAAGTGCTCCGGAAGTCACAACTAGGGGATCCTGGCCTCGATCCTCCGGACGCTTAAAGCCGCGGCCACCTGGCTCCCGGGAGTGAAGCCCCTGGGCCAGGGACGCACTCATGGATGCTCCGGGCATGACTTCTACAGAACTCCCAGCCTCAGAGTCTCCAAAATCTGATCTCAGCTGCTCCCTCCCACATCCCCGGACCCAGCACCCCGGTGGACAACGTTCTTAGCAGTCTCGCCTTTCTCACTCTACCCGCTCTTCTATTGAGATGCAAATCGTCGCCAAATGTCGCCAAGTGTGGTGACAACCTGAGCCGGATCCTTCCGCAGCCCAGGCTCAAACTTTTGGCCTCTGAAAACTTTCGAACAAGAAGTAGTCCCCAGGTGCCTATTCCTGACTCCTTCCGCATCTCCATGGTACCTAACCCGGGAGCCGGGGTCCTGACGCAAGACCCAAAGGAGAAGCCGAAGGGCCGGCGGGGACGCCGGGAGGGACACAGCCGATGCGGAGGTTTGGGGTGCGGAGGGATCGGGGGCGGGGCGGACCGCGGGGGCGGGGCGGGGCGAGGCGGGGCGGGAGCCGCGGGGGCGGAGCGCTCAGCAGGGCTGCGCCTCACTAGTGCCTCGGCCGCGGGAGGGAGCACAGGGGCGCGGGGCGCGCGTCGCGGGGCGCGGGGCGCGGGCGCGAGCGCAGTGAAGGAACGAGCAGGGGTGCGGAGACCGATCCGGGAGACCTCTAGAACACGGCCACGCCCGCCGGTCAAGAAAGAGGGCAGTAGTGGGCGGCCGCCTGCGGGACTGTCCGGCGCGCGCGTGTGCACCCGAACCCCGCCGGCCCAGCGCAGGAGGCCTCCGCCCGGGCTGCGGGCAACGGGCGGGCAGGCATGCCGCCGCTCCTGGAGCCCCTGCTCTGCCTGGCGCTGCTGCCCGCACTCGCCGCAAGAGGTAGGCGCCCGCCCACCCGCGAGCCAGCAACTTCCCTCGCCCTTTGGAAACTTTGGCAGAGTCCCGTGTGCGCCCCGGGTGGCTGGGAGTGGGGAGAGGACGGCCTGGGGCATGGGAGCTGGAGTCCCGGCGGGTGAAGACCGATCCTCCTCTTCGGTCCCTCTTCGGGCGTACTCACGGTGTCCGCGCTGGGAACCGCGCTCGATGCCGGCTTTGAAACCCGGCGTGGGACTCCGGAGGCCTCACCCCGGCTCGCCCTTCAGCAGCCGCGCGTGGGGCTTGCCGCGGGGGCGGGCGGGCGGGCTGCCTACCACTTTTCGATTTGAATCGAGTTGGTTTGGGTTTCCTGTTGCTTCTTGGAGCCATTTATTTTCTTTCTTCTCCGCGTCCGGCCCGCGCCAGGGGCGGATGTCGGGGCGCGCAGTGTGGGGTCCCGGGCTCTGCGCTCGCTCGCTCTGACCGGCGCGGGGCTCTTGGCGGGTGAGGAGGGGTGGATGGCTGGGTCCCCGGCTCCTGGTGGCCTTGCCCCTGGTCTCCCCACCCCCCGGATCGCTGCCCCCCGCCCCGTTCGGAAAGTACGTGGTAGGGGCGGTGTGCGAAAGAGCCGCATCAGGTGGACCGACTTTGACCTTCCCTTTGCTGAGTTGAAGTTTGGAAGTTTGCGGGGGACAGAATGGGACGTGGGAGGGGGTCGCTTATTTCTCTGCCAGTCTCACAAGGAGGGGTCTCGAGGAGCTAATGGTGATTGATTTCATCTTTCCTTAGAAGTCGCAGGGGGGAATGGTGTATCCTCTTCCAGAAAGTAGGGTTCCACGTAACGCCCTGTTCCCGCCCCCACACAGGGCCTTAATTTCTGCAACCCGTCTGCTGGGGAGGGAGGGGCTTGATTAATGACCCCTTCCCAAGAGGGGTCGAATTCCTTCCAAATAGGGGCTCTTCATTCCCCTCCGTGGATGTGGGGGCCGCCCCTGGGAGCAGGTATTGGGTGTCGGGGGAGGTGGGGCAGGTCCCCGGGTGCAGTCCCGGTGCCCCAGGAGGCGGCCCTGGCGCGACAATGCGCCGCTCTGATTCTCTGCCCGCGCTTTGTTGGCGGGCGGGGCAGCGGGCTCGGCAGCTGTCGCATTTTCCCACGAGCAGGGGGGGAGCTGAGTGTGTCCACCCCCCCTCCCGCGGCCCCCTTGCAGATTGCAGTTTGAACAGCACAATCCCGGTGGCTGGTCGGGTCCCAACCCTGCCAGGCTCTCCAGTGAAAGCTCACCCCATCCACACTGTGGGCATTGCAAAGTTTGGGAGAATGGTCCCAGTCATCTCAGTATTTTCCATTGCTGTCCAGGTGGTGGATCAGACATTTCTTCCCTTGCCAGTGTGACCTGTTCACCTGCTACCTAGCCAACCTGCTCCTGGCACCCTTATTTTTGACTGCAACACTCTGGGCAGAATGTTGAAGCCCCCTGGGCTTCACAGGGGGCTTCCCATGATGCCAGCTGCAGCAGCCCCACAACATGCCAGTGTCTCTGAGGGTCTGGGGCTACTGGTGGTGAATCCCATCCCCAGGGCAAAAAGGGGTGGGCCTGCCCTCCGGAAGCCCTGCTGACCTCTCTCCTGCCTCTTCCCCAGGTCTGAGGTGCTCCCAGCCAGGCAGTACCTGCCTGAACGGCGGCAGGTGCGAAGTGGTCAACAGCACAGAGGAGGCCTGTGTGTGAGTACTGTCCTGCAGGACCTGTTGCTTTTGTCAGGAGCAGAGCCCCTGCTTTCTGGGGACAGAACACTGGGCCATTGTCTTCTGGAGACAGCCCAGAGGCTGGGCACGGTCACGTGCCAACTTTTATTGGACAAAGTCTGGCAATTACTTAATCACCAGCAATTATGCTGCGTAGAGCTGCCGTGGCCGCTGCAGTGTGTGCACTCTGTGGGCCACCAAGGGCTGCTGAGGCTAGTAGGGGATCCCCAGCACCCCGTTTCTTCTAAAAGGTCCCTGAGAAGTGGGACGGGGGTGGGTCTGAGGCGGTCGCAGAGGGCCAGCCCCCACGCCCTGTGACTGGTAGCATCTCTTCTGGGCAGAGGATGCTTCCTCTGGATAGGTGAGCCACTCTGCAGGAAATTGTTTCAAAGCAAAACCTGCCCTTGGGCTTGGGGTGAGGTTGGGAGAAGTTGGTATCCTCCTTGTGGACGCCACCTGCCTGGGTTGAGGGGTTTGAGGTCTCGGGTCTGGTTTCTGTCCTGGCACCTGCAAACTCCACCCTTCTGACTATGGCTTTTAGGCCTCCTGTCCCAGGTCTTCAGATGTAAAATGGGCATGACTGGGGGCTAGGGAGCTGTCTGCAGTGGGCTGGGAAATCCTGTTGGGACCCACTGCCTGCCTGGCTGCCTGCAAGCACCAGCCGTCCTTAGGAAGTTTCTCTGCTGTGGCCTCTGCCCTTCAACTTGAGTTCATCCCTGAGGAGAATAATGAGGAGGTGCCCAGGCGGAGCCTCCCCTCCCCTGGAGGCTACAGGCGAGAAATGGCTCCAGCCGGCCGCACACCCTCATTCCAACTGCTGAAGGCCGATCGCCTTGACAACACCAGAGCCCCTGCCTCCGCCGCCCAGCCTGTGTGCAGGCAGCCCCCACTCCCGCGCCTGCCTCCCCAACTGAAGCCAATTAAGCAGGTCTGTGAGCAGTTTATTGGACAAAGCCGATTGTGTCTTTGTCGGGCGCTAATGAATGCACACCACTTTTTTTTGCTTTTGGGGGGCCCCCTTCTCCCCCTGTGGAAGCCTCATGGACGCTTGATGCCCTAAATCTTGTTTCCTTCCATTCAGAGGCGACAGCTGGGATTCAGTGGAAGTGCAGTGGCTATTGTTGGGATTAATGCCGTGTGATTAATTATGCGTGGCTTCCCAGAACGCACAGACCCCTTCCCGCCACCTCCTTGGCCTGCCTCGCAGCCTGTGCAGGGCAGAGGGCCGCTGTGCTGGGGAAAGAGTGGTCGTCCCTTCTTGGCGCCACCAGGGAATCGGCACAACCTGGCCTAGAGCACACAGAGGCTGGGGTCTCACATGCTGCCCCAATCGAAGGGGCTGTGCCTTGAGGTGCAGACTGCTATGACCCCTCAGTACCCCACTGCCTGGAATATGGACTAGGAGCCTTCAAGCCAACCAAGCTGGGGGACTGTGGGTTCTCTCCCTTTCCCAATCTGGGGAAGCTGTCTGCCAAGCCCCCCACAACACAGGCTGGCCATTGGCAAGAGTTTGGTGATTGGCCTCGTTTCCTCCACTGGGGCCCAGTGGTCCTGCCTTCTTGGCGGAAGGAAGCCTGCCTCAGTTCGGCCTGGCACTTGGCCAAGCTCTGCCCACAGAGGCCCCATTGTGCACACCCCACAAATCTCACTAGAAGATGGGATGGAGTGCCAGCTTTGGCCATGGAGAAGCACAGGTCTGAGGCGCACGCTGCAGTTGGGGAGGCATTGGCCCCTCTCAGGTGGGGCCCAGCTCCCTCTCTGGGCTTGGATGCACGAGTGCCCCCACACTCCTTTGGGGCCTCAGTGCATACAGGCCTTCTCTCTGCAGCACCCTGGCTTTGTAGCACCCAGAGTTAGCTGTGATGGGAGTGGACTTGCTGGAGGGACCCTGTCTGCTTAGGTGAGCGTTCACTCACTGACCAAAGGTCACCATGCTGCCTGGCATGGGCAGGGGTCCGAGGCACAGGGTGGCTAATTTCAAATCGTGGGATTTTTGGTATTGGGTGCCAGCTGCCCTTAGGAGGATCTGGAAAATGTGGAGTCTGAGTGTTCCTGTGGTGATTCCTGGTGAATCATCCTTTTCCACTGAGAGAAGGAACCTGCCTCAGACACCCATGCTTGGGGTTGCAGGGCTCAGGGCTGGAGAAGTGGATTCCCTTGGTGTCAGATGCCTTCCCAAAAGGTCCCAGTGTCTCAGAGGCCTGTTTTCCAGTGGCCATGCAGGGAAGGCTGTGCTCTGTGTGGCATCCCTGGCAGTGGGGATGTTGGTGGCCCTTTGGGCAGGTGCAGGGCTCACCGTGGCTGTTGGCCCTCCAACCTGCTTGCCAGCCCCATGAGGGATGAGAGGGGTACTGGGGTGGGCACTATCTTCTTTCATGTGATGGGAGTGGACTTGCTGGAGGGACCCTGTCTGCTTAGGTGAGCGTGCACTCACTGACCAAAGGTCACCATGCTGCCTGGCATGGGCAGGGGTCCGAGGCAAGGGTGGCTAACATCCTGCCTGGCCTGCAGACAAGTCAGAATTTTATGTGGGTGTCTTCCAGGTGGCCACAGAAGTGCTGGGAGGGGTGACTGGTGGCTGGTAGGGGCCTTAGCTTTGGACCTGGTTCAAAGCATTTGAGGCCTGGTTCTGCAGTCCACTGGCTCTGTGACCTTGGGTCATTGGGTGGCCTGAGCCTAGTTTCCCCATCTTTAAGTCAGAGTGGATGCGCAGTTGATGTCTTGTTGACGTGAGAGGGGCTGTAGTAGGTGCCTAGTGAGTTTGTTTCCTCCCGCCTTCTCCGTGAGCTGATAGGCTGTGCCAGAGGCCTCCTCCTGGACGGTGGGGTTGACCAGTGAATTAATTCAGAGCTCTGAGGTGTGCTGGGGTGGGTGGGGTGCAGGCTGGGCTACTGCTGGGTTGCATGCCCTGAGGTGGCTCCAGGTAGCCGTCGTCAGTGCTCCCTTCCACAGACACCTTTGAGTGCCTGCTGTGTGCTGGGTCTGCTGCGGGGGTGGCCCAGAGCCAGGCCAGGGGAGATGCAGCCCCGGCCCCTGCAGAGTTGGCTTTCCAGTTGGGGACAGGAGAGGCAATCAGCATGCACAAAGCATGTAAGGGGTGCCCGAGGTGGCCCCCAGCAGCCCCGAGATGCCCTCCGCATCAGGTATGGGAGTCAGGGAGGAGGCCCAGAGAGGCCGGGGCTGGGCTGCATGCCAGGCCCCGCAGGTCCTGCTGGCCCTGCCCCTCTCTTTGCTGCTCTTCCTTGCCCGGCTGGCTGCCTGCTCCCCTGGAGGAAGCAGGGCTGGGGGTGTGACTTCCCTTTAAGAGAGGGACAGGGCCACAAAGGAAGTAACTGGGGCTGGGGAGGGACTGAATGGAACGTTGTGTGTCTCTGTCACCTGGGTTGCTGATGTTCCACTGAGTCACCACAGTCCTGGGAGGAAGGTTCCTTCCAGTCCTGCCTCAGGGACCAGAGCAGGGACAGTCACAGGCCCTCCTGTCTGCCACCTGGTCTTCAAGGTTTGGAGAAGCCACCTCACGTGGTGTCACTGGCCAGCCATGGAGCTGTGGGGAGACGTCTAGGGACTGGGCAGGGCAGGGGCTGTCCTATGAGGAAGGTGGCTCTGGGAGCAGCAGCCCGCAGTTTCCATTGAGAGGGTATTAAAAGGGGACAGAGCGAGGGGAACTGTGGCCTCAGCAGGAAGAGGGTGGGCGGGTGGGAAGTCTGTTGGAGGGCGCGGAGCCCACTGGCCCAGGGGCATGGAGTCGGAGGCTGTGTCCCCTGAGGCTGGGATAGCAGTGAAGGGGTTTCTCGGTGCCATGGCCAGGTCACACAAAGCACTTGTGAGCCAGGACTGGCTTCCGTCCCCATGGGGGCCCGTGGGTGGCTGGACCCACTGGGGGTTGTGCCGCCCTGGTGCGTGGAGGGGACCTTTCCTGTCTCGTGTGGTATCTGTAAATAGTGGGAGGATGTGGCTTTGCAGGTCACTGGAGTGTCGGCATTGCTGTCCTCAGAACATAGAGGTGGGCTCCATGCTCTCATCTGGCCTCCCGACCTGCAGTAGTGCGGCTTGGTCTTTCCCTGGGACTGGCTGAGGTCTATCTCATCCCGGTTCACAGGTGGGAACTGAGGCTGAGGTGCAGCGGCTGGCGGGACTCCGTCAGCTTGCATCAGCTTCGTGTGCCGGCCTGTCCGCGGCCTCCTGGCCCTGTCCCAGAGGCTGAGCAGGAAGCATCATAGGCTTTAACGAGCGGCTGGCTCTAGGGCATCCCGGCGGGGCCAGGACGTGTCTGCTCATCTTTGTTTCCCAGGTGGGGCCCTCTGGTGGGCACACCCTGCACCCGCCACCTGGCTGGCTCTGGTCAGTATACCTCTCCACCGGCGTCTCCTGCTGGGCTTCGGTTTCCCCCTCCGTACCTGAGGTATGCCCTGGTGCCCTGGGACAGCCTGTGAGTGTGAGGGTGGTGGCAGCAGGCAGCACTGCCCAGAGTCAGGCTGGACTGTGTGCCACGCTGGGGCTGCTCTGGCTCTGGCTTGGTGCTCAAGCCCTGGCTTCCCAGGTGGGGGTCACCCTTGCGGGGGAGGTGGGAACTGGGAAACGCCAGGTCTGGGTGTCCTGGATGAGGTGGAGGGCAGTGGAAGGCCCCTTTCCAGGTGGCCTTGCTCCACCCAGCCCTGCTTTTAAAAGCACAAAGGGTCCGGGGGCTTTTGGGAGGTGAATTACACGTCATAAAGTTGGCCATTTAACCATCAGAAGTGCAGAATTCGTGAGTTTGTACAACTGTCAGCACTGTCTAATTCCAGAACTTATTTTGGGGGGTATGGGAACTGAACCCAGGGATGCTCTACTACTGAACAGCACCCCCAGCCCTTTTTATTTTTTTTATTTTGGGACAGGGTCCCACGAAGTTGCTGAGGCTGGCCTCTGACTCTCGGTCCTTCTGCCTCAGCCTCTGAGTGGCTGGGAGTATGGTGTGTGCCACCATGCCCAGCAAGTTGCAGAACCTTTTTATCGTCCCAAAGGCAGTTCCTCCTCAGGCCCTCCTCTGCCCTGGCGCACCCCCGTCTCTGGGCATGCCTGCTGGGGTGTCCGTGAATGTCGCTGCACTCTGTGGACTGTGTGGGTTTCTCACCGAGCCGTGCTGTGGCACTCTGGAGCGCCTCTCTGCAGGCTCTCCAGGACTGGACTGTAGCTGCTGGAACCCTCGTGCAGTCAGCTGACGCAGTCCAGAGGAGGGGCGTGTGCCTGGCGGGTGTCCAGGCTGGCTTCCTGGGAGAATGGCTCTCATCTCTGGGCCTGTGAGGCCACCTGCAGACAGGCAGCCACCAGGGTGGTCAGGTGGTGAGAGTGGCCTGTGTGCCACCCTTGCCCTGGGCCCACCTCAGGCCCACATCTGTCCCACCTCAGCTCCTGCCAGTCTCCAAACCTTTCTGCCTCTCTTGACCCAAGGAGCCAGTGGGACTCAGGACAAAACAGGCAGAGAGTTTTTACTGAGTGCTTACTATGCACCTGGCCCTGGGGTGCAGATGACCAAGGCACTTGTAGGTCCAGCTGGGCAGGAAGGAGCCATGTGTCCTAAGAGTCAGGCTTCATCGCCTGCGGTCAGCTGGGGAATGCCTTGCCAGGGTGTCCAGGCCTGCTGTGGCCCTGGGCTGAGCCTAGCATGGAGTAGCATCTAGACTGGCTGGGACGGGCCAGCAGCAGGGGAGCCCACAGCAGAAGGAAGGTGGGGTGGGTGCTGGGCAGCAGTGAAGTAGGCTTTGGATGTGTCCAGGGCACCTTGGCTCCTGCCCACCCGTCACCTGCTCCTTGGTCTTCCCCTGTCTGGACTGGGAGCTCTGGGGCTGGCCCTTGGGGTCAGCTTGGACCTACCACCTGTGCACAGTGAGAGCACCTGACCCAGTGTGGCAGCTCCCCTTCTTGCCCCAATGGGTGGACAGGAGAGTCGCCACCAGACTGGTCCTGGCTTTCCCTGTCACCTGCCTCCTCGTGTCAGTTGTGTCTGTAGTGCTTGAAGGGGTAGTGCTTCTGAGCAGGGTAAACGGCCCCACCGTGGTCACCTGTGGACCCACTGACTGCTGAACAGACATCCCGCAGAGCGCAAAGCCCTGGGGAGGCCGCCTGGCCTAGGCCCATCAACCTTGTGTGAGCACAGTGGCCCTGGGAGACGGGCTGTGTTTGAGAGGTGGACACCCCCACCCAAGAGGCACCCAAGGCAGAGGCCACTGGGCACCCAAGAGGACAGGCGGCCAGAAGATGGAGGAGACTCAGGCACCGAGGGGCAGTAATCCCGTCTCCAGCTTCTCGGCCCCCGGCAGTCCTGAGTGGGTCACAGCCCAGGCCCTGGCCTCATCAGAGGAGCTGCCCCAGCAGGAGACCTGGCCCCACCAGGAAAAGGCTTGTGCCTGGTCAAGCTGAGGGGCACAGATGTGTGTGTGGTCCTGTTCCCTGCACCAGGTGTCCCCATAGCCCCCATGGTCACTTGGAGATACATTTGAGAAGGGAGGAGCAGCTTCCTCCCTTTCAGCTTCGAACATGGTGGCTGTGGACCCTTTGCCACAGGCCAGGCCTGGTGAGGTGACCTGGGGAGCAGCTGAAGTGCTGGCCCTGTCCTCCCTGGGGCTGCCTGCCTTGGGGAGGAAGATGGGTGGCCAGGGCTGAGCTACAGGGACCGCACCGTGGGCAGGGGACCTGCCTCCCACCATTTCCTCTCAGTTTCGGTTGTTGATGAGCGGAAACAACAGTTACTGGAAGTGAGAGGCTCGGGGGAGAAGCCAGGGCTTTGGGTGTGTTTTTCCCTGAAGTAAAGGGCCAGGGGGATCTGAGCTACACAGCATCATGTGCACTGTGCTGTGCTTCTGCTGGGGGCCTCCGTCTCCCTGGCCTTGTGCAGAGTGTGAGCTAGTTAGTGCAGCTCCTGGGTGGGCATGGAGGGTGGTGCTTCCCTCTCTCACGTCCCTCTAGGGGTCCCACAAGGGTAGCCTCGGCCCTGACCGACTTGAGAGCCAGAAGGCAGAGGCCACTGGGCTGTGTCCCGGCATCCATGGTGTCGGGGGGCCAGGCCATGGTGGCACCTGCCCCCACAACTCCAGGGTCTGGCACAGCAGCTGTCTGTGGTATGTGCACCAGGGCTGGGCAGTTGACTGGGGCAGCCCTGGGGCAGGTGGCAGCTCCAGGTTTCTGCAGAGCCAACAGTCCAGCCCAGGGCCCCACTGGGCTTGGCCTTCGAGCCAGACACACCCCATTCTAGCACCTGTTCTTATCAGGCCGGGCTGGTGCCTGGTCAGCAGCCCAGGCCTGGGAGTCTGCGTCCTCCCCTGCAGCTGCCAGCTTGCTCTGAGCAGGCCTTCCTCCCCAGGAGATGGGAGCCCCTGGTGCTGGCCATCCTGGCTGTGGCCTGCCGGGCTTTGTCTATTCAGGGCCTCACATTTTGAGATCACTGTAGATTAGCATGGGCTGCAGGAAGCCATGGGTCTGGAGCCACCCCAGTGTCCCCATGGGAGCCTGTCCCTCTTCTTTCAGCCAGCGGCTCAGTGGCAGAACTCTGGGCTCTGGCATGCCCAAGGTCCCAGGTTCCATTCTCAGTACTGCGAAAGGAAGTGAGAGAGAGAGAAAGGAAAAGAGAAAAGATCTCTCCCAGAGCCCAGCCCCACTGCAGGAATTGGGCGTTTGTACATTGTTCATGCCCTACAGGGGCAGAGGGCCAGGACCTATCCACCAGCCCCACCCCATCCCACTGCCCCTCAGGGAAGAGCCCACTGAACCAGCCCTGAGATGCCCGGGGTGTCTGGGAAGGTGGACAGTGCAGGTCCCTGCCCAGGGTGTCCCCCGGTCAGGCCCCCCAGGGCTGGGTGCAGTTGGCTGGCGCTTGTCTTCCGAAGCTGACTGTATCCCCAGGCAGCTCTGTGGCTGTGCTGTCCAGGGCAGAGTGAGGCTTCCCTGTGGACAGCCGGGTGCACAGAGGGCCTGTGTGACAGGCTGGCTTGCTGCCTAGGTGTGGGGCCAGGCAGCAGCAGAGGTGCTTCCAGGTTGGCGGGCCCCTCTGCATGTTCACCAACAAGAAGGGTTCTGCAACTGTTGGGGGTGGAGGTGACCTCCAGGACCACCCCCGAAGCCACCAGCCATGCTTTCCTGAGTCAGGAGGCAGGCCCAGAGGCAGCCCTGCCAAGGTGCCTGTGGCTGCCGTCTTGGAGGGCTTCCTGGAGTGGGTGGGAGGACGCAGCTAAGGACTGTCACTCCCTTCTGCCTCTAGGGCTGGCTGGACTGGGCCTCATCCCCACCTCTGCCAGTGCTGATGGGTAGGGCAGTGGCCAGGGTAGAGTCAGGGGAGCCTACTGTTGGACAGGAGGGCTGGGAGGAGTCCTCCCTGGCGGCGGGGCCCTCCCTGCGCCCAGTCTCTTACTGGCCCCGCCCCCAGGGGTGTTGTGTTCCTGCTGAGCTCTGTGCACAGGACACTTTCTTCCTGGGAAGTCCAGGCCTAGGTGAGGGGTGGTGTGGGTGCCAGGGACACCCCCTCCTATTCCAGGGGGCTTCTGCTGGCTCCTTAGCTGCCTCTAGGGAAGTCGCCCTGCCTTCTGACTGTTCCCAGAGCCTGTGAAGCCCAGGTGGCGTCGTGCACCTACCTTGCCTGGCTGTAAAGTGGGCCCACCCCAGGGCCCTGGTGAGGGACCTCTGAGCTTGACTGCCCGGGGGCAGGAGGGGTGTGGCCGCGGGTTCCTTCTGAGGTGGCTTGTGCTGGGCGGTTGTCAAGGGGTCCTTGGTGCCCCCTCCTCCTGGCCCCAGTGTCCTCAGCAGGGCTGGCTGGACCTGGACCTAGGCTCCTGCCTGTGGGGAGGGAGGACAGAGCAGGCTCCCCACGGCCCCGCACGCCTGCTGCTGGAGCAGAGGAGGGAAGTTGCTGGACCCCTTCTGGCTTTGCCTTGGGGCTCGCTGCGATGCTGGCTTAGTTGATCGAGTTTGGATTAAGCCTTCCTGGCAGCGCCAGCCCGTGTGCCTATTGATCGCCGTCATTGCTGGGACTGCGCAGCTGGTGTAAGGCTGGGCTCTGCCTGTGGGGGCAGAGGCCCGGCGGTCAAGGTGTGACCATTCTGCCTTCTTGGTGCTGCAGGCACCAGCCCACAGGGCTCATCCCGTTGCCCCTCAAGGATTCAGGGTGGCAGCATTTAGGAGTGACCAGGGAGCACCTGTGCCATGCCTGCAGCCTGGGGCTCCATCTCTGGAGGACCAGGTGGGACATTACCCCCAGTGGAGCAAAGGACTCCGGCAGGTGTCTCACTCCAGCAGTGAGTGCAGCTCCTGGTGACCCAAGCTCACGGGCCCTGCGTCCAGCAGTGTTGGGAGGGACTGGTGGCACCCTGGCTCCACCCTGCCCCAGGGTCACCTCTGTCCACTCCAGCTGGGCCATCCTGGGAAGTGACTTGACCCTGCAAGGCCTTTCTGTCCGCTCACAGGAGGCACACCAGTTCCCAGCCCAGCAGCGGGACAATGGGCCCTGTGGACGTTGTTTTTTTCCCTGTGGTGGGAAAGGTGGCTTCCCGGGAGGGAGGGGGTTCCATCTCCCATACAGAGGCTTCCCAAGCCGGCAAGGAAGCAGGGCCTTTCCTGCACTTCCCTTCCAGCATGCTTCAAACCATATGAGGACGCAACTGGGGGCGGGGGCTGGCGATTTGCAGACAAAAGAGCCAAGTGTACTGGAAGTGGCTCTTTGGGCTGGAGTGCCTGGGCTCGGGTACAGGCTGGCCCCGTGGCGCCTGTGGGCATGCCACGCCTGCCGTGGCCCTGACTCACTTTCCCCGTTTGCTCACCTTCTGGTCTGAGCAGTGGCTCATGTTTGGGCCAGGGATCGTCTGCATCTGAGCTGAGCCCATGTGGCCCCCGCCTGCCGGCAGCCCTTGTGCCCCATCCTCCTTCCAGGCTTCCCGGCCCTACCCCAGGCTGTGAGCAGTCCCAGCGCAGCGGCCGCAGAGGCTGGGGCAGCTGCAGCCCAGGGGTCCTGTCTGTCATGCCTGCTGGGACGGTGGCGCCACAGGTGGTGGCTGCAGGCCACGGCCCCTCGCTCCACCTCCAGCCCATGGAGCCTGGGCGAGTGGCGCCCCGGGCTGCTCGGTACCGCTTGTCTCTGCACCTCTCTTCCATCCAAGGTGGGGAGAGGAACCCGAAGCAGAGAGCAAGAGAGCAGAGGTGCTAGACGCCACCCCACTGTGGTCTGGCTGTCCTTGGATGCCCCCCATGATCTGGCTGTCCTTGGACAGGTGTTTGGACAGAGGTTCCTGGCAAGTCTGGCCGGAGCCGGGAGCCTGTGTGCTGTAGCTCTGTGCTGGGGCTTTGGGGAGGCGAGGGTTTGGGGCTGTGAGCAGTAAGGGCCTCGGGTCTCCTGGGGTTTTGTCCTCAGCTGAGCCGCTTCAGCTGTTCCCAATGAGAAAATCCTCCAGGACCCTGGCTGTGGCACATGGGTTCAGTAGGTCACTGAGTTCCCTGCCCAGCAGGCATGAGCACCTGCTGCTGGAAGGTGGTAGTGCCTGCTGGGATTTGGGGAGCCTGGACTGGCTTCTGCCCAAGGCGCGGCTCAGTACCAGGCCCTCTCCCACCCCTCGGTGCCTTGGCCAAGGCCTGTCCTTTGGGCTGAGCTGGGGCACCCCACCTGCAGGGCACGGCCTCTGTCCCTCTCAGCCTGTCTCAGTCACTCCCCTCCAACAAGTGGTCCCCATCCTCTGCTTGGGCCACAGGTGGCCCACTAGCCTGGGCAGGGGTGGCCAGGGAAGGCCTGTGTGACTGGGTTGGCTGGTTCCAGGCATGGTGTTGGTGGTTTGGTAACTGGCCTTACGTGGTCTTGACGGAGCAGGGCAGGGTCTGGCTGGGGCTGCGTGGAGCTACCCCCCTTGACAGCGACTTGCCCATAATTCTCGGGTGGGGACTTGCAGAGCAGGAGTCTCAGACCTCAGACGACCTTCCTGGAGAGAGAGCACTCAGGGCTGGGGGAGGGGATACCGCAGGTGTGGGCTTCCAGGGTGGCAGAGCCTGGTGGAGGGATCGGCCTGGCTCCTGGCAGGATGTGGCACAGGCTTCTTGGGAGCTAGCGGCTGTGGGGCGTCTGGGGAGAAGACCCTTGTTGTGGAGTGCGCTGTGCTGCTGGAGAGGCTTTGGACTCCTGGGAAGATGGGCCTGGAGCTGGGCTGGGTGGGGGGTGGGGCAGCTCTGCTGCGGAGGCTGAGCAGTTTAGAGGCTCCCTAAGCATTGCTGCCTGGCGCACAGGGCTGTCCCTTCTGTGCGGGAGGCGCAGCCTCTGCTCACCCTTTGTGGTGCCAATCTGCAGCCACACCGGCACCCCACCACAGGCCCTGGCCCCAGAGCAGTGTGGGGCGGCTGCGCGTAGGGCCCTCCTGGCACGACCCGGTTTCCTCAGATGGGGTGGGCCTGCAGATGGCCTGTCTGTGAACCACATCCAGCCGTGGCTGGAGTGAGAGTCCCCTCTGCCCGGCTGGCCACCACTCATGACTCCCACTGCACTCATGTCTGGGCAGCAGCTGGGCAGAGCCCAGGGTCCTGGAAGCCCCTGCCCTCTCTCCTGTGTGGGCTTCTGCCATCCTGAGTTCCTCCAGCTGCTGTCTGGGAAGCACCTCCCTGGGGTCTCTGGTTCCTCCTGCTGATCCCCACCCTCCTCGCCCTGCTTGACCGTAAACTCCTGGAGGGCAGGAGCTGAGTGAATGCCCCCCACTTGTCCCTCTGCCCCTCCTCCTCATTTTGGGGCTGAGGGAGCTGTCATCTGTCCCCAGGGGGTGGCAGATGGCCGCTTAGCTTGGAAAGGAAAACAGCACAATTTAGAATTAGTCCCGGGTGAGAGGTCGCAGCAACATCTGCCTCCGGATGCTCTGCGGAGTCACATTTCTATGGAGCGCCAGCCAGAGGCGGGGGCCAGCACCGTGGAAACACTGGAGCTGGAACAAAGCTGGGCAGTGGCTGGGGACACGGGTTGGGAGCAGACTCTGGAACCATTCCTGCCCTCTGCCTGGTCTGCGGAGCCCACTTCCTCCGGGGCCCTTCCTGGGGCCCCCAGCCCACCTGCCACTCAGCTCCGAGCACCAGGTCAAGACAGGTCACTGTGCACGCACCATCCCACCAAGTGGAGTGGGTGGAGAGAGGCGAAGCTGAGGAGCAGGTGCCCAGGTGTGGCGCACACCTGAAGCCGCTGGTGGGAGGCTGTGAGCCCCAGGACATGGTTCTTCTCCCATAGAGTAGACACAGGAAGTCCCACCTTTCAACCCCAGAAGGGCCTCCCTGCTGCTGGATGGGGAGTCGCAGGGGCAGCAGCTGTTGGTGGTGGCTCAGCAGAGCCCTGGCCCAGGCGCCTCTGGGCCTCCCTGCTGAGTGAGGCAGCTTCTGTGTGACTGTTCCTGGCCTTGCCCAGATAGGTGTTGAGGACAGAATGGCCATGGGTGTGGGACTGTGGTGGCCTTGGCCTCTGCTGTGATGCACCTCTGAGAGAGGTTGGAGTGCCACGGGAGAGGAGGCAACAGGTGTCTGGCCCAGGAAGCCCCAGCTGTGGCCAGGTGGTGGGGAGGTGCAGACAGGTGGGCACAGGCTAGAGGCTGCTCAGGGCAGGAGCAGGAGCCAGGCACAGGTGGGCAGGATGGGCAGGGTTGGCCCACAGCTTTGGGGAGCCCACATATGCACCAAGTGCCAGCCCTTGAGTGAGACGGAGACTTTTGGTCTGAAGCTGCCCCCTGTGGATAGGCCCCTCCACACCTGGCTTGGGACCTTAGGGAGGTCCCTCTGGTGGCCCTGCCCTTCCCCCCATGGGATACTGGTGGTGGATGGCAACTAGGCCTGTGGCAGCCTGCTGGGCGGCCTGCCTTCACTGTGGTCCCCAGCGCAGGCGGGTAGTGGGAGGACAGTGGATTCTCTCAGCTGCCGCGTTCCCCCACGCAGGAGCCTCCTCAGGCCTCTGGCTGCCTGGCTCCTGCCCCGCCCGCCAGGGTTGGCTGCTGGCCACACCCGGCAGGAGCAGCTGCCCGTCCACAGGCGCACCTGCTCCCCAGCCACCCTTTGTCCATGCCGCCTTCTGATTGACTGGGCACGTTTCCCCCCAGGGCCACGTAAAGCAGCCTCGTAAGCAAGGGGTGCCCAGGCCCTGCGGCTCTCCCAGTATTCCTGTCGGGGTCCCCGTTTGGGGTGCAGAGGGGGAAGGGTGCAATCTGGGAACACTGCCCATGCCTGGAGGGCAAGGGCTGTGTGGTCCTGGCCTTCTAGACCATTTGGTGGTGCCCGTGTCCTCACCTTAAGATGCGTAGGGGACTGCTCCATGGGCTGCGAGTCCCAGGGTGTCCCCAGGGTGTTCAGTGACAAGACTTCCCCGACTTGAGGGGTGGCACCTGGCAGTGTGTGGGGTTCCCCCAGAGCTGTACCATGGGCCTGCCTCATCTCGCCCGCCCAGGGGGTCTTTCCTCCCCTTGGAGCCCCACCTGCCCGGCCCAGGAGCTGAGTGCGTGTAGGGAGGCATGGACGGCAGCTCCGGGCCGGGCTTTGATGATCCAGCGCTCTGTCCGGCACCCACCGCTGCCGACTTTGTCAGTGGCTGGAAAGAAAACAGCCTTTTCTCCTGTGGGCCCAAGCCAGCTTTGCCTGACAAAGGGCCTTTGATGAAGGAGTGCTGCTTCTGGCTGCCCAGCCCCAGGCCGCAGGCTCCCAGGCTCCCAGGGCCGTCAGGCTGGCCCGTGTCTGGATCTGTGTGCAGCGGGGGCCCTGCCTTCTCCCCACATTCCCTGAATGTGGCCCTGCAGGGGACCATGGTGCCAGAGAGACAGGTGTGGGCACCCAGGCTCCCGGAGCAGCCGCCCCACTCCTTTGCCTGCTGGGCAGGAACCATGGCAAAGGCCTGAGTTAACTCCGGGGGTGGGGGTGGGGTGGGGGTGGGTTTGTTTTCTTTAAGCCAGTTGGTTTGGGACTTTTGGCTTCTGGCAACAGATGGTCAGCCAGAGTGGCCATTTTGCATCCTCCCTACCCAAGCCACAGCCACAGATGAAAGACATCAGGGAACACAGATGCCTTTGGGCCTGTGGGATGGGGAGCAGCCTCTCAGCCGAGAGACACACAACCCCAGCTCAAACTGCCTCTGCTGGCCCCCGTCCATCCCCTGGGGCCACCTCACGTGTGGCCTGGGGGCTGCCTTGTGGCGGGCGGGTTCGTTCTGCCCCAGAGGCTTCTCCGCTGGGAAGCAGTGTGCCCGCCTGCTCCCAGAGCCCTCCCGGGAGCTGGAGGCCTGGAGGTGACGGGGTGGTAGTTTATGGCCTGGTCTCTGGAAGCCAGGCCAGCAGGTGGCTGAGCAGGCTCCTGGGGCCAGGGTGTGGCAGATGCTGAGCAGTCCCTGCAGGAACCTGAGACCGTGAGACCAGGTCTGCAAGCAGGACACTCCTCTCTTCTGGCCCCGTGTTGAGGGAGGGACAGGCCTGGCCTATGGGAGGAGGAAGTTCCTCTCGGGCCAGGACCAGCTGGCACAGAGCTGAGGACGAATGCCCCCAGGTCACCCTGTTTTCCCCAGATGTAAAATGGGGCCTCTGCTCTTGCGGATGGTGCCTGGTGAGCAGGGGACCTGATGGCAGAGGGAAGCGGCTGGAGCCGTCCCTGTGGCACTTCCACCTTGGCCGGCTCTGATGTTTGAAAGGCTAGAAAACACCAACTCTGTCACTCAGACTGGACCTTTCATTACTGAAAACGGAGTGGGCAGGGCCCCTTCCCTGGGGAACAGACCCAGACCCAGACCCAGACGCCCGCCGGGTTTGCTAAGCTGCACTGCAGGAGTTTGTCCCCTGTGGGTGGTGGCTGTCCTTTTCATTGAAGTCTCCCTTCTTGGGAACTAATGGCTCTAAGGTGCCCAGCTGGTGGCATTGCTGTGTCACATGTTGTCCAGTTGTCCGCTGTAGGCCAGGACATCTCCCTGCCCAGCAGGCTGCCCCCGAGCAGCCACTGAACGGTCGTTGGTCCTGGAGCCTGTGCCTGGCTGCCCACCCAGCTCAGCTGGGGTGGGGGCTGCTGTGTCATGGTGGTGGGCGGGCCCTGGGGAGCTAACCACCCACCTGTCTGCTGACAGCTGCAGCGGGGCCTTCGTGGGCCAGAGGTGCCAGGACCCCAACCCATGCCTCAGCTCCCCCTGCAAGAACGCCGGGACCTGCCGTGTGGTAGACCGCGGCGGCACTGCGGACTACGCCTGCTTCTGCCCCCTGGGCTTCTCTGGGCCCCTCTGCCTGACGCCCCTCGACAACGCCTGCCTGGCCAGCCCTTGTCGGAACGGGGGCACCTGTGACCTGGTCACGCTCACCGAGTATAAGTGCCGCTGCCCCCCGGGCTGGTCAGGTGAGGACAAAGGAGGTCTCGGGCCCTGCCCTCTCTTCCTGCTGATGCCCCAAGCTTCCAAAGTCAGTTGCATGTGGCTCTGGAAGAAATGGTCAGGACTCAGGCCCCAAGGTCACCCCTTCACACTTAGCAGCTCTGTCCTTGGTGGTCACTGGCCTCCTAGGACCTCTGGTCCGGTGTCCACAGACAGATGACCACAGCAGATCCAGAGGTGGTGGAGATACTTCAGGCTGGTGCCCCTGTGTTCCCAGGGAGGCCCTGGCTACAGACCTGGGTGACCAGCCTGAGCCTCCTGCCCACTCTGCTCCACCAGGGAAATCGTGCCAACAGGCTGACCCGTGTGCCTCCAACCCCTGTGCCAATGGCGGCCAGTGTCTGCCCTTTGAGTCCTCGTATATCTGCGGCTGCCCACCCGGCTTCCACGGCCCGACCTGCAGACAGGACGTCAATGAGTGTAGCCAGAGCCCAGGGCTGTGCCGCCACGGAGGCACCTGCCACAACGAGGTCGGCTCCTACCGCTGCATCTGCCGTCCCACCCACACGGGTCCTCACTGCGAGCTGCCCTACGTGCCCTGCAGCCCCTCACCCTGCCAGAATGGGGGCACCTGCCGCCCCACTGGGGACACCACCCACGAGTGTGCCTGCCTCCCAGGTACGTCCTGCTGGCCTCGCCGGCCCCTGCCGGTTTCACACCTGTGTGAGCCTGTCCTGTTGCTGTTGGCCAAGGGGTATGGAACGGGCCACCGTGTGGAGGGAGCCCAGGAAGTTCAGAGCAGGCGCCGGGTGGGCAGGGCTGGGGGGCTCCCTGGAGTGGGCGTACGGTGGGGCCCTGATGATGCCATGGGGCAGCTCAGGGTCGGGCGCTAGACTAGAAGCCGGGCAGTTAGCACAGTGCACCCCCAGGCCATTCTGCCCAGGATGGGCTCTTTTGGGCACTGGACAGCTGGTGCATGGCCTCCCAGTTCCTTTGCTGTCTGAACTCTGAAATAGAAGCCCCTCCCTGGATCTCCTGTGGCACCTGCCCTGTCCTGCTCATTCTGGGGGTGGGGTGTGGGTCCATTGCCGCAGCACAGGTCACCCCCTTGTTTCTTGAGTTCTCTGGGGGGAGGGTACTTGGCCTGTGCAGCCTCGGGGCTTCCCCCAGGGCTGGAAGGCAGAGCAGAGAGGGCCGTGGCTGTTACCTTGGGAGGGGGATGAGTGAGCACCGCCCCCTCATTTCTCTGCAGTTCTCGTTTGAGCAAATTTTACTGCAGCTCTAAAAATAACAACAGTGACGCAGAGACTTGAAAACCCATCTGCCGGCTAGGACGGTGGCTCAGAGGAGAGCTTGCCTGGTGTGCACGAGACCCCGGGTTCCCTCTCCAGTGTGCCAAAAACATCTTTCGAAACCTCTTCAGTGGGCTGTGCCACGGGGAGAGGGCTCAGGGAGTGCTCATGGTGTTTGGGTGCAAGGAGTAGCTGGACCCTACTGACCTGGGGGTGACCCCAGGGCCGCCCTGCCCCCCTGCAAAGGGGAAGCTCGCTGCTGCCCGCAGTCTGCAGAGCCAGCCCCAGGCCTGCGTGCAGCCCCAGGCCTTTGCATTTCCTGAAAGTCCTGGGCAAGCTTGGAGAGGTTCAGGCAGCCCCCTACACCCACCCACCAAGGCACCCTGACCAGCTTGGCACTCGGTCGGTGAAGGCAGAGCCCTCATGCCTGGTGGGCACCAAGGAGGGTTCGAACCCTCCTTGGTGGCCGTAACCTCAGCTGGGACCTCACATCGGCCACAGGGTCAGGGGCTGCCTTCTCATGGGATGGGGGGAGGGGCCTTGTCAGAGGACAGTCATGTGTGGAACTGGCAGGGACTCCCATGGGCAGGCAGGCGGGCAGGCGAGGTCTGCCCGCTCAGCTGCCCAGACACAGGCAGATGCTGGGAGGTGGATGGAAGGGTGGGCTCCTGGGATCTGGACAGAGTAGGTGGGTCTCAGAGGCCAGTGCACTGGGACCAGGTCTCCTCTGATGAAGGGACACTGCCTAGTGTGGAGCTGGGCTGTGTTAGGATGGGCAGATGAGGGTGGCCGCAGAGGAACTGAGTCCATTGCTCTCCGAGACTTGCTGTTCAGACTCGAGGCAGGTTCCCCCACAGGCTTGAGTCCCTGTCTGATGGCCAGGACCCCAGAGAGAGGTCACAGGTGCCCAAGGAGTCACAGGCCGCCACGGTCAGGACAGCACCAGGACCCTGTGAGTCCCTGGCTGGCATGTAGAGGTGCACTGGCCCCGCCGGCCCCAGCTGAGCTTGCCTGTCCCCTCCCCAGCTCTCCCCAACCCCATCTTACAGGGAGGATGCTGTGCAGGCAGAGGGACTGGCCGGGCTCATGTGGGGCTCCTGCTTGCTCCCCTGCTCCCCCAGCAGAGTCTTTGGCACTGCCCAGGCTCAGACCCTGCCCAGGACCTCCACCCACTTTAGAACCAGGCCCTCTGAGTGCAGTGCATCCTGCCACCACCCTGGGGGACCAGAACTCAGGCTTGGGCTCCGACATGGGGTACTCTCCCCCAAACCAATGTCAGATCTGTGGCTTTCCTTAGCCTGCGGTTTTTGCTCCAGAGCAGCTGGTGAATTGGGGGTCCCAGAGGGAAGAGCCCGAGGGCAGGAGGGGTTCAAAGGCATCCTAGGAGGAGTGTTAATTAGTAACTGGCTGCAAGTTTGGCTGTTGCCAGACGCACCTTTCTGGGTTGATCATTGACCCAGCGGGAGTTGAGTGGATTAATAGCTAACTGGTTGAGGAGGCCCTGGTGGGGGCTGGCTGTGGAACCCCGCCTGGGAGACCAGCCCATCTCTATTCCTAGGAGGTTGAGGCTGGGCCTCTGGGCCCTGGGGCAGGACCATGTCCTGGCTGAACGGGCCCACCTGGGTCCCCTGCTCAGTCCTCAGGTCAGAGACACCGGCCCCAGGGTCAGCCCCTGTAGGATGACGGCTGCTTGGCTCCTGGTCATAGGTAGCTCTCTACAAGCATCAGAAACTCAGGACGGCAAGGGTTTGCGATAGAACCTCTGTTCCGCTGGCCCTTTCACACTGATTCTCTGGGAGGAGCATGTTCCCTTGGGTGCCGGGCATGGCCTGCTTACAGATCAGCAGACCCCAGGGCCCCAGGCAGGGCCATGGAGGAACAGCTATCCCTTCCCCGGGAGCCAGAGATGCTGGAGCCCAGCAACTGGCCCCTGGCAGACTCAGACCCTGCCCTGCCTCTACCACAGGCTTCACTGGTCTCAACTGCGAGGAGAACGTGGATGACTGTCCAGGAAACGGCTGCAAGAACGGGGGTGCCTGCGTGGACGGTGTGAACACCTACAACTGCCGCTGCCCGCCTGAGTGGACAGGCGCGTATGCAGGGATGTGGCCTGGGCAAGGACCCACCCACTCAGCTGTGTGGGGGTGGAGGGAGGGCCCGAGAGTCATTCCAGGCTGGGATGGGTCCTGGGCCTGGAGAGCAGAGGCGGTCCTGGGAGGACCACATGAGGGACAGCCACTGTGCCCAGGACCAGGGCCTGAGAACCCCACTCTGGGTTATCACAGATGGGCGTCAGCTGGTCCGATGGGCCCTTAGCAGCCCGGGTCCTGCTCTGGGCCCCCAGTGTTGAGCCAGGTTGATTTCTGAGTTGGACGCAGGGGTGCCAGGCTGGACAGACACAGCCCTGCCCTTGGAGCTCTGTCTGTGGGTGGCGGGTGAGGGTGGAGAGATGAGATGACGGCCCCTCTGGTGCCAGGGGTGGGTAGGGCGTGGAGGCAGGGGGGCTCCTCAGCCCCAGGCGCAGCAGTCCCAGGGTTGACGGTTCCCTGCCCACCCCTGCAGGCCAGTACTGCACGGAGGACGTGGATGAGTGCCAGCTGATGCCCACCGCCTGCCAGAATGGCGGGACCTGCCACAACACCCTCGGCGGCTACAACTGTGTGTGCGTCAACGGCTGGACAGGCGAGGACTGCGGCGAGAACATCGATGACTGTGCCAGTGCCGCCTGCTTCCACGGTGCCACCTGCCATGACCGCGTGGCCTCCTTCTACTGCGAGTGTCCCCACGGCCGCACCGGTGAGCCCTGTGGCCTGGCCCCTGGAGCGACCTGAGCGTGGGAGGCCCCTTCCTGGGTGCGGCCACCTCCCGTTCCCAGGCCAGGAGCCCAGCACGCTGACCGCTGCTGTCCTGCCAGGCCTGCTGTGCCACCTCAGTGACGCATGTATCAGCAACCCCTGCAACGAGGGCTCGAACTGCGACACCAACCCCGTCAATGGCAAGGCCATCTGCACCTGCCCCTCAGGGTACACGGGGCCAGCCTGCAGCCAGGACGTGGACGAGTGTGCACTGGGTAGGTGCGGGCAGCTGGGCGACGCGGCCAGCCCTGGAGGACAGCCGGCCTGCACCACGGGGGCCTCACCATCACCTCTCACCAGGCGCCAACCCCTGTGAGCATGCGGGCAAGTGCCTCAACACGCTGGGCTCCTTCGAGTGCCAGTGTCTGCAGGGCTACACAGGCCCCCGCTGCGAGATCGACGTCAATGAGTGCATCTCCAACCCCTGCCAAAACGAGGCCACCTGCCTGGACCAGATCGGGGAGTTCCAGTGCATCTGCATGCCCGGTGCGTCCTCCGGTCACCCCGCCCCAGAGAGTAGGGGAGGAGCCCAGCCAAGGCCGGACAGCCTCAGGGGCAGCCTGGGAGCACGCTGGCCATGTCTCTACTTCCTTGGTTAGGGGCATTTGGGGAAAGGGAGGCTAGCCCCATAGGGTGCAGGAGAGAGCGGGCCAGAGCCAGGTAGATGGGTTAGCGCAGCCTGCAGGAGCCGGGTGTGGGCATGGCCCAGGCTGCGGTGCTGGGGTCGGCCGGCCTGGCTGCAGGGCTGGAGTGGGGTGGCTGAGGCCGTTCCCCCACAGGCTATGAAGGTGTGTACTGCGAGGTCAACGTGGACGAGTGTGCCAGCAGCCCGTGTCTCCACGGTGGCCGCTGCCTGGACAAGATCAATGAGTTCGCGTGCGAGTGCCTCACAGGTAAGGTCCCACAGGGCCCTGTGCTCTCTTCTCCACGGCCAGTGGCCTGCACCCAGGCCTAGGTATGGTCCACAGCAGCCATCCCACTGTCCCAGGAGGCCCAGACTGCTGGGAGGGCAAAGATTTCATCTTGGGAGTGGACAGGGGTGGCTTTTGGTCCCCTGTGGATCAAGACCAGGCTGGGCAGTGGGTGTTGGCCCACCTTGCCAGGTGTGCTGGAGTGTGGGGAGCTCGAGCCTGCTGGTGGGGTACGGTTCTCCTGCGTGGACAGCTGGGGCTGAGAGCTACAGTGCACCCCCCGGGCTGGGAGGGAGCCCCCTGCTCTGTTACCTTCCTGGCCTGCCGCAGAGAGCAAAGAGGAGACGAGGAGAGCCCCGGGGGCTTGGCAGGGTGCCTTATCTGCCCTGGGGCAGGGCTGGGCCTCTGACCTCCTGAAATGCAAATCAGCTGTCCTGGACAGCTCGGGGCTCCTCCTTCACAGCCCAGGCAGCTGTAGCCATAGCAACCAGAGGGTTTGGGAAAAGGCCCCTCTGCCAGGCCTAGGGAGACAGGCCACCCCTGAGGCAGGGGCCACGCAGTGCTTTGCTTTGATCAGAGGGGTGGGGGCTCCGAAAGGCACAGCAAAGAACCTGGGGTCTGCCCAGCTGGGCACTTGACTGCTGAGCCCTGGGGCAGTGCCCACAGGGCCACAGGGCACGGCCATGTGACCTCAGCCCACCCCTGCCGGCCACAGGCTTCAGCGGGCACCTGTGCCAGTACGACGTGGACGAGTGTGCCAGCACACCCTGCAGGAATGGCGCCCGGTGCCTGGACGGGCCCAACACGTACGCCTGTGTGTGCACAGAAGGTGAGGCATCGGCGGCGGGGTGGCAGCGTGGGCCGGGGGTTGGGGGCTGCCCACGGGACCCTCTCATCTGAGGACAGAGAGCACAGAGCTGCTCTGACCCTGGGGACACGGCACCTTCCCTGAGTGGCAGTGACTCTGGCTCTGGTCAGTGGCTTCCTGGGATGTGTCCAGGGAGCAGCTGGCCCTGAGCCTTCTTGTATGCTTCTCGGTACAGGCTACACAGGGGCCCACTGTGAGGTGGACATAGATGAGTGTGACCCAGACCCCTGTCACTACGGCTCCTGCAAGGACGGCGTGGCCACCTTCACCTGCCTCTGCCAGCCGGGGTACACGGGCCACCACTGTGAGACCAACATCAACGAGTGCCACAGCCAGCCCTGCCGCCACGGGGGCACCTGCCAGGACCGCGACAATGCCTACCTCTGCTTCTGCCTCAAGGGGACCACAGGTGCCTCCCAGGCTGGGGTGGAGTGGGCGGCAAGGCAGGGCTGTGGAGCTGACGCCATGCCCACCCCTCTCTCAGGACCCAACTGTGAGGTCAACCTGGACGACTGTGCCAGCAACCCCTGTGACTCGGGCACCTGCCTGGATAAGATCGACGGCTACGAGTGTGCCTGCGAGCCAGGCTACACGGGTGAGCGGTCCAGGTGGAGACGCCCAAGGCTGAGGTCAGAGTTAGGGTTCGCCCTGGGGCCCCTGGACAGGCCAGGTCCGGGGTGACTTTGGGGCTAGATAGGACCTGAGGGCTGGGATAGCAAAGGTCAGCTGCAGCAGAGACCATACACCTCCTATCCCTGGTCAATGCCAGCCCCGCCGCAAGGGAGTGGCCAGTTCTTGAGACCAGGCCCTGGGCACATTCTGCCCTGCCCCTTCCCGTCTGCCCTCGAGCAGGTGCTTCAGCTCTGGTCTTGGGTTCTCATCAGAGGGCACAGCAGCAGTGTGTGTGCTGGGCCCTGGGAGCTGGTGGGAGCAGCCTGAGCCTGGGCCTGCGGCTGCTGTCACAGGTGGTTGTGTCTTTGGGAGGACCTGGGGATGGCATCCTGCTTAGGTGGAGGAACTGAGACCCAAATGGTCAGGGCCTGCCCCCTGGGACCCTGGCCCTGGAGGGCTGAGTCTTGGTGCCGGCTGCCCGCAGGGAGCATGTGCAACGTCAACATCGACGAGTGTGCGGGAAGCCCCTGTCACAACGGGGGCACCTGTGAGGACGGCATCAACGGCTTCACCTGCCACTGTCCTGAGGGCTACCACGACCCCACCTGCCTGTCCGAGGTCAACGAGTGTAACAGCAGCCCCTGTGTGCACGGGACCTGCCGGGACAGCCTCAACGGGTATGCCCTGGGCACCCTGCGGGTGGAGTGCGGGCGGGCACGGGGGCGGGAGCTCCGAGGACGGATGGTCAGCCCCTGGTCTGCCTGGTAGCCCTGGCTGTGTCTTCATGGCCACAGCATCTGCTTGGAACACAGGCCCACGGGTCCTTGAAACCCATGCATGTGGCCACAGTGACGCCCGACACGTCCACCCTGCTCGTGCAGAGGGTGAGCAGTGGGCATCTCCGCTGTGCGTTCTGCATCGTGGGGGACTCGTGCCATGGTCTCAGCCCTGCTTTAAAGGACTGAGAGGGTCCTCCTGGTCAGGCCCCTGCTCCCCTTCCATCGGTATGCAACCGTGGCGGGGCCAGGCGGGCCGGAGCCCAGGCCCACGCCACCCGCCAGGCTGACCTGCAGCCTGCTGGCCAACAGCTACAAGTGTGACTGCGAGCCTGGATGGAGCGGGGCCAACTGTGACGCCAACACCGACGAGTGTGAGTCCAGCCCCTGCCTGCACGGCGGCACCTGCAAAGACCTGACCAGCGGCTACGTGTGCACCTGCCGGGAAGGCTTCAGTGGTGAGCAGGCCGCCATCTCCTAGGGCGAGGATGGGCCGGCCAGGGCAGACACGTGACCACTGCCCGCTCTCTCCAGGCTCCAACTGCCAGACCAACATCAATGAGTGCGTGTCCAACCCGTGCCTGAACCAGGGCACCTGCATCGACGATGTCGCTGGGTACAAGTGCAACTGCCTGTTGCCCTACACAGGTGAGGGTGGCCTGGCACACCCTGGCTCTCCTGGGGCTGGCGTCCACTCCTCAGCAGCATTCGAAAATCTTTGCACCTTCCTGAGGGTCTGGCCCCAAGACGAGCAAATGCAGAGCCTGAAATTTTAGTTTGAGTCTGTCCTGGGCACATCACGTGGCCCACCTGCCGAGAGGAAGCCCAGGGAGCCTGGCCTGGACTATGGGCCGCCAGGACCTCGTCCTCCTGTCTGCATGGGCCTCCGGGGCCAGCTGCCCTCCCCTGAACGCCAGACCTGAGGGATTCCTTTGACGGCAGGCCTCTTTGTGAGGGGAACAAGGAGCTCTCTGTTCTTGCAGAGCAGAGGCAGGGCACGTTTCCCTGGGTGTCCCAGCCCCTGCCTGGCCTGGCCAGTGGGATCTTGGGAAATGGGCCCCCTGTGGCAGTGATGTGTGGCCCATTCAATGCGGAGCCACCGCGGCTCCCCCAGGGATGGGCAGAGGACCCTGCCCCAGGGACGGTTGGGCCCTGGGTGCCTTGGCAGGGCCTGTCTGGGCAGGGTGGGGGGTCCCGCCTGTGTTCTCATGACACCCGGCAGCCTGTGGCGAGAGGAGTGCTTCCTCTGACAAGAGTCAGGCCTGGATTCTGTCTCCCTGTCGGTCAGTGAGGAAACTCAGCTGCTGGTGCACCCAGTGTCCCTTCTGGACACGCTGCTCTTGGGCCTGGCGGGAGGAGCCCCCTGGGCTGACCTGCTTCCGGTCTGCCCTCTTCCTGCTTCCCTTTGTACAATTGTCGGAAACTCTGGCTAAGTTCCTGCCTGCCCAGGTCACCGTGGAAACCGATAGAGAGGCCTGGAAAGTCGTACCAGCACCCGGACACGGTGGGAGACGAGGAAGATAACGCTTCCTCGCTCCAGGGAGGCCAGCCCACAGCCATGAGAGGAAAGCCTCCTGGGCGGCAGGGAGTCACAGGGTGTGCAGGGTCCCCTAGAGCGTGCCCTGCTCCCCGCGGGCTCTGAGGCCGGGGGCTGCACCCGGGCTTCCTGCCACGTGCTTGGGAGGTGCTTGGGAGTACAGGTGCCAGAGTCGGACCCTTGTTGACAGCCTCCTGCTACCCGGAGCCCTGGCTACTTGCAGGGTCCTTGTCCCCAGCAGACATGGAGGGGCCGGGGCAGGTGCGGTGTCCCCCCAGGCTGTGGCTGCCTCTCCTGGCATGCTCTCGTGGTGGGAGCTCCATGCAGGGCCAGGCCCCTCCTGCGCCCTGCGGGAGCCCGAGGCGAGAGTCGTCGGGTTGGTCTTGGGCATCCCCTCTGTGTTCTACCTGCTTTTCCCCAGATTCAGGGTTGGGGCTCGGCTGGGAGCACACGCGGTCCCTGTGTGTTGGCTCCTGTGGGTCCAGCTGATGGTGGACCAGCAGGCTCCCTTGCTGAGACCCTGCAGGACCGAGCTTCCAGGTCTCACCCATGTCTCTCCCCAGGAGCCACATGTGAGGGGGTGCTGGCCCCCTGTGCCCCCAGCCCCTGCAGAAACGGTGGGGTGTGCAGGGAGTCAGAGGACTACGAGAGTTTTTTCTGCGTCTGCCCAGCAGGATGGCAGGGTGAGGCTGGCTGGTCCGGCTGAGGGGGTCAGGGAGGGTAAGAGGAGCGGGTGCCCACCTTATGAGATGAGCTCTTGGGGGCTCTGGAACTGACTTTGGACGGCTTTCTCATCCTGGGTTCTGCAGGATTCAGGGGCCCAAGTCAGGGGACAGAGGGCAGCCGTGGGGGCTGGGACTGGCTGGGGTGAGGTGAAGGCCTGGGCTGGAGCTGCGGCAGTTGACGGCCCCTCCACCCCACAGGGCAGACCTGTGAGATCGATGTCAATGAGTGCGTGAAGAGCCCGTGCCGCAACGGCGCGTCCTGCCAGAACACCAACGGTAGCTACCGCTGCCTCTGCCAGGCAGGCTACACGGGGCGCGACTGCGAGAGCGACATCGACGACTGCCGGCCGAGTGAGTGGCCCGGTGCTCTGTGCCCCGTGGGCATGGGCAGCTCCCCGGGGTCAGGGGAGAACGCTGTGCCAGCCAGGTGGTGTCGGCCATCAGGGCCCCCCAGAGCCCTCTGCTTGGTCCACCTGCTGTGGCTCATCAGGGAATCCAGGTTAGGTGCTGGGGGACAGGCTAGGGAGGTGGCCACTGCCTACTAGTACCACACTGGCCTGCTCAGGCCCCCTGCTGAGGTGGGGCACCAGGAGCCCTGCAGTTCTTCCCTGAGCTGACATTGGCATAGGGCTTGGCCTTCCTGGCAGCTGGTCCTTGCCAGGCCCCAAGGTGCAGGTTCTTGGGCCTCCCCAGCCCAGCCTCACCGAAAGCTGGAATTTAGAGAAACAGGGTGCCTGGTGCCACCCAGCAGCGGGGCAGGAATGTCATTCCACTCTGGCTTCCACTCCACTCAGGGGAGATCACCCTCCTCCCTGCCGTGGAGCCTGAGGTCAGGGGACCCAGGGCATGCCCAGCCAGATGCCCCCACCCCACTCAGTGGGGCTGCCTGCAGGCCTTGTCACCCTGCAGTGTGGGTCGGTGCCCACCCCTCAGGCTGACCCTGCTGTCCCCTCCCAGACCCGTGCCACAATGGTGGCTCCTGCACGGACGGCGTCAACATGGCCTTCTGCGACTGCCTGCCCGGCTTCCAGGGGGCCTTCTGTGAGGAGGACATCAACGAGTGTGCCAGCAACCCCTGCCACCATGGGGCCAACTGCACCGACTGTGTGGACAGCTACACCTGCACCTGCCCCGCGGGCTTCAACGGCATCCACTGCGAGAACAACATGCCTGACTGCACAGAGAGGTGGGGCCCGGGCAGGCGGCAGGCCGCACAGGCTGCTCCAGGCTGGCCTCTCCAGCTGCCACGGTGGCATCTGGCTGTGGGCCGAGGCAGGGTACATGGTGTCTGGCAATCTGGCACAGTGGGCAGGCATCTGCCCAGGACAAGGGCCCTCAACTCTAATGGACTTGAGTCCCTCCTCCTTCTTCGTAGTGCTGGGAATTGAAGACAGGGCCTCACTTGGGCTAGTCAGACACTGCCACTGAGCTGCACCCCCCACTCCCAGCACTGTGTTCTCTTAAGAGGGTCGTTGTGACCTCCTGGGACTTAGCCAGGAACCCCCATAGTTCATCCAGTAGGACTGGGTGTCTCCTCTCACACAAGTGTCAGGACCTGTCTTGCTTCCTTTTGGCCGTGGTTGCCAGGAAGCTCAGTCTCATCCCTGGTTTGTGACATGATAGTTTCCAGGTTCCATGCAGACCGATTCTGTCACTTTGACTACCACGTCCCTCTGTCTTGTAAGGCCCCTCAGCATGTGTTTAAAGAAGGCACAGGAAGGGAGGGGAGGCTGGTGGGTGGCCCCTCTCGGTGGGACACACTGCACACTGACCTCCCCTGCACCCTCAGCTCCTGCTTCAATGGTGGTACTTGTGTGGATGGCATCAACGCCTTCACCTGCCTGTGCCCTCCCGGCTTCACGGGCAGCTACTGCCAGCATGACATCGACGAGTGCGACTCGCGGCCCTGCCTGCACGGCGGCACCTGCCAGGACAGCTATGGCACCTACAGGTGCACCTGCCCCCAGGGCTACACTGGCCTCAACTGCCAGGTGAGAGGGGAGGGATGCCAGGCACGGGTCTGCACTGTCCACAGGAGACCCTTCCACATCCATAAGGGTCCTGGACCCAACCTCGCGCTCATATGGACATCAGACACTCATTTTTGCGGACTGCCCATTACCTGCAGCTTCTTGGGACCCTGAGAGCGAGACAGGCAGGCCCCAGGCTGCTCCCAGGGCAGGTGGGGAGGGTCCCAGTCCTCAGATGCCTGCACCCCATGGAATGGGGTCCCAGCTCCCCACGGCATGGGGTCCTTTAGCCGTGCTTGCTGATGGCAGGGGTGGGGATGGCGGGGCGGCACCCACATCAGAGCTGGTGGGGTAGGGCGTTGAGCATGTGCACCCCCCGCCCCCAGGACCTCGTGCGCTGGTGTGACTCCTCTCCCTGCAAGAACGGAGGCAAGTGCTGGCACACCAACACCCTGTACCGCTGTGAGTGCCGCAGCGGATGGACTGGCCTCTACTGTGACGTGCCCAGTGTCTCCTGTGAGGTGGCTGCGCAGCAGCGAGGTAACCAGAGGCCCTGGGTGGCCCAGCAGTCCCGAGGGAGGAGCCGCCTCACCTCACTCCTGCCTTGCCCCACAGGGGTCAAGGTCTCCCACCTGTGCCAGCATGGAGGACTGTGTGTGGACGTGGGCAACATCCACCACTGCCGCTGCCAGGCGGGCTACACCGGCAGCTATTGTGAGGACGAGGTAGATGAGTGCTCGCCCAGCCCCTGCCAGAACGGGGCCACCTGCACTGACTACCTGGGCGGTTACTCCTGCAAGGTGAGTCGGGCTGGGAGCTGGGCGCGGGCTCCGCAGAGGAGGAGGAGGGAGGATGTGCTGAGTGGTGGATGTCCCCTGCCCCAGATGGCGCCTGGGCTCAGCTGGCACCTGCCCCAAGGTCCTCCTGTAGCCGTGGGACCAGGCTTGTCCCACCATCAGCAGAGTCTCCTGCTTGCTGAGGTCCCTGCATGGGCCTGAGGGCCCGAGGCTTCTCTCGGCAGGCGGGCGGTGCAGGAGTCTGTGGCCCACACAGTGGGGTCTGGGAGCTGAGCTGCAGCCCTGCCCTTGTTCCGTCTCCCTGCAGTGCGTGGCCGGCTACCACGGGGCCAATTGCTCCGAGGAGATCAATGAGTGCCTTTCCCACCCCTGCCAGAATGGGGGTACCTGCATTGACCTCACCAATACCTACAAGTGCTCCTGCCCCCGTGGCACACAGGGTAAGGCTGCTCCCCAGGGCTGGGGGCCAGTGTCCTCCCCAGGGGAAAGCAGGTTAATCAGACCTGTGACCGCACAGGTGTGTCCTGCAACCAGCAGATGACTCCACTCTACCTCGTGGGCCTGGGTGGGTGCAGAACTGACAGGAAGGGACCCAGAGAGGTATCCCAGCAGGAAGTGGAGTCCAACCTTTGCTGTCACATCCTGCCTTTCCTGGGTGTCTGGGTGGTTCAGTACTGACCACCTGCCGCCCCAGGACAGACCCAGCAGCAATGTGGCCCCAGCCCTGACCACCACCACACCCTGCAGGTGTGCATTGCGAGATCAATGTGGATGACTGCAGCCCCCCTCTAGACCCCACCTCCCGCAGCCCCCGGTGCTTCAACAACGGCACCTGCGTGGACCAGGTGGGTGGCTACAGCTGCACCTGTCCACCCGGCTTTGTGGGTGAGCGGTGTGAGGGTGACGTCAATGAGTGTCTGTCCAACCCCTGCGACCCACGTGGCACCCAGAACTGTGTGCAGCGCGTCAATGACTTCCACTGCGAGTGCCGCCCAGGCCACACGGGTAGGTCTGGGGGTGGGGCCAGGCGGCGTGGGGCGGGGCCAGGCGGGTGGGGGCGGGGCCAGCCCTCATACCCGTGTCCTCCCCAGGGCGCCGCTGTGAGTCGGTCATCAATGGATGCAAGGGCAAGCCCTGCAAGAATGGGGGCACCTGCAACGTGGCGTCCAACACTGCCCGCGGGTTCATCTGCAAGTGCCCAGCGGTAGGTGCAGCCACCCAGCGAAGCGTAGACCGGCCTCCTCCGGGCCGTGCAGCCTGGAGCAGCGGTAGCAGGTCTCCCTCACCCTTGTTCCACAGAGCCTCCTTGGTTGCGTTTTCTGTGAACCCAGGGCCTAGGCTGGGCCAGTGCTCTGCCCCTGGGCCAAGCCTCCAGCCTGGCTTGTCGGGTTGGATGCTGTAGTTTCAGAGCAGCTTTAGGCCTGCAGGTTGCCTGGGCAGAGGTGCAAGCAGTCCCCTCAGCCTCCCCTCAGCATCTTGCCCTTGGCAGTGCTGATGCGGGTCACGAACTCAGGTCCGCGGGTTGCCTCAGGGTTGACCTGGGTGTTGGGCATGTGTGTGACTACCTCCCCACCCCAGCACCCCTGACCTTCTCCCCGAGAAGTTGCTTTAAGGCTTTGCTGCTGGGGGGCCGTGACCCCTCCTCCAGGTGGTGGGTGCGGCCTGCCTGACCCTGTGCTGCCCCCTCCCCCAGGGCTTCGAGGGAGCCACCTGCGAGAACGATGCGCGCACCTGCGGCTCCCTCCGCTGCCTCAACGGCGGCACGTGCATCTCAGGCCCGCGCAGCCCCACCTGCCTGTGCCTGGCCCCCTTCACAGGCCCCGAGTGCCAGTTTCCAGCCAGCAGCCCCTGTGTGGGCAGCAACCCCTGCTACAACCAGGGCAGCTGTGAGCCCACATCTGAGAGCCCCTTCTACCGCTGCCTGTGCCCCCCCAAGTTCAACGGACTCCTGTGCCACATCCTAGACTACAGCTTTGGGGGCGGCGCCGGGCGCGACATCGCGCCGCCGCAGATTGAGGAGGCCTGCGAGCTGCCTGAGTGCCAGGAGGACGCGGGCAACAAGGTCTGCAGCCTGCAGTGCAACCACCACGCCTGCGGCTGGGATGGCGGCGACTGCTCCCTCAACTTCAATGACCCCTGGAAGAACTGCACACAGTCCCTGCAGTGCTGGAAGTACTTCAGTGACGGCCGCTGCGACAGCCAGTGCAACTCCGCTGGCTGCCTCTTCGACGGCTTCGACTGCCAGCATGCGGAAGGCCAGTGCAAGTAAGGCGGGGCCTCCACCTGGGTCTGGGTGGGCGCAGGGCAGTGTGGCGGGAGGAAGGACACAGCCCCACGGGGCTGGTGGGCACGGTTCCCAGGTCCAGGGAGGGCAGGTGCCCCGGACAGCACTGGAGGTGGTAGGTGGCTGGAGTGGGCCGGGGGACCCGCTGGGGGGTGGCCTGAGCACCCTGTGCCTGCAGCCCCCTGTACGACCAGTACTGCAAGGACCACTTCAGTGACGGGCACTGCGACCAGGGCTGCAACAGCGCCGAATGCGAGTGGGACGGGCTGGACTGCGCGGAGCACGTCCCTGAGCGACTGGCGGCTGGCACGCTGGTGCTGGTGGTGCTGCTGCCGCCCCAGCAGCTGCGCAACCACTCCCTACACTTCCTGCGTGAGCTCAGCCGTGTGCTACACACCAACGTGGTCTTCAAGCGGGACGCACAGGGCCACCAGATGATCTTCCCCTACTATGGCCATGAGGAGGAGCTGCGCAAACACCCCATCAAGCGAGCCGCCGGCTGGGAGGCGCCCACCTCCCTGCTTGGCCAGGCCACAGCCTCCCTGCTCCCTATAGGCAGCAGGCGCCAGCGCAGGGAGCTGGACCCCATGGACATCCGCGGGTGAGTGAGCCCTGGCTCTGGTCCACAAGGTCTGTTCCTGAGCCCCTTCCTGACCTCTCTCCAGTTTCACCTGCTCCCATCAGCTGCCCCGGGCCAGGCAGTACCATCCCCTGTACAACAACAGTGGGTGAACCTGAGCTCCCAGGGTCTGCACAGCCAAGGAGCAGAGGTGGTGTGGCTGACAGGGCCTGGCCTCCGTGGCCACACCTCCCTCAGTGCCTGCAGGCTTTACCCCTGTACCCAGAGGGTGGTTCTGATTGCACCAGGCATTGGGGACTGAGCGGATCAAAGCTCCAGGGTCTCCCGTGGGGCTGGCACACCCACCCTGGACGAGACCCAGCTGTCACGGGGCCCCTTTTCCAGCCTGAGAGGAGGCAGGGCTGGGGGCTTGGGCAGGGGTGCTGTGGCTGGGCCCCAAACGCTGAGGAGCTGAGCAGCTGTAGTGGGGCACAGGCCCGTGGACATGGCAGCCCCAGGAGTGTCCAGAAGCCCTAGCTGGCCAGGCCCATCACCCACGCCCCACACCTGGGGGTCCCCCGCCCTTGCCCTCCTCTCCTTGATCCTGGTGTCTTTGCTGGGCGACTGCGGTGGGTTCTGCACATGCCCCTGCCCCCACCGCATGCCTGCACTTCTGCAGGGCCTGGACACAGCTCCTGGGAGGGGCTTGGGCTCCTGGGTGAGGGAAGTGGGCACAAAGGGCTTGCGGCACAAAGGGAGCCCCGGGGGCTGCGGGCCCTGGGAGAGTGTGCTGAGCGCCTCTGTGCCACGCAGGCTTCCCTGGATGGGCTGCTCACTCCCGGGGTTGCTGCTAGCAGACCTGCCTCCTGCTGTTGGGACAGTGGCGAGGGCTGGGGCTGACCCGGACAGTGTGCTGGGCGGGCCGTGGGGAGGGATGTCTGGTCCCAGCCTGGCGGTGTGCCCAGGTCCATCGTCTACCTGGAGATCGACAACCGGCAGTGCGTGCAGTCCTCCTCCCAGTGCTTCCAGAGTGCCGCCGATGTGGCTGCCTTCCTGGGGGCGCTGGCCTCGCTGGGCAGCCTCAACATCCCCTACAAGATCGATGCAGTGCAGAGTGAGTGTGGGCCCTGTCCCAGCCATCGGGAGCGGGTTGCCTGTCGTGGGGGGTCCCCTGGGGGAGGCCAGAGCTGCCTGTCCCTCTGTCCCTGTGGCCCTACTTCCCATGCCACCCGTGGCGTGTCTTGCCTTCGGAGTGCAGGATAGAACTTCCCGGATGGCTGCCTTCCCTACCCTTGGCGGCTGGCTGGAGGAGCTGCCGGGGACCAGCCAGCCCAGTGGAAAGTGGGAGCCTTTCTCCCCACCCCTCCCCCGGTTCTTCTTTGTTGGGTATTATTTCAAAATCATTAGTGTTTTTTTTTTTTTTTTTAAAGAGAGAGAGAGAGCGAGTGAAGAATTGATCGGTGTCATGTGAAGTGTTGAAGTTTGTATCTTGAAAATCCCCCTAAATCCTTTGTCTTAACAGCTCAATGCGAGTGCAGCGATTTGAAGTTGGTTAATCCTTCTCCCTGAAAGGGGAAAAAGTGAACGCTGTCTCCAGATAGTCGGCTGGTGCAGGAGAGAATCTAGTGATAGTTTGCAATTCTGATTAATCGCGTAGAAAATGACCTTATTTTGGGGGGCGGGATGGAGGAGAGCAGGTGAGCAGGCTCCCGGCCGCTGGCCTGCTGCACAGCCACGCTGACGTCTGGGCGCCTGCCCGTGGCCCTGCCCGCAGGTGAGACTGTGGAGCCGCCGCCCCCCGCGCAGCTGCACCTCATGTACGTGGCCGCCGCCGCTTTTGTGCTTCTCTTCTTCGTGGGCTGCGGGGTCCTGCTGTCCCGCAAGCGCCGGCGGCAGCATGGCCAGCTCTGGTTCCCTGAGGGCTTCAAGGTGTCAGAAGCCAGCAAGAAGAAGCGGCGGGAGCCCCTTGGCGAGGACTCCGTGGGCCTCAAGTGAGTGGGGGCAGCCCTGCTTCTGGGCTGGGCGGTTAGGCTTCCTGGGGGGCTCTGGTCTCCACAGCAGGCTGCTGAGCCGTGGCCGCAGGCAGCTCCCTGGGAGCCCGCTCAGTCTTGCCTCCCACCCTCAGGCCCCTGAAGAACGCCTCGGACGGCGCCCTCATGGAGGACAGCCAGAACGAGTGGGGGGATGAGGGCCTGGAGACCAAGAAGTTCCGGGTGAGTCCAGCGGGTGTGGGCCTCCCCGGTGGTTGTCCAGCTCCTGGGCAGACCTGAGGGTGTGGCTTTCTGCTCCTCCCCAACTTAGTTCGAGGAACCTGTGGTTCTTCCCGACCTGGATGATCAGACAGATCACCGGCAGTGGACCCAGCAGCACCTGGATGCTGCGGACCTGCGCATGTCTGCCATGGCCCCCACGCCACCCCAGGGAGAGGTGGATGCTGACTGCATGGACGTCAATGTCCGTGGGCCCGGTAAGGCCACCTGAACCCCCAGCCTTGTGCTGGTGTGCCGCAGCTCCTGCCCCGCAGCTTTCCTGCCTGCTCCCTCATCACTGCTTCCCTCCTAGCGCACATGCCTCTGGAGGCGCCCTCCTCGGACTGATCCTTTAGGCTAGTCCAGCCACCCTGAGACCCCTCCCCATGCTGCCTTGTGAGACGTTCAGAGTCCAGGTTCTAAGTGCAGACTTTGCGTCTTCCTGGTGGGGTTTGTGCAGAGTCTTGGACAAGTCAGGGAGTGGCATAGGGCTCTCCACTGCTTACCAGCGAGTTGGCAGTGGGACTTGCCCTCTGTCCTTAAGGAGCACAGTGTGACTTCTGCAGCTCCCCCGCCGTCCCCGTGGCATGGCTGTGTGCACAGGGCGGTGGTGCACTGGGCAGCATGTCCACAGGGCTTCCCCTTGAACTCAGGCCTGAGGCTGGCCATCCAGGACTGAACTGCGCCCTTTCTCTGCCCTCAATGCAGATGGCTTCACCCCGCTCATGATCGCCTCCTGCAGCGGAGGGGGCCTGGAGACGGGCATCAGCGAGGAGGAGGAGGATGCCCCGGCCGTCATCTCTGACTTCATCTACCAGGGTGCCAGTCTGCACAACCAGACAGACCGCACGGGCGAGACTGCCTTGCATCTGGCTGCCCGTTACTCACGCTCCGATGCTGCCAAGCGCCTGCTGGAGGCCAGCGCAGATGCCAATATCCAGGACAACATGGGACGCACCCCGCTACATGCAGCCGTTTCTGCTGACGCACAGGGCGTCTTCCAGGTAGGCAGCAGCTGCTCACGCCTCCTCAGGCTGCCACAGCCAGGCTCAGGAGGCCCTGGGAGTCCTGGCCTGGCTGTGGCTTAAACAGTCAGCTGGAGTCTCCCCCTGGACGTTAGCACACCAGGAGGCACGCTCGGAGGAGTACAGAACCCTGCTCTGTCCTCTGTGGGAAGCTGCCAGTCGGGGGCTGCAGGCGAGGCAGGGCCTCACCACCCCCACCCAAGACAGCCTCTGGGCTCAGGGTCAGGGCAGGCTCAAGGTCCTGGTCCGAGTGCCTCTGCCCTTCACTCTGCCCCTCTCTCATAGCTCTGGCCGCAGGCATAGCTCTTGGCGGTGAGGAGAGCTTTAGAGGCCAGCCAGCCCAGCAAACCTCCACTCTGTCCTTGCCAGGGAGCCTGGGCAACGGTGGATCTAGGGATTTGGAAACCTGGGTGTCTGGGGAGCATCCCCAGCAGAGGCTTTACAGGCAGGCTGCCAGCCAGTCTCCAGGCTGGAACCTGGAGCAGATCCAGATGAGGCACGAGACAGACATCTTCACGAAACTTGCCACTCGATGATTTCTTAACCTGAGTGGAAATAAGGAATTAAGATTATCCTTGAGGGAAATTGCGCCCCGGGCAGGTGGCGACCATGCAGGCTATGTGGCCCCCTTGCAGGCAGAGACTGGGGCTCTCAGGAGCTCTGCAGGGGCCTAGGCAGTGTGGCAGGTTGCTCAGCCCCTTTCACCCACCAGTAGATGGTGACCACCCTTCCCACCTGTGAGTTGGGCAAGGTAGCAATTTAAGGGCTGCCCACCCTACCACTGGGGCCTAGACAAATAGCCTGGCTCAGTGGTTCTGAGTATGGTACAGGGTGTGAGCCAGAGTTCACGACCCTCAGCACCCCTGTGGCTGGGCAGGCCAGGACCCTCTGTTTTGGGGTGGTCTTGACAGCCAAGACCATGGCAGGATTCAATGAGGCTCTATGTGTTTGTGCTGGGTCCCCGTGTCACTGAGGTGCTCAGCCCTCCTGCATCCATGGACAACAGCTTCATGCTGTCCTGTGGTGCCGGGGCCATTCAGGTCCCAGGAGTGGCCTGTCTCCTCTGGGAGGGCAGCTGGCCCTGGTCCAGACATTAGTCCTCAGTCGGGTCATCAGACTTGTGTTTGTGATGTCCCTGCCTGAGTCCTCCCTTGTGTCCAGATCCTGATCCGGAACCGAGCCACAGACCTAGACGCCCGCATGCATGACGGCACGACTCCCCTGATTCTGGCCGCCCGCCTGGCCGTAGAGGGCATGCTGGAGGACCTCATCAACTCGCATGCAGACGTCAATGCTGTGGATGACTTGGGTAGGCCCCGCTGCAGCCCAGCTGCCAGGACAGGGCAGGGTTGCTGCCCAGGCTGCTCCTGACCCTCTCTGTCCACTCCCCCAGGCAAGTCAGCCCTGCACTGGGCTGCTGCAGTGAACAACGTGGATGCCGCCGTTGTGCTCCTGAAGAACGGGGCCAACAAGGACATGCAGAACAACAAGGTGAGCCGGAGCCAGCCACAGGCTGTGGTGGGACGCCTGGTAGACTGCTTCCAGGAGCAGCACACAGGGAGTCTCCTGACTCCCTCCCAAGTTGGGGTGGGCTGGGGGGCCGGAGCTGTATCGAACTAAGAGGTCCTGGCCTCCTTGGGGGAGGTGCTGCTGTAGCTGCCTCTGCCAGTGCTACCTGGGCCTTACCTCTGCTGTCGTGGGTGCATGGTGACGCAGGCGCAGCTGCAGGCTTGCGGTGGGTGGCTCTGTGCCTCAGGAGGCTTCTAAGTGCAGAGGTGTCCCGCCCACTGCCCTGAAGCTGAGGAGGTTGTGCTGTGCTGGCCCGGCCTTTCCTCCTCATGCCAACCTGACTCTATCTCCCCAGGCTCCTTGGTTCTCTGCTGGCTGTGTTTGGGTTCCTCTGGACACTTGGGTATAGAGGGCAGAGCTGCTGCCTCCTGTGCCCTGACTCCAGGTGGCCCCAGCTATATCTAAGCCAGGGCCTCTCTTGGGTGAGGGAGTCTCAGCAGGTGTCAGACACCAAGGAGTCCTTCAGACCCAGGTGCTCACCAGTCCAGGGCTGGCAGCATGATCTGGTCTGTCCCATGAGAGGGACAAAGCCCCAAAGACTGAGGGGCTGGCTCCTGGGCACCAGGCCTCAGGGCCCTTTTCCCTCCCTACACAGCGGCCTCTCAGAGCATATGGTTTATCTGCTGGGCAGAGCAAGCCAGGAAGAGCTGAGACACCAGGACTGCAGGTCCCTCTTGACAGGAAGCTCCTTACCTGGGCCACGGATGCACTTCAGGGATCCCCAAGCCATGAAATCACTGCAGTATTACATCTGCACAGGGAGACAGGGAGACAGGGCACACAGCTTGTTAGAGTTTGGTGGAGTTGTGACTCTGTGCAATGAAGGCCTGCAGATTTAGGAGTTGAGGACCCCACAGCCCCGTCTTGGTGGTGCCAGATGATGTGTCATCTGAGGTTTTCGAGAAGAAAGGGTGCAGGTTGTGGTGTGGGGCTGGCAGGAGTGGGGTCTGCTGGGGTGTGTGAATGGCCACAGAGCATGACCCCACACCAGCCAGCCCCTCACTGCCCTCTGCGTATTTCCAGGAGGAGACGCCTCTGTTCCTGGCTGCCCGGGAGGGCAGCTACGAGACTGCCAAGGTGCTGCTGGACCACTTTGCCAACCGAGACATCACGGACCACATGGACCGCCTGCCACGTGACATCGCACAGGAGCGCATGCACCACGACATCGTGAGGCTGCTGGACGAGCACAACCTGGTGCGCAGCCCTCAGCTGCACGGCACCGCCCTGGGCGGCACGCCCCGCCTGTCCCCAACCCTCTGCTCGCCCAGGGGCTACCTGGGCAACCTCAAGCCCAGCGTGCAGGGCAAGAAGGCCCGCAAGCCCAGCTCCAAAGGCCCAGCCTGTGGCAGCAAGGAGGCCAGGGACCTCAAGGTGCGCAGGAAGAAGTCCCAGGATGGCAAGGGCTGCCTACTGGACAGCTCGAGCATGCTGTCACCCGTGGACTCCCTGGAGTCGCCACACGGCTACCTGTCGGATGTGGCCTCACCTCCCCTCCTACCCTCCCCGTTCCAGCAGTCTCCATCCATGCCTCTCAACCACCTGCCCGGCATGCCTGACGCCCACCTGGGCATCAGCCATCTGAACGTGGCGGCCAAGCCTGAGATGGCAGCTCTGGGTGGAGGTGGCCGACTGGCCTTTGAGCCTGGCCCACCACGGCTCTCCCACCTGCCTGTGGCCTCCAGCACTGGCACAGTCCTGGGCACCAGCAGCACAGGGGCCGTGAATTTCACTGTGGGTGGGACTGTGGGCTTGAACGGCCAATGTGAGTGGCTTTCTCGGCTACAGAGTGGCATGGTGCCCAGCCAATACAACCCACTGCGAGGGGCAGTGGCACCAGGCACGCTGAGCACACAGACCCCCACGCTCCAGCACACCATGATGGGCTCGCTGCCCGGCAGTCTCTCCGCTAGTGCGCTGTCCCAGATGATGAGCTACCAGGGCCTGCCCAACGCACGGCATGCCACCCAGCCTCACTTGGTGCAGCCCCAGCAGGTGACACAGCAAAACTTGCAGATGCAGCAACAGAACCTGCAACTACCAGACATCCAGCAGCCTCAGAGCCTGCAGCCACCTGCACAGCCTCACCTGGGCGTGGGCACAGCAGCCAGTGGGCACCTGGGTCGGAGCCTCCTGGGAGGGGAGCCAAGCCAGGATGTGCAGCCACTGGGCCCCAGCAACCTGGCAGTGCACACCATCCTGCCCCAGGAGAGCCAGACCCTGCCCGCCTCACTGCCGTCCTCGCTGGCCCCGCCCATGACCACCACGCAGTTCCTGACTCCGCCCTCCCAGCACAGCTGCTCCTCGTCCCCTGTGGACAACACCCCCAGCCGCCAGCTGCAGGTGCCCGAGCATCCCTTCCTCACCCCGTCCCCTGAGTCCCCTGACCAGTGGTCGAGCTCCTCACCACATTCCAACATCTCCGATTGGTCTGAGGGCATCTCCAGCCCGCCCACCACCATGCAATCCCAGGTCACCCACATTCCAGAGGCATTCAAGTAGATGGCCACGCCTGCGGGACCCCGGCTTCCTTTCCCACGCCCTCGGGCGTTTCCAGTGCTGCAGGATGCTGGGGCCAACCAAAGGAGCCTTTTTTATTAAAAAAAAAAAAAAAAAATGTTTTTATACAAAATAAGAACAAGAATTTCAATTTTTTTTTTTTTTAGTATTTATTTATGTACTTTTGTTTTACACAGAAACACTGCCTTTTTATTTATATGTACCGTTTTCTATGGCACCAGGTAAAAATTCTTGTGTTCCAAGGAAATAAACTAGTTCTTAGAGACATGCTTTTCCTACTTAGGGTAAAGATCGTTACATGTGTGTAAAATATAAGCAAAGATTCATGATTTATAAATGCCATTTATTTATTGATTTTTTTTTTTCAAATTCCAAAAAGTGCTGGAGGAGGGAGGTTTGAACTGCACTGTCCAGAGGCCCCAGGGTGCCTACCCTCTCCTGGGGACCCACCAGCCTTGCCCTCCCCCAGCACCACCTATGTCTGGAGGGAACTACGG
Organism: Sciurus vulgaris; assembly: GCF_902686455.1. NCBI lineage: Eukaryota > Metazoa > Chordata > Mammalia > Rodentia > Sciuridae > Sciurus > Sciurus vulgaris. The sequence continues at coordinate 89,724,746 of NC_136476.1, read as the reverse complement.
CAAGACCTTGGTGCCTTGGGCACATGGACTCGTCTGCGTCTGAAACAGGAAACACAAGTCAGTGATGTGATGCAGTTTGGTGGTTTCTAGTGATGGGTGTGAAACATGTTTTGAGATCTGGGTCTCGGTGGGCCCGGAGTCCTCCCCGGTGCTGGTCGTGAACCTTTGCTTGGGGTCGGAGCTCCTAGTAGGCCCTGGTCCTGTACCTTCCGTTCCACCAGCGCCTTCCTGACAGCACACTGAGCGTGGCGCCCACCAGGGGCCACGTGGAGAGGTCCTCCCCTCCTCTGGGGAAGGACACTGCCCCGGCTATCCTGATGGGGACCCTGGACCCTAACTTTGAGCAGCAAGGTCCACCTTCCGCAGAGGATGGACTCAGCTGCCAAAGGCTCCTGTGTCTGCAGGAGACTTCCAAAGGGCTTGTGTCCAGGTTTGGGGGAAACCTGGGCTGTGTCTGCCAGTTCTCTTCCAATAGCCCCATCTGCCATGGGTAGGGAACCCATGTCCGGCCCTGGGGTGCTGGAGGGCGAGGTGTGGCCTGCTCCGGGGCACTCCTCCTGGTTCAGGGGACTGCTTGCCCAAGGGAGCAGCAGATCCTTACAGTATCGAGTATGCGCCTGTGGCAGAGTAATGTCTGTAAATATGTTTTAAAGATGGATTTTGTTTAAAAAATCTAATGGAACAAGTCTGTTCTATGTCAGACTGATGAGGGATGTCAGAATGTGGCCCAGCTCAGTGTAACCCAGGCCTCGTGACCTGCAGCTGCCAGAACCGTAGCTCCTAAGAGCACAACCCAGGGGTGGCCCTGGGTCGCCCCCAGTCCCTGCCTGTTTCCCTCATGCATGGGGGCTTGCTCAGGGCAGGTGCCCACCTCCTCAGGGCAGCTCCTCCGGCTTTTCGGGGAGCAGTGTTGTGCCATCCTTAGTGGGCATGACCAGACACGCCCTAAGATGTTGATTCTTACTGTTTTTTAAAATAGAGTGTAGTTTACAGAAAAAGGAAACTTTTTAAAAAAGCTATCTACATGCAGAACTGTAGATGATGGAAATGATGTATTTTTTTTCATCTTTTTGTTAACTGATTTGCAATAAAAATGATGACCATCAGGTCACCCAGATTTTGCTAAACTTGGCGTCATGACTCACTTTCTTGGGGAAGGGAGGGCTGTTCTGCTCGGAGACAGCCAGGAGTCTTTGGGCCTTTCTGACGGAGAGTGGTGGAGAGGCTGCCCAGTCATGTCCACGGGGGCGCTGGGGCCACACCATCGGCAGAGGCCCATGGGTGTCAGCTCTCAGCCCAGGTGAGGCACTGTGGAAGTGGGGCTCTGACTGCTAGCAACCCAGTCTGCCGGAGGGACCCCTGGGCAGGAGTCCCCACCGCTCGGCGCCTCGCCCATCCTAGGGAGAGTCCAGGGGGTCCTGCCAGCAGGTGGGGGGATGTGAGGAGGGATCGCACGGCCCCAGTGAGGAGTGCAGCCCGGGGGAGCCGCAGCATGTCTGGGTGGGCTGTGCAGGCTCCCAGGAGCACTGGCAAATTCCCTTCTCCCTTCCTGCCTGGCCTGTACCTTCAGGGCATTGCAGACCAAAGCCACAAGGGGGAGTCTGATGTCCCCTTCTGACTGCCCAGTGCTTCCCACCCTGGGCCTGGCCCTCAGGAACTAAGTGTGGGCCCAAGATTTCCCCACCATGTTGGGATGCCCTGTTCCTTCTGGGCACTGTGCTGCCCACCAGGATGGCCACACTCAGAATTATGGGAAGTGGTCTGATTCTCATTTTCAAGGGGGAGAATTCAGCCTGAATTCTACCCAAAGAACTCCTGGCATCCAGAAATTCCACTCCTTGGTGTGTGCTCTCTGCAGCTGCATCCACACCAGCACAGACAACTAGGTGTCTAGCATCAGTTAACAGATGCAAATAGCATGTGGTTTGTCCTGCTATGCTGTGGGCAATTGTAGGTGTAAATTTAGCTGGGCTATTTGGCACACATTCCCAAGTGTGTCCCTGAGGGAATGTCTGGGGGTGATTGATGTTTGAATTTGTAGAGAAGTAAAAATAGGGCCCTCCCCAATGTGGGTGGGTCTCATGCAATCAGTTGAAGGCCTAGAAAGATCCAAAGGCTGAATAAAAGGGTTAGCACCAGTTGCTGAGCCTACATCCAGACTCTGCCAACTTTGGACTGAAAACGACCCCCCAGCAGCTTTTCCAGGTCTCTGACTTGCTGAGGATAGCTCTTGGGACTTGTCAGCATGCATCAGTTCCTATGAGCAATCTCCTCCCCTCTGTGTGTATGTCCTGTGGATCCATTCTCTGGACAACTTAATAAAAATGCAGTGGAATATTACCCAACCATAAAAAGGGATGAAGCTTTGACACCTGCTGCAACATGGATGAAACCTGAAGACACTGCTCAGTGAAGGAAGCTGTCAGAAAGACTCCCTGATGTGAGATTCTATGAGCCATCCTCAACAGCTGAGTCATAGAGACAGAAAGCCATACCCAGAATGGGAGGACGGGGTGTTCTGCTCCATGGCTCTAGTTTGGCTTTGGGGTGATGGGAGGCTGCACAGTGCTCTGAGCACCACAGGACTATGCACAGACACGGTTCACCTTATGTTCTGCGGGTCTCCCCACAAAGCAATATGTATTCGTTTTTGTGACACAAGGGGGTGAATCCAGGGGCACTCCACCACTGAGTTACATCTCGAGCCCTTTTTGTTTATTTAGAGAGACAGTCTGTGGCCCTTTTTGTTTATTTAGAGAGACAGTCTGGTTAAGCTGTTGACTTGAGCCTGTGATCTTCCTGCCTCAGTTTCCTGAGTAGTTAAGACCACAGGGTGGCCACCGTGCCGGGCACAATACATTATTCCCAAAAGGTGAGCAGCCTCCCAGCAGTGTGAGAACACCATGTGGTTTGTCCCCATGGGTGCAAGGACAGGCCTCGGGGACCCTGCTGCTCTTAAGAACCTGTCTGCCCCAAAGTCATCAGAGCTCCTGGTGGATGGAGGAACCTGGAGAAGAGAGTGAGGAGGTCTCTAAGCTGGGTTTCTGGCATTAGGACAGTCATGCTGGCCATCAGGCCCTGCCCATCTCCCAGCAGAAATATCCCAAGGACTAAACCTGAGGTACATGAGGACTCATGGGGACAAGCTGCTTGAAAAAGCAGCCCCAGGTGCTGTCCCCTTCTCTCCTGGGGAGCCATACCATAGGGGCCTGGCAACTTGCACTCCAAACACATGTTGACCTGTGCTGCCCACCCCCCTCCTGAGGCCTTCTCCCTTATGACCACTGTGCAAAGCTGGGGTCCCACCTGCTTAAGGGAGAGGGGCTGCTTCTGGCTGCAGTGGGGCAGAGCGAGCTTGAGCCTAGGCCCTGTGCTCCCAAAGGTCTCGGGCGGCCCATCCCAGCCTCCAGGAGGTGGTTCTCTGCCTCCCCCTGCTGACAGTGCTGCGCCAGTGCCCTTGGCCAGGGCCCGTCCATGCATCATCCCCACAGCAGTGCGATCACCCATTTTAAGGATGAGGACACTAGGCTCAGTGGGGTGGGCGACTTACCCCAGGTCACCCGTTCAGGAAGGGCTGTGTGAGACTTCGGGTCACTCCTCTCAGGCTCAGGGAGCCATGGAGCCTGGCCCAGCTGCTGCAGACGGGCAACTGCTCTCAGGAGAGGGGCTGGCAGGCCACTGGGGGTGCAACATACCCAGCCTGGGGCTGCTCTACCGAGGCCCTTTCAGAGCCTTGGGCCGCCAGTCCAGGCTTGGACAGCATCTTACGTGGCTGCCCAGGCTGCAGAAGTCTCTGGCCCTGCTGTTTGTTATGTCTGTTCAGCAGTGGCTGCAAATGTTGTTGACAGCTGAGCAAGTCAAGCTGTCCCTGTCCAGGGGCTTCATCCAGGTGGCTCTACCTACCTGTCTACCCCATGCAGTCCTGCTGTTCGCCCGGGGTACCCAAGGCTGCCTCCAGGGCTCTTGGCCCTCCCTAAAGGTTCTCCAGAGAGCCTTCTGGAAGGCCAAGCAATAGTCATTCATGACTGAGAAGGCCCTGGAAAACTCCTGTTTCCAAAAATCCCATGCAAATCCCTCAGCAGGCCTGCAGAGCACCCCACCAGGCCCACCAGGAGCTTCTTGGTATGAAGAAGCTCCACACAGAATGCACTCCTGCCCCTCCTCCACAGGTGCTTCATAGGCTCCCCTTCCACCAGGCACACTCGCAGCCACCATGCCTGTGCTGTCCCCACCCCCCGCCCAATTCCACCAAGCCCAGCCCCAGCAGTGCCTGGCAAACAGCAAAGGTTCAGCAAAATCAAGTCCAGAAGGAGGTCTTCCTGCTTTTTCCAGCTAAGAGACGCCATAGAGTTCTCTCTGATCTCTGTCTGCCTGTGGCTTCGCTGTGACTTCACCCTTGCCACTCCGTGAGAAGAGTTCCAGAAACCCTTGGAGGAAGCCCAGGACAAACTGTGATCCCCACCTGTTTACAGGTGAGGAAACAGAGGCTTAGGAAGGCCAGAGAGCCCAAGGCTATAGGGTGATGGCCAAGGGCCTCTGGCTTCTGAAAGCTCACAGTGTAGCTGGACAGAGCAGCCAGCAAACCATTGCTGTCAGCCAGGGGGGCACCCCAAGGTGCAGTGCCTACCTCTGTTGGGAAAAGGGGCTGTGGGGCCTGATTCCCAGCAGTCCAGTGCAGGCCAGCATTGGCCAGGGCCTCTATGGGTGCCATTTGGCCACAGTTCAGCTCTGGGAAGGACTGGAAGAGCAGAAAAACATGTGATCTTGCTCCATGCCCCCAACAAAGACACACAGGGCCTCAGATGCTGCTGGACACCATGAGAGCAATGCCAATGTAGTGGCATCTGTCCAGGGGGACTGCCACACTCTGAAGGCCTAATGGCTGTGAATGTATGGAAAAGGGCAGTAGGCCTGAGGGTCCCTCCATGCTGCCCACCATGGCCTCTAGGACCTTGCCTCACTCTATCCTCATACTTGATCTGGTCACAAGATGGCCAGTTAGAGTCCACACACTGCAGGGCCCATAAACAGAAGCCACACAACGCAACAAAGGTATGGCCATCTCCATTTCCTGCTTCCTCCTCCTCCAGGAAGCCCTCCCTGCCAGCTTAGTCCCACCCTGAGGTACTAATGTGCTTTCAGGTTGGACCACTCAGCAAGTCCTAGCCCCTTCCTTTCTTCTCCAGCTTCAATGTCCAGGAAGGGCATCTGCAAAGGGGCTGAGTGCAGTGCCAGTTGTGAAGCAGGCCTGCTATAAAATCCCCACAAACCAATCATACTTGAGGCTGACTCTACACTACGGAGAAATAAAGGGCAGAAGCCCACTGCCAGGGACCCCACATTGCCTTCCGGGGACTGCTGCCCCTCCCTCCAGCATCTCCTGGAGGACTGCCCCTGCCTGCCAGTTCCACGTAGCAGCTCCATTCTAGGAGGCGGCACTGGGGATGCTGAGTGGGGAGCCCTCAACCTTCCCACCATGTGAAGTCCAGACCACACTATTCAGAGGGAATATAATGCCAGTCACACATGGAATTTTACATTTCCTAGTAGCTGTGTTAAATAAAAAAAGAAAAAAGCAACAAAAAAAGAATGAGGTAAAATAAATTTTCATAGTATATCTTATTTAATCCAATATGTTCAAATATTCAACTGGCAATGAAAGCTATTGATGAGATACTGTGCGTTCTTCATAATCTGGTGCATCTCACGCTCAGAACCCAGCTTGGTGTGGATCAGCCACCTGTCTAGTGTCCAGTGGCCACCATGCTGAGTAGCATTGCTAGTGGGAGAGGCTGCCCAGGTCATGGTTCTGTGATGACCTTGACATAGCCCTGTGCTGTGTGCTCTGCAGTTGGGAGTCTTCTGCCAGCTGCTGTTCTGGCCCACACGGGGGACTGCAGGAAGGTACAGACATTTGAGTCTAGCCTCCAAGCTTGGAGGGGTGTTGGGAGGAGGGGCCAGGGGACACTGCAGGCAAGCAGAAGGAGACCTAACCAGGAGTAGGGATGGCTACCCTGGGCAGGCACCTCCTAGGCATGGGCCCCATATGCCTGCACCTATGCCCCATTGGCCATAGTCCCCACTCATGCCTGTTGTCCTGGTACCTCATTTCCATCCCAAACTGTCAGGTGCTCACTGCTTCCTCTTACAGAGAAATCCAATACTCAGAATAAGGAAGTTGACAAAAACATAGAGCATCTAGGCACAGGCTGGGTTGTGACCTTAGGCCCTACCTAGTCCATGGCTCAGAGGTCTGATGGGCTAGCTGTAGACACCAGGGTACAAAGAACCCACTTAGGAGGGAGGAGGGAGAAAAGAGCAGCCCCAAAGTCCCTGCAGGCCACTAGGTAAGAATCTATACAGCTGCCTCTCTAACTAGTCTTTGCCTTGGGTCTGGAGGCCTTGCATTTCATGCCGAGGGCAGAGTTGGATTCTGTAGCTCACCTTCTTTCTAGGTTAGTCACTGGAGCAGGGCACACGCCTTCTCAGGACACAGGCTCCAGAGTTATTTAAATGCCTGGGACTGTTGACCTTGTCCCTCCTGTCAGAGTGACACCTCTCTGTCCAGGGGTCTGCTGGGACAAAGTAGCCACAAAATGCCTTGAACACTGGGAAGTGGGTCACGAGGTGGAGCTGGTCCTCGCTGTCTACACGTGTACCCACTCTGTTGAAACAGGCTGGGAACCTGGCCTCTGAAAGGCAAATGTTAGCTTTGCCGAGTGGCCCATGGTGCCACGTCAGCAGGGCTGAAAATCAACCTGCATCACCTGGGGCTCTGCCTGCTTGGCTGCTCCCTCACCAGCGTCACCGCAAACAAGAAGCAGAATCACACTCTCCTTCCACAAGGGATCGGGTGGCCTCCCACCCAGCGGCTTCAGCTGCTGCACCGAGGGCACCTGGGCGGGCAGACGTGCCATCTGGTGTCCTCTGGAAGGAGCTGGGGGGATCCTGGGTCCCCTCCTCCCAGGCAGGGGTGCAGGTGAGAGGTGCAGGCCTGGGTGATACTTGCCCCCCTGTCAAGCCCATTGGAAAAATGAAGGTAAAGATGCGAGTCCCCGCCTCTTCCCCGAGATCCTCGCCGAGGGCTGGCGCTGGGCACCCGGCAGGCGATGGGAGGGGCAGCCGGTGGGTGGCCCGCTCGGTAACCTCGCCGTGCCACCGGCTACCTCGCGGTCTAGGCGTCCCAAGGCGAGGCGGCTGGGCTCCGCCCTTCGTCTCGGGGGCCGCGACTTAGGGCAGCGGGGACCGCGTCTCGCCTGGGAAGGGTCGGGCCGGGGCGGCGTGGGAGGACGCGGCAGCCGGGCCGGCGCCACAAGGCTCCGTGCTCCCCCGCTGCTGGCAGAGGGGCGGCGGGTGTCCGACAGAACCGCCGCGAGCGCCGAGATCGGCCAGCTCCGTGCGTCCCGCGAGCCCCAAGCAGCCTGGATAGCAGAACCCGCGCCGAAGCCGCGCCGCGTCACCAGGCAACCTGCCGGGGCCCCGCACGCGCGCGTGCGCAGCCAGGCCTCGGCGCCAGCCCGGCCACCCGAGCGGGCGGGCTGGCGCATGCGCAATCGCCCCACCGGCCTCCAGCCGAGTCTAACGGAAGAAGGGGAAGAACGCACCGGCGTCGGGGCCCCTCGGGAGCTCCCGGCTCCGCGGCGCAGCCGCTCTCGGTGGGTGGAGCTGCTGGCTTCGTTCCTTCTGACGGATTCTCCTTCGGGTTTTTGATTGAAGAATCCTGTCTCTTCTCACATCTTAAATCGAGAAAAAAGTGGATGACAGAGCCGGCGTAACCAGGGAGACGTTCCGGGGCCGTCCCAGCGCGCAGGGCCTGGATAGGTGGGCGAGGGGCGGGGTCGGGGTGAGACGAAGGGGTGAGGCGGTAGCGGAAGGGGTGTGGCGAAGGGAATGGGGCGGGACCAAGGGGTGTGGCCAAGAGCGGGACGGAGGAGCGAGGCAGTGAAAGATTGGATGACGATGAGAGGCGGGACCAAGGGGAAGAGACGAAAGGGAGAGGCTGCGAAGGGCGGATGCGGGGGAGGGGCGGGGTCAGGGGACGAGACGAAGAGGTGAGGTGGTGAAAGACTGAACCCCGGTGAGGGGCGGGGCCGGGGGCGTGACGAAGGATGGACAGTGAAGGACAGACGCGGCGGGGGCGGGGCCATGGGGGCACACGCCTAGAGGATGAGGCGGTGAGAGACTGGGCGAGCCGAGGGGCGGGGCCGGGGCGGGGCGCGCGCTGACGTCGACGCCGGACACGTCGGCCGGAGCCGGATGTGCCAAGATGGCTGCTGCGGCTCCTGTGTCTGCGCTCGTCGCCGCCGCCGAGTGGACTCTGGCCCGCAGCGCCTGAGGGGCTGGCCGCGGCTTCGGGGGTGAGGGCCGAGCGGGCGAGGGTCTGAGGCCGACCGACAGAGCGAGTCCGCAGCGGGCGGCGGGCCGAGCCCCGAGCGGGCTGCGCGTCTCCCGGGACTGCGCCGGGGCCAGGGAGGGCGCAGACCCGGACCGCCGGCGGCTGGGGCGCGTCCCGGGCAGGCCGCCGGGGCCGGAGGAGTCGGGGCCGGGGAGCGCTGGCCGGCAGGCTGCGTGGACCTTGTGGTGGCTGCTGCAGGGAGGGCTCGGAAGAAAGCCGCACCTTTTCAGAAGGAAAGCGCGTCTGGGATGTCTGTGGCGACCTGGCTCGAGGGCTCTGGAGGCGTCTGGTCCTGGTCGGCCGGAGAGCTTTTCCTCAGCGGTGCTCGGGATGAGGTGCAGCCGGTTTATTTGTGTTTCCTTGCCGGGGTCATCAGGATGTCGCAAAGGAAGTCGAGGACGGTGCTTTTTATCGGGTTAGCGGAATATGAATATTACAGGGGCTTGTCCAGATGTGTCAGAGCCACTTAGAATCAGTTTCTGCTGCTTTACTTGAAAACGTGTTTAAATGGCTTGTAGATGGGTGAGGATTCCTTTTAATATTTGGGTTCAAATATGTATGGTGCTTATGTTAACAAGATAGGTACTAGTGAGATGCAGGAGACACAGATGGTTGTTCCTGAGTGGTACTTTTGCAAGTTTAGCACAGTGCAGCCTCCCTGAAGTTTCTTCCCAATCCCCTTTCTTGTTCTTGTTATTTGGTGACTCCTCATAGCAGTGAATTTCCAGATCGTCCTGGAAGAGTTTTCTTGCAGGTACTGTGTACATTTTAATGGGACCCCTTTTGCTCCTATAAACATCTTCATGAGTGTCAGTGCCCTCGCAGTTTTTCATCTCTTTTAGAAGCATTTAGACTCCTCAGCTTCCTCTGACATTGCCTTCAACATCTGAATGTTTTTAGTTCCACTTCTAACTTAGAAGAGAAGGAATTTATCATGTGTGAGTGTCAGTTGTCCCTGGTCCGATAGGAGTGTCCACTAGCAGGCACCTTGAGGAAGATTGTAGGCAGAGGATAGTTCACTAGTTTCCTTGGTGTTCCTTTTGGTTTGCTCCACACTTACAGCTGAAGGCTGGAAGCAGTGAGAGGAGAGCGAGTTGATGTGCCAAGTACTCCAGTCCCACACCCAGAGATGCATACTGCAAACTGTCTTGCGTAAATATTCCGGTAGCTGCGAGGCAGTTGAGCTGAAGAGCTGGGTTTATGAATAATGTATCTTTGAGAAGATCAGCCAGTCTCTCTGATACAGGTGCCTTTTGAAAGTTAAATGACTTGCTGAACACAGTAAAGTTTCCATAGTTCTGGGATAAATGATAGGCCATTCATTGTTGATCTGTCAGTGAGTAGAGAAGAAGATTAAAGGAATTGTTCAAGTCACAAGATTGTTCCAAATGAAATTGCCATTTTGCTAAAAAAAAAAAAATATTCTAGTTGGGGATGCTGGCAGCTACTCTTTCTGGGTGATAGTGTTTGCTTATAAAACAGTTGGACTTAAGTTTCTAAAGGGAAAATATTTAAGTATGAACTTGCCTATTTAGAGTCTGGTAAAATTACCATATTAAACAGCAGTTGGGATCAGGCCAGAATCCACTGGGAGTAGAATCCCATCAGAAAAAATATCTTATTCATTCTCTCATTTCATAAATGGGGAAACTAGTTTGTTGCAGAAAGAGAAGTGCCCTGAGCTCCTCTGCTGGACCCCCGTCTCTTCACAGTGACACCTAATGAATGAGTCCTCAGGCCTCTGATGTATCGTATTTTATATGTTTATGTTTTTAAAAAATTGTGTAAGGGTGGTTCTTGTGCTGCAGGAACACCTAGAATACCTGTTTATCCTTGTAGCCATTTTAGGAGGGACTTGGAAGTCTGTGTGTCCTGCCTGTGGGTACAGGAATTGCTGTGTCCATGGTGGCTCTGAGGCCAGTTGGACAAATGGAGGAGGATGCAGTTCATAGGGTGAAAGAGGGGGAGGGGAGGCTCTGTTTCTACTTTTGGTATATCTAAGTGATGCTGTAAACATTCTTTGTTTTATTAGTTTTTAAATAAAAAATTGGGGGGGGGGGATGGTACTGGGGATTGAATCCAGGGGCACTTAACCACCGACTACATCCCCATCCCTTTTTCTTTTTTATTTTGAGACAGGGTCTCACTAAGTTGCTGAGGCTGACCTGAAACTGGGATTCTCCTGCCTTAGCTCTCTGAGCTGGGATTACAGTTGTGCACCACCGTGCCCAAGTGTTCTTTGTTTTAAAATGAAAGTTTAGAACCAAGTGAACTCTCTGGTATTATTTCTAATCCAGTCTACTGAAGTGGATTTCAAAGTGCTTGTCAGTTGGAAAGGGTCCCGTCGTGACATAGGAAAGAGCATGTGTGGGCAGTAATAGTAGTGAATTAATAGATTATAGGACTAGTTTTCAGGTGGAGTTTTCATTTGTAAATGACTTTATTTAAAATATATACATCAGTTTTTTTTCTAAATATCAGAAAGATTTCCCAAGAACAAAAACAGTATACATTTGCAAAGATGTATAAATTAAACTCTGGAGGCCTCCCAAGATTTCTCCCTTCAGTTTAATTTTCTTTTGGATCAGTAGAACAAATATGTTCAGGAGGGTTGTGCTGGGGAGAAAGACTGACATACAGGACAGAACTTTCAAGGTGCCAAACTTGAATCTTTGCTTCAGGAGGTCAGGTTAGCTAGTCAGGATGGCACCTGCTGAATTGTGTTCTAAAACACATAACAGAAAGCTGTATGGTGAGGGTTGTACCCTTTTGTTTTCCAGAAGAATTTCTGTTGTGCTAGCATGTTCCTGTTGGAAATGTGGGGATCTAGTCAGTTGGATCTAGTCAGTTTTAAAGCTGCATGAAGCTTCCCAGCCCGATTATGTCTTCAGTGGCTAGAGGCAATGTCATTTCACTGTTATCAAAGGAAAACCAGGCTTTGTACAAAAACAAGACACTGGGCATATAGTAGCTTTTATTACTACTTTATAATGTCTTTTCATTAAAGGAAGTGGAAGAGCAAAGTTTAAACCCTTGTTTTCTAGATTTAAAATAAACGTGCATGAAACGTATTTCTTTTTTCTTTGTTACTAGTAGAGTTGGCTTTTCTGGACCTGGTGAGGTGTTGAGTGTCGAGTGTTGAGGGCTGGTGGGCGTTTCCTGGCTGTGTATCAGGCTTGTCAGGCTCTCCTTGTCACTGCCAGTTTGGTGAGGGTCCAGAGTTCTTGGGCAGGCCAGGTGGGGAATGCCAGAGGGAGCAGGGACTCTCTGAACTCTCTCAGCTAGCTGGTGTCCAAGCCCTCAGTGTCCTTGTTTTGTCAACTCCCAGAATTCTCCAGGGCAGCTCTCAGGGACAGTCTTTCTCTGCTGGGGTGGGAGCATGGGAGAGATTCAGTTCTTAGGATTTAAGTAACTTGAAGTCATGCTTAATCTTTTTCTTTTTTTAAATAGTTTTCCTGATTGTTATTAGGACTTGGAATATATGGGTCTTATGTTAATTTTTCCTTTTTCTTTTTCAGCTTAAATTAAGAAAAAGCTCTGCCCTGCCTTCTCTGTAAGCAGCATCACTTTGTGCAAGAGGTCCATTATGCAGCCACCACCCCAGGCAGTTCCGTCTGGGGTGACTGGACCACCTCCGCCTGGGAATCCTCGGAGCATGTTCTGGGCTAACAGCCCTCACAGGAGGCCAGCCAGTAATAACATACCAGTGGCTCCGATAACTTGCCCATTGCAGCCAGTAACAGATCCGTTTGCTTTTAGTAGACAGACACTCCAGAATACACCATTGGGCAGTTCATCCAAAAGTAACCTACCTGTTTTGCAAAGCCCGGCCCTCCCAGCATTTTCTCAATGGCCTGGTTTGCCTGTGCCTCACACAAATGCTGGGGATAATTCCCAAGGACCGTATGAGCCTCTGCCAGGACCTCTGTCACAGCCTAGGGCAGATGCCAGTCTGTTTCCTGTTGCATCTATCTCTTTGTCGCTGCCTGGGCCTGAGATGAACAGGAATGCAGAGGTTGGCGCCAACTCAGGGCCTGAAGTTCAGACTCTGCCGCATCCACCTCATTACATTCCAGGAGTGGGTCCTGACCAGTCTCACGGGGGCCATGTGCATGGCAGTGGACCTGGGCCTGATCAGCCCTTGAATAGGCGTACCCCACAAGATGGTGCAATGGCCCCAGCAGCATCCCCTTCATTCTCCCAGCCTCATCCACAGATGCCAGGTCAGGGGGGACCAGTGTGGGGAAGCCCACAGCCCTCCCATCAGCACCACTCCCCCTCGCCAGCAGGACTTATTCAGAGCATGGGACCTCAGGCTTCCAGTGCTCCCCATTTCCCTGCTCCTTCCAGTCTACACCAAGGTCTTGGCCACGAGTCCCATAGCCCACTCATGCCTCCTCCAGAACCTTTGGCTGGTGGCAGAGGGAACGAGGCAGCCCACCTGCCCAGTGGAAACCACTCAGCAAGTAACTTCCATCCTGAGCATGCACAGAGGCAGAATTCCAGAAGCAGGAGTACATGGACAAGCCAGGAGTTCAGACAGAATCCAGCAGCGAAAAAAGAACTTTTGCCTGACCCTGCCATTATCAGTCCTCTCACTCAGGGAAATAGCCCCGAAAACCATGTGCACTATCCCCCTGCGGCTGGGACTAGCCGGCCCCCCCAAGAAGCAGGCCCAGGAGCTCTCTCTGTGTTTTTCCAAGGGGAGGAGACAGAAAATGAAGAGAATCTCTCATCTGAAAAAGCAAGCTCCACGGGCAGGTCGGGCTTTGACGGTTTCTCCCCCAGCCCTGGACTGGCCCAGCCACCGCCCTCCTTACACGCAGCTAGTGGCACCTACCAGACCTTTCCCAAAGGCCCCAGCACTGAGGCTGCACAGCAGGAAGGAGACACACAATCATATTTTTCTCACTCTGCAGGCATCCAGCATGATAAGCAAACCAGTAAAAGTGTTGCTCCTATGGCCTGGGGTGACGCAGACAGTGCTGGGGCTCATGAGGCTGGCAGCTCACGGTATGAGAATGTTGAGAACTTAGAATTCATTCAGAATCAAGAGGTTCTGCCAAGTGAGCCCCCAAGTTTGGATCCTTCCTCTCCCAGTGACCAATTCCGACACAGGCCCCTTCCTGGACAAGCTGTCCCCAGGCACAGTGCTGTGGGCCTCACCAGAGGTGGGGGGCTGAATCTCGAGGCCCCTGAGGCACCGCTGCATCCCACGCGATCTGACAGTGTGTCATCCAGCTATAGCAGCCAAAGCCACAGGAGTCTTCCAGGGTCAACCAGATCACAAGAACCAGTGGGCACGTTCATTCAGCAAGAAGTAGGAAAACCTGAACGTGAAACTGCAGGGGGCTTTTTTAAGCAAATCGATTCTTCTCCTGTAGGAGGTGAGACAGATGAGACCACTGGAAGCCAGAATTACCATAGGAGCTTGTCCCAGCCCTCAACCCCAAGTCCCCCAAAACCTACAGGGATATTTCAGACGAGTGTAAATAGTTCTTTTGAACCAGTAAAATCCCACTTAGTTGGGGTAAAACCAGTTGAGGCAGATCGTGCCAATGTGGTAGGTGAAGTGAGGGGGAACCGTGATTGCCAGAAGAAGCGTAGACCCTCTGCTGCACCATCTGATTCCTCCCCGGGTAACCTGGAGCAGCCGCCAGACAATATGGAGACACTGTTTGCACCTTACCCTTGCCCTCTGCCTCTTACCACTACCACAGAAGCTGGGTATGTACTTTCGCACACAGGGGGTCCACCTTTGGATGCTGGGCGCCCAACACCTGAGAAGAGGCCCTCAGCCAGGGCCCAGGGGACCACAAAATGTGAGAGCCCAGCAACGACTTTGTGGGCACAAGATGAGCTGCCAGATTTTGGTGGCAATGTCCTTCTAGCCCCTGCTGCTCCTGCACTTTATGTACCTGCAAAACCTCAGCTGTCGGCAGTTGTGCAGCCTCCAAAAGAGGGGGTGTCTATGCAGCAGCTGCGGAAGCCAGCCTCTGCCCGTGCTGTGCAGAGCCGAGTTGGCCTTGGTGCCTCTGAGAACCTTGAGAACCCACCAAAGGTGGGGGATGACGAAACCCTGCAGTCGCAGGCGAGTTCTGGTTATGCGAGTTTACTGTCCTCACCACCCACCGAGTCTCTGCAGAATCAGCCTGTCTTGATTGCCCAGCCTGATCAAAGCTATAATTTGGCTCAGCCCATTAATTTTTCTGTGTCCTCACTGAATCCTAATGAGAAGAATCAGTCCTGGGGAGATGCTTTGGTGGCAGATAAATCCACAGTAAGCAGCCAGTCTCTCGGCAGTGATTCTGGAGAATATGCTGCTTTGTCCAGGGTTCCAACGAGTGCTGTCACTGCCTTGTCTCTGCCGAATAGTGTTGCCCAGTGTAATGTCCCACATGGTTCTGAGTCTTCTGAAATGGTTGTTAATCAGCCTGCCAATTTGCTGGTTCAGCCACCACCCCATCCAGTTCCAAAGAGTGTGCTTCCAGAAGGTCAGAAGAATCACAGTGCAGCAAAGGTCCTTCCTGAGTTTGTCAGCAGACCTGCTGGAAGCACAGGCGCCATGTCAGTTCCACCCACTCATGGTACTTTGGTGTCTGGTAGTGATGAGGCAAATTCCTCCAGTAACCGGGAAGAAACGATTGGAGCCTTAGACTTTACCTTAAGTGGAGCTTTGGGAAATCCTAGAAGAGTGTACAGCCCATCCCATCCTGATGGCCCAGCTTCACTGCAAGCCATTGCCAGTCATTCCAGACAACCTGGACCTGGGGCTCAAAACCCAGATCGTTTCTATCAGCAGGTGACAAAAGATGTGCAGGACCAACCTGGCATAGAGAGAGCCCAGCCAGAGCTGGTGCCACCTCAGCCCCAGGCTTCTCCCCAGCAAGCGCCGCAGGTATCATTTCCAGAACCTTCAAATCCAGAAAGTGCATCCATACAAGGCCAGTCCAGAAACTCAGCCCAGCCACCAGCAAGCCCAGCCCTGGCTGAAACGGGTCAGAAGCTGCCTCCTCGGCCACCTCAGTCCTCCAGTGCATCAGCCATGTCCACCAGCTCAAGTCAGGCAGCCATGCGTTCAGAGCAGTCATGGCTACACCCACCCGCAAGTGCGTTTGGCCCACCACCTCAGGACCTCACTTCCTACTACTACTACAGGCCACTGTATGATGCCTGCCCGCCTCAGTACCCCTCACCCTACCCGCCAGATCCTGGGACGGCCTCCCTCTATTACCAGGTAGAGTTGTTCAGCCAGCTCTCTTCCCCTCGCTTTGGCCTGTCAGGTTTCCTCTCGTGGGAACCTCCTTGGTGGTAACTTGTCTGTTTAACTCAGACCAAGCAGTGCCCCTGAGAAAAGTCTTCCCTGGCCATGAGCACAGGCCGTCTTTGAGGTTCCTGCTGCGTGTTAGAATATCAGATTATGTGTAATGCTCGCATTATGGTATTTTTGTGTAACCCACTGTCCCCAAGTTACATGACAAAAAGAGCCTTTGTTTCCTGGAACCTGTTAGCTTACTGCAGAGTCAGAGCTCTGTGATGCACACTGGGGAAGCCAGCCTAGACTTGGGAGCTTTCTGTGGATTTAAACAACAAACCAATATAAGAAGTGATAGGAATAATCAGAGAGTGTTTTAATCTCTCCTCAAGAATGAAAACATTGAGGAAAAACCCAGGCGTGGAATAGTGAGGAAAGGTGGGATTCCATAACTGCTCTCAAATGTGCGGTGATTCCGTAGAGGGGAAGGTCCTGCCATGTTCCTTCCTGCCTCTTTGCACTGCTGCAAGCTGGTGACTTCTGTTTAATTTAGACCGTGTTTAATCCTGCAATAGCTTGAAAAAGTTTAGTCCAAGTGGACACACTTGATACTTGCTTTTCCTCACCTCTGTTAGGATTGTGTTATAGAGAGTTTGAAAACCAGTCTGCTGTATATGGAACCAGGTGATATTGAATTCTTGTGCTGCCTGAATTCTTGGCCCTGGGGTTGTGTAGGAAGGGAGGGGGACTTGGGAGCAGTGCTGGACTGCCTGCTGCCTCTGGCTATGGCCTGCACCCCCTCCTAGGCCTTGAGCATTGTTAGTGGAGTGCGTGTGGGCAGTTGGGCATCCAGCCCGAGTCCCTACTTTTCCTTTGGTTGCTGTGTCTCTAGTAGTGATCAGAACGTGTCCATTTCCCATGATTACATGTTACCTGCCAGGCAACCACAAAGGTGGAATGAAGGATGCATTTGCTGGCACCGACACAGGCCTTTTTTCATATTCTCTTTAGACCCTCAGGCATCCACCTGGACGCACCTTAGAGACTAGGTTGAGGCCACAGGTTATTTTGTAATGGGGCTGAAAGCCTCTTAATGTAGGACCCTTGGTCTGTTGCTTCACTGAGTGGTGACTGAGGCAGGTCACACTTTGTTTAGATTGTGGCATCTCTGCAGGAACCTTAGTGCCCTTAAGAAGTCTGCATGACTCCTCAGGGCTGCCTTCTGAGCCCCTCTATGCTATCTCCTGAGCAGGGTGGGCTGTCAGTTTTGGGAAGCCCTGCTATCTGCCTGGGAACATGAACTTTGCCTGGATTCATCTGATGAGGAAGTCTGCCTTTTGGAGGGTGGTTGTCCAGAGTGCGTAGAGCTGGAACTGGCTGCTCTTGATTGGAGTCCTGACGGTGCCCAAACCTTCTTCCCACAGGACATGTACGGCCTGTATGAACCTCGATACAGGCCCTATGACAGCTCAGCACCTGCTTATGCTGAGAACTACCGCTACTCCGAACCTGAGCGGCCCAGCTCCCGAGCAAGTCACTGCTCCGACCGGCCCACTCCCAGGTGGGAGCTGTGTCCCTTGCGGGACTTCACTCTTTCACCCAGACTCATATTTGTGTTGCTGGCTACAATGGTAACTTAGTGATTGAAAAGTTCTGTATCTGTAAAGAATTTAGCAAACCTTTTTAACTTGAGTTCATGTTCGTCAGTGTAGACAGATGGCATGAGGAACACACTGCCACACGCAGTCCTAGCGGAGCTGTTGGCTGGTATTTGGCCACCTCTGCACTCACAGTCTCCCTGCCTCTGGACCAGTGATTCTTCTGTCAGGTGGTCCTTACTCTGGCAGTTTGCCGATTGGTAATTAGGGCTCTTAGATTGGCCATTTTTAACTACGGCAGTCTTCTCCAGATGCCTGCAAGAACGGGCCACAGAGATGGCATGATCCTGGAATCTGTCAGGCAGCTCCAAAATGCAGAACCTGGAAACCTGTGCCCTTGCCTGAGGGCCTTCTCTGCCAGAAAGCCTGTGTGTCTCCTGCACTGGTGGTCCCTGCCTGATTTGCAGTTTTGGAGGAGTTATCTAGAAAGAGCCATGGCATCATGCCTTCCTTGAGTAAGCTTTCACACAGGTCAAAGTCTGCCGGCATTCCTGAAGCTACGAGACTGCTTCTGAGCTGTCCCTCGGTTGTCGGTGGAGATGAGTGAAGTAGTGGGGCGTGGATCCTGGTCACTGCTGACTGTGCTGTCTCTGCTCAGCCATTGTTCCTTGTCAGATAGAGCTAAGGAGTGGTACCTGACAGGAGTAGGCTTTGTTACAGGGCATGTTGCTGTTGACTTAGCAATGTATAAGAGCCCGGTCCAAAAGTACTAAAGCTAAAACACTGTACATGTGCTTTCTTTCAGAAGGGTCTGTATGCTGATTTGTTGTGACTTTTTGGTGATTTCTTGGAAAACAGAAGGCTCTGCCTGTGAACCTTTGCCCATTTAGCTGGCCCCCGGGGCCCCTTTCTCCAAAGGCACACACCAGTGTGTGGGCATGAGTAGCTGGCCATTCCTGGTGTATACAGCATGGTGACATGGAGGCTTCCTCTTTCTCGAGACATTGTGGGTAGGGGCACAGCTCAGTGGTGAAGCACCTGCGTAGCCTACAGAGCCCTGGGTTCCATACCTGTACTGCAAAGCAGGGACTTGGTTGTGAGAAGACTCAAGGGATCTTCACTGCTGTGTAGGCCATGCCACTTGGGAAGCTGGGCATGGTTGCAGGGGGCTTGCTGATTCCGAGCCTGTGAGGGGAGAGGGTGGGCAGGTGGTTCCTAGGGCCCAGAGGGAGCATGCAGGGGAGAGCAGAGCCAAGCGAGCTTCTCACCTCCGTTTTCCTTCCACTTGCCCACCTGCAGGCTCATGTGGAAAGTAACTTCAGGTGGGAAGAGGGGCCTCTAGACCCTGGTAGACCTCTGGGCCAGGCAAGGCCAGGGGCCCACAGGATGGTTTCCTCCCTGTGTCATAGCCTAGAGGGTAGTCTTCCTCTTCTTGGCCTTGCTGGGGTGTGTGTGCGTGCTTTCATTTGTAGTGTTATGCTTATGTTACATTCCCTCAGCCTATTGGTCAGGTCGCTGCAGGACCTGTGCAGGGTCAGAACAGTCTCCTGTTCTGTGGTGGTGTCCCTCCTGAAGAGTGGGCAGGTGGTGAGCTCAGCTGAGGAGGAGGTGTGCTCTTGGTTTGGCTCTGTGTCAGGCCACTTTTCTGGAACCACTGCTCTGCAGATGAATGTGATCTAGTGTGGCCAACTAGACTGAGCAGCCAAGCCAGCAGGAGGGGTTGGATGGCTGGTCCTTGCTATAGGTGCTGTGCCAGCCAAGCAGCCAGATGTGACTCAGTGACACTTCCAGAAGGAGTATGAGAAAAGCCACATTTAAAAGATAAAATAAAAATGGCTATTAAAACATTCAAATATACGCTATTAAGTCCTTTTAAGAGTCTTAAAAGTATAAGCAACCTGTGTGACTTGATCATTTGTCTCATCTTTCTGATACTGAGAGTCAGGGTTGCAGCTTGGCCTATCCAGACAAAGGCGTGCCAGGCGCCTCACAGCGCTGCTCCCGAGGCCGGGCAGTGCACATGTGGCTAGTGGTCTGCCGTGAGGGCTAGTGAAATCAGCATTCAGGGTGATCTCAGGCCCAGCACTTTTCCTTCTGTTGAGTGTGTCAAGAACTCTTATGAGATGAAGCCCTGAGAACACAGAGAGTTGTTTTTCTTTTGCTGAGGTAAATTTCATTTAGACATGTGGTAGAAATCCATAATCTCATCCTCTGTTTTGAATCTTCTAATTAGAATTTTTTTTGGTACTGGGGATTGAACCCAGGGGTGATTTGCTTTTATTTTGAGACAGGGTCTCACCAAGTTGCTGAGGCTGGCCTCAAACTTGTGCTCCTCCTGCCTCAGCCTCCCTAGTTGTCAGATTACAGCCGCGAACCCTGTATCCAGCAACCTAAGTGCTTTGATGAATGTCTGCTGAGTGTACTTTGTATTGTCTGCTGTTTTTGGTAATGTGGTTTTAACAGCTCTGTGTTTTTCAGGCAAGGGTATCCTGAAGGGTACTATAATTCCAAGAGTGGATGGAGCAGTCATAGTGATTACTATGCAAATTACTACTCCGGCCAGTATGATTATGGAGGTACGTGGAGGGAATTGCAGCCTCTAGCTGCTGCGTTGTCAGAAGGCTGCTCCTGAGCAGGCGGCCATGTCTGCACTCTGCTCTCCTGGATGACAGGAGCTGACTTCCTTTTCACCAGCTTCTTTGTTTGCATCCATGAGCCAAGGTTACTGAAAGTTCTTTGCATCTGAGAGCAAATGTACTAAGAGACCACGTCCCAACTATAGCACAGGTTACTCTATCGTATTGATGGTAGTCTTTGATTTTCTATCAGAGCACAGTGATGAGTAGTTCTGGGGCTGTTTAGTCCACTTGTAACTCTGAGCTGATGGAATGAAATTAAAATTAAAGCTCACTTTCTAGTCCCACCAGCATGTCTGCATGCACAGAGACCACCCAAGGCCCACTACTTGGCAGTAATGAACGTAGACGGTGCCATTGTGGCAGTTGAAGATGCTTTGCCACCTCCCAGGCAGCATGGATGGCATGTAGCTGTGTCCTGGAAGGTCTGGGAGTTCCCTTAGCAGTCCTGCTGGTCATATCTGTCCTGACCATGTGATCCTGTGTTCTTAGGGCCCTGCAGCCCCTTGACAGTGTCCACATGGTCCACCTCTCCTACTTCCCAGGAGGGTTGTTTTTCCCCTTGAATGTGTGCATCTACTTTAAATAGATTTTTACACACTTGCCAAAAGTGGTACATCCACATCCACATCCAGTTTGTTCGTAGTGTTCCTTTTTGAAGTTGTTTTATTGGGGGGAGGGGTTACTGAGGATTGAACTTGGGTGCTGTATCACTGAGCCATATCCCCAACCCTTTTTATTTTTTACTTTGAGACAAGTCTTGGCTATATATATAACCTTGCCCAGGTTAGCCTTGAACTTGTAACCTCCTGCCTCAGCTTGCTGAGAAGCTAGGATCACAGGCCTGAAATTACCTTTTATTATTGAGATTATTTCTTAAAATCTTCTGGGTTATATTATGAAGAAACACTAGTAAAACCTAGAATTGGGGATTAACTGTTAAAGAGTTGCGTTTGGTTCTGTGGTGTACCTGTGGTAGAGTGCTTTCTTGGCATGAGGTATGGGCTCTGTTCCGAGCAGCACATTAAAAAAAAGTAGTGATGATGACAAAAACATTAATAAAAAAGTCTTTTAGCATTGTTTTCTTATAAAGCAAAAACATTCGTATTGAGAGAACGGCTAGCCAGTTGCCAGGTGGTTATACGGAGACAGGCAGGACACAGCTTTCTCCTCCAGTGTCAGGGCTCCCACTCAGGGGTCTTGCCCATCCCAGGAGGATGCTGTGGTTTTTTCAAGAGCCCTGGCACTTCCCCAGCCTGGGACAGTGCAGTTCTTCTGTGAATGCTGGCTTTCTTTTGACCCCTGTGTTCCTCACTTACAGACCCAGGTCGCTGGGATCGCTACTACGGTTCTAGATTCAGGGATCCCCGCACTTGGGATCGGAGGTGCTGGTATGATGCTGAGTACGACCCACACAGGAAGGAAAGCTATGCTTACGGCGACAGGTGGGTAAAGTGCACTTGGGTCAGGAAGGCTGGCAGTAAGCCAGGCATGCGCGTTGACTCACCTGCCCCATGTCTTTGGAGCTGGCCAGGGAGCTACAGTTCCAAGCCTTTGGGGAGCACTGCCTGCTGTCTCAGTCTTAGTCTCCAAGAGGGAGACTGGGCCACACCTCTCTGGCGCTTCCAGCTCTGGGCTGTGAAAGTAGAGCCAACCTGCAGTAGTGCCTGGCTAGTGGTCTTGGGAGCACCAGGGGTCTGGCTCTCTCCATTTTATGTCCCTTCTTGTCCATTCTGACCAACAGCCCAGGGGAGGGCCACACTTGAGGTGCACTTGCAGTCAGGGTCTGAGTGTGACCTTGGGCCTGGTTCTTGTGCCTGGTCTGCTTAACTGACATTCTTCAGGACAAGGAGCGTGCCTTGGGATGGAGGGGAGGACAAAGAGTAGTAAGGGCCGGCAGTTTGCATGTTGTCCCAGTTGCCCTCATTCCCATTCTCTGCCTCGACCCTTGCTTCCTTTAGATCTGAGAAATTCGATGACCACTGGAGGTACGACCCTCGCTTCACAGGGAGCTTTGACGATGACACTGAGCCCCCCAGAGACCCTTACGGGGAGGAGGTGGACAGGCGCAGCATCCACAGTGAGCACTCAGCACGGAGCCTGCACAGCACACACAGTCTGCCCAGCCGCCGCAGCAGCCTCAGTTCCCATTCACACCAGGTATGCACAGGCAGTTCTGCCTACCCAGTTCCCTGTTATAGTTTGGACAGTGTGCCCATAGCCTTGCTGGCTTTGGTAGAACTCACTTTCCCCACTTGCTTGCTTTTCCAAGAGTCAGATTTACAGAAGCCACAATGTGACTACTGGTTCCTTCGAGGTCCCGCCTCCCCCAGGCTCCTTTCATGGTGATTATGCCTACGGCACCTACAGCAGCAATTTCGGCAGTGCACATGGCTTTCCAGAGTATGGCTACCCCGCGGACACCAGCTGGCCTGCTGTGGATCAAGGTTTGTCTCAGCAGTTCAGAGGGTGATGGCTAGCTCTGGATCAGAATGAGGGAGTCACTTGTGATGGAGATCTGTGAGCACCTGGCTCACTCTGCTCCTGTAGCCTAAGGACGACTCTGTCCCCTCCTTCCCTGAGCGGCAGGCTAGTGCTGGCCCCTGGACTGCAGTGTGGCTGTGGCTCTGAGCCTGCTGGCGTCTGCACACATTATTAAGGTGCGGCAGCCACTAAGCAAGCTTGGGCAGCAGCTCTCCACAGCCCGCACTGGCCCTCGGGGAGCAGTCTGAGGGGACTGTTCCCGGACTTGTGCCACGAGTCACATTCTAACCTTCTCTCTAGAGTCCATGGTTAAAAGCTATTTCTTGAAAACAAGTAGAAATATGTGTGAGCTCACAGGTGAACATCTTTCCCTTGGCTGAAGCCTGGGCTGCTTGACTGTACCATTTCCATTGCATGATCTGTGGCTATCACAGACGGAGACTGAGCGGAAATCTAAGAGACTAGCTGATTGTTTCTCCTGATTTATTTAAATGTAGTTCCATCAAGACCAACTTCTCCTGAAAAGTTCTCAGTGCCTCACATCTGTGCCAGGTTTGGTCCTGGTGGCCAACTCATTAAAGTGATCCCCAACCTGCCTTCAGAAGGACAGCCTGCACTGGTGGAGATCCACAGCATGGAGGTAATCCAGGACTCAGCCAGCCCTGAGTGCCTGTGGTCAGCAAATGTGGCAGGGACGTGTGTCCTCCAGGGCCGGTTCTGTGTGCAGCCTCTTCCTTCCAGAAGGCAGCGTTAGGCAGCTGCTTTGGGTTGGACTTGGTTTTACTCTTTGTGCATTTTTTGTTCTTATTCACACCTTTTGACTTTGGGGACACTCATTTTGTCGGTGATTCTCCATAATGGGTGGGGGAGCTTCACAGTCCAGTGGTGGTGGGGGGCTGCAGTAAGGGAGGCTAGGGTGGATTGGACCACCTGCTTTGCAGCCCTGGAGGCTCTCCTATCACGTGTTAGGAACCCGCTTCAGTTCTCGCTGTAGGAAGAAGTTTGTAGACTCCTGTCACAACCATGAGGGCACCACCACTGCCTGTGTGGGTGCCGGTGTGGCCGCACACTGGGCAGGGCCGCTTGTGCAAACTGCTCCCACACCCCTCTCTTGACAGACCTTGCTGCAGCACACGCCTGAGCAGGAGGAGCTGCGCTCGTTCCCAGGGCCTCTTGGCAAGTATGTCCCTTGTTGGTGTCGCTTGGAGTCTCCACAGTGCAGCCATAGAGCTTGTCCCCTAAGGTCGCTGATCTTGCTGGTGTTATGGGGCGCAACTTAAGAACAGACCGATCACCACTGAGAAGTCCAAATTTGAGAGTCTTTATTAAGCCGGCCGGCTGACTGTCTCACACAATGCCCCCAAAAAATGGCTATTGGGAGAACAGCCCCGACCACAGGGTTGTAGGGGTTCTTACACCAAAAATCACATTAATCATAAGTGTCTGTTGCTATGATCCGAAATTACACATTAACATCATGAGATCATCGACAGAGGGGGAAGTGGGTCAGAATGACCCTTACCTAGGTACAAACTAAAGAATGGTTGCTAACATCCACACAATCACTGTTCACATGGTACATTGTTTAGGAGCAATAGGAATCAAAAGAGAGCAATTCTTACTACATAGGAGTTGCCATTGTATATTATTAAACATGTCACACCAAGTAACTGATGATGGTCACAGAGGCGGGTGTTCCCATGGGAGAAGCTTATTTCCTACATAACATGGAGTCTCAGAGCAGAATGGAGTCTGTTAGTCCTTTCCCTGAGAGTCTGGCCTGTGACATTCTCATGAGCCAGCTCTCTCAGCCCATCACAGCTGGTACTTGACCTGGCACTTGCTCTTTTCCAGAGATGACACCCATAAAGTGGATGTTATTAATTTTGCCCAGAACAAGGCTACAAAATGTTTGCAGAATGAAAGTCTAATGGACAAAGAGTCTGCAAGTCTCCTTTGGAACCTCATCATTCTACTGTGCAGACAGAACGGGGTGTGTTATTTCTTAACTCTTCCATGCCTGTCCATGTCCATCTTTGGTCTTAGGATCTGTTCCCTTGTTTGCATCCCAAGCTGCAGACAGTTGTGGGCCTGCTGTGACATGGTTTCCTCAGGAGGGTCCTCATATCAGTGACCTGGGGAGGGAGGGGTATGGGGTCAGCTGAGGTCTTAGTCCTGGGGGACTGTAGGCCCACTGTGTCCCTGGCTGTGTCATAGCTGGGCTTTGGGCCTGCAGAGCCTGGCCAGAACCCTCGTCTAACTATGGCAACTGTCTTATCCTCCTGCTGGCAATTCTGTCAATATGAAAGCCTTTAGTTGCTCTCTGTGCCATTTCTGTGCATCCTGTAGACCGTGGTGGGAACAGACATTGCAGAGCTTCTGTTGCGCGACCACAGGACAGTGTGGCTCCCAGGGAAGTCACCCAACGAGGCTAATCTGATAGACTTCACTAATGAGGCTGTGGAGCAGGTGCAGGAGGAGGAGTCTGGTGAGGCCCAGCTCTCCTTTCTCACGGACAGTCAAAGTGCCAGCACCAGCACGCTGGAGAAGGAAACAGAGAGGTTCCGAGAGCTGCTACTCTATGGCCGCAAGAAGGTGAGTGGTGGCCGCACTAGGACCATGGGGCTTCTTGGGCCCACCTATTGGCCTGGGTGCTGGGCAGTCATGTAGGGTGTCCCTGATGGCACCAGTGGTGTCTCCTTCCAGCGCCGTGGTGAGAGCTCGCAAGCAGCTTCCCATCACTTGATGGATAAGTGCGTGATCTGCGTGCTGCTGCTGCTTGCTGTGCCCGCTGCATCTCGGATGGCAGCGTATTGCGGATGAGCCTGCTCTCACCAAGTGGGGCCTCTGTCCATAGCCCCTGTAGTGGGCAGTGCTGGGAGTTGGGAGGAGGTGCCAAGTGCACAGAGGACAGGCTCGGGTTCTAGAGCCATGGAGACGCGTTGGCACCCTGGCCATGGGCTCTGATTGCATGGGTGAAGGAGGGACCAGGGTGACGGTGGTGGAGACAGTATGGCTGCCCAGGAGGGCAGGGCCTGGGGCAGAAAATGTCCTTTTCTAGAGATGCTGAGGGTGAACATCACTTTGTACCGGCCCCTGGGGCCCTGCAACCCAGGGGTGTCTGATCAGCACAGGGTTCTCTCTCCTGTGTCATGATCAACCTCATATTTTTGTTTTGGTGCTGGGGATCAAACCCGGAGCCTTGTGTATGCTAAGCACACACTCCTCCAGTGGCTGCACTCCTAGCCTCCCAAGCTCTTTTTTTGAAATAGGGTCTTGCAACGTTGCCCATGCTGTTCAAACTCCTGGGCTCAAGTGATCTCCCTCCTCAGCCTGCCAAGTAGTTGGGATTACAGACACATGCCACCACTGGTGAAAGCGCATATTTATTTGATCAACAGGATTTTAACTTTACAACTGAATGAAATCATGTAACCTATTAGCATTTTATTACTCTTACCTCTATTGCAGCATTTTTGCCTAAAGTGCTAAATTGAACCTCTGGTTGCTTTGGGTACAGCAAAAGTGCATTTACGAAGGTATGGTGTTGGGAGGATGTCCTTGCAGACTTCTGTGTCATTTGAATTGAGGAGTGGGTGCTGATGTGGCATTCCTCACAGTCCTTGGGCTAATCTGGGTGATACTGCCTTGGGTTGCAGTTGGTGTGACCAATGGGCCTGTCTTGATGCTGCAGTAGAGAAAGCAGTGTGCATCTACCACGTCTGTTTGCCACGGGACTGTGAAACTAGGGAAATGGAATGTTGGTCTCTCTGCCCTCTAAACTGAGAATGCTGTCTCCAGTCCCTTCTGTCAGCGTGTAATACCATATGACCTGTCACCTGTTTGTTGCAGAGCTGAGTTAACTCTGATGGCTCATGTGAGCCCTGATATGTGTTACAGGATGCTTTAGAGTCTGCGATGAAAAATGGATTATGGGGTCATGCTCTGCTACTTGCGAGTAAGATGGATAGCCGGACACACGCCCGTGTCATGACCAGGTAGGGGCTTATCATCAGCCTGGCACACAGATGTCCCATCTGTGCCATGGGATTGTCCAGCATGGGCTCAGAGGCTTATCTGACCCTCTTCCTTGGGTCACTCTGCTGAGAGATGTAAAATTTTTTGTTAACTGGTGGTTTTCAATATTTTCTGTAGAATTCCTGAATTCTTGTCCTCATCTTTTGCACTTTTTAGAGTGGAGATGTGTTTGCTTTCCCAAGATCAGACCTCAGTCTGATGGTTCAGTACAAGGGCTGAGATTGGGCTTTGGTGTTTCTAACAGCCAGAATCAGGTGGTTTTCTTCTGTGTCTGCCCAGGTTTGCCAACAGCCTTCCCATCAATGACCCTCTGCAGACCGTCTACCAGCTCATGTCTGGGCGGATGCCCGCTGCATCCACGGTGAGCACCTTCTCGTGGATGCGCTCTCTTCAGACATCACTCTTGTTCTTGCTTTCTCATTGGGCTCAGCAGTGAGGAAATGGAAGTGGAAGTGCCGCTCTTCTGAGGATGAGGATTTGTTTGGTTTCTTCTAATTGCAGTGTTGTGGGGACGAGAAGTGGGGAGATTGGAGGCCACATCTTGCCATGGTTTTGTCCAACTTGAATAACAACATGGACGTCGAGTCCAGGACCATGGCTACGATGGGCGATACCCTAGGTGGGTCAGGTGTGAGGTGGGCCTGGGGCCCTGGGGCTAGGGACCCCAGTGCTGGAGTCCGAGGAGCCGCTGGCATTCTGTTGGGTGGGTGAGCCTTTGTGGTTCCTCCTGGGAGCATTCCCAGGGACTGAGACAGGCTGCTCTGTTTCTCATCAGCCTCAAAAGGCCTCTTAGATGCTGCACACTTCTGCTACCTTATGGCCCAGGTTGGATTTGGGGTTTATACAAAGAAAACTACAAAACTTGTCTTGATTGGATCAAACCACAGGTAAGGAATCAAGTAAATGTAGTGGTATGCTTTCCTTCAAAAGGAAAAGGTCCCTCTCCTTAACTTTGAAAACAGCACCCTTGTGTCCTTGTCCCAGGGTGGGCCATTTCTGGGTGACTTGCCTCAAGGCTGGTTGTGTATGGCAGCAGTAACGATTCATTTCCTCAACAGTTTGCCATTTTTAAAGTTTGCCACAAATGAGGCTATCCAGAGGACAGAAGCCTATGAATACGCCCAGTCGCTTGGGGCCCAAACCAGCGCCTTACCTAATTTCCAGGTAGGTGTGAGTGAATGGCTGGTGCCTACAAGCTTGTGGTGGTTGAGGTTCTTTGATTCTTAAGCAAACGATGGTGAGGATTTTTGGATTTCCTCTTGGAGAGACAAGATGGTGTGTGTTTTCCTCAAAAACAAAACCAAGTGGGGCTGGGGCTATGGCTTAGTGGTAGAGCTCTTGCCTTGCCATGTGTGGGGCACTGGGTTTGATCCTCAGCACCACATAAAGATTAATAAGTAAAGTAAAGGTATTGTGTCCTTCTACAACTAAAAACATTTAAAAAAACAAACAAACAAACAAACTAAACTCAACCAAGTGGAATTGAGGGCTTTTTTGTTTACATTTTTGTTCTTAATATTTACTTATCTATTATCTGTTTACCTGTCCACCTTATTTATTTACTCATTTACCTGTTTGTACTAAGGATTGAACCCAGGGGTGCTTTATGACTAATCTGTTTCTCCCCCACCCCTTATTTATTTTTTTGAAATGGCATTAGACTAAATTGCCCAGGCTGGCATTCCTTCTGCTTCAACCTCCCAAGTAGCTGGGGTGCTTAACATTTTAAATATTAAAAAACTAGAATCCTTGATTTCAAGTACTTCAACCCCATTTTTTTTTTTTTTTTTTTTTTTAAATTAGACCTTTGCAGTTATACACACGTCATCTTTTTTTAGTATGGGGTCTGTGTGATCTCACACAGGAGAGAGGGGGAGAGAGAGAGTAAGTGTGCCTGTGTGTGTTGGTGGGGGAGAAACATGATGTAGCGACAGTAGGGTGTCAATGGGACAGTTTTCACCACAGGGCAGGCATCTGTCCAGGAGTGTCTGGCTGTGCTGGGGCACCTGTGGCCCTGTCACAGATGTTACTAGGGGACAGAGCAGATTTCTGAGAAGCTTAGTTGTTCACTTGGACCTTAAAATACGTCAGAGGTCAGGACAGGCCCTGTGGTTAGTTGGCTTGCGGGTGTTCAGTGGTACACAAGATGTGCAGAGTAACCCACAACTGGCAGAATGGCACGGGGAGGGTGGGAGCCCCAAGTCAGAGCCTCGCTTGTGTTCCAGGTGTTTAAGTTCATCTACTCCTGCCGCCTGGCTGAGATGGGTCTCGCCACACAGGCCTTCCACTACTGTGAGGTGATCGCCAAGAGCATCCTGACACAGCCTGCCGCGTATTCTGTGGTGCTCATCAGCCAGCTGGTCCAGGTGGGTCTCCTGGGCCTCCTGCTGGTGCTGTGCTGCCTGCAGGAAATGCATGGGCACCTGGACATGGGAACATGAATGGCATTGGAAGGGTGGATTGGTGGCAGGTGTCTGAACCTGTGTTAGAGATTTTTAGCTTTCTTGGAAGGTGTGTGTTTTCTACAGTCTTAGCATAGGAGTTCTTCAGGTGCCTTGTTGCCAGTACAGAAGCTCAGTGGTAAGCTTCAAAATAAGATGATCTCTACCTCTAGTAATTTGCATTTTGAGGTGGTTTAGTGTGGTGGTTGAGAACATAATCTTATGGGTCCACAGTCAGCATCTGTTTGCACCTAGCTTCTAGCCTGTCCTATCAGGCAGTGCATGGGTGGTGGCCAAGGGCAGGAGCCCTCATCCCCTCCTAGCTTGTGGCAGCCCCTAGTGCTTGCATATCAGTGTGCTTCTCCCCAGCAGCTCCATTTCTGGAAACGTGTCTGTGTGATACCTAAGAAAATTTGTTATTGTGGGAATTTTTAAGCACCAAGAATGATGGCTTCAGCAGGCTTGTTGCATCTGTGTCCTGCCACAGCCTGCACATTCATCCAAGGCTCACACAACTTCCTAGGTCCACTAAGCACTTGGGTGGGGGCATCATGTGCAGTCAGGCAGCAGAACTGGTGTCCCTACCCCAGGTGTGATCCAGGCCCTGCTGGTCCACTTGCTTGTGAGCTCAGAGAGGTCTACAGACATCACCCTTTTTTGTAGGCTCTGTCTGATTACCCAGCTTTGTTGGTTTGGGGTATGTCACACAAGCACACTTTTAAAAAGCTCCTGTCCAACATGATTCCAGAGTACCATGCATTTGAAAACAATTGTTCAGGGTTGGGGATGTGGCTCAATGGTAAGAATGCTTGCCTAGCATGTACAAGGCCCTGGGTTTAAACCCTAGTACCATGCAAAACCCCCAAAACATAGTTTGCTCACATCCCTTGGCAGTGACACGTGCCTCTGCTTTGGTTCTAGATGGCTTCCCAGTTGCGCCTCTTTGATCCTCAGCTGAGGGAGAAACCAGAGGAGGAGTCCTTTGTGGAGCCTGCTTGGCTGGTGCAGCTGCAGCGTGTGGAGAGGCAGATCCAGGTAGTGCTGGCTTTTACAGCAGCACAGCCTTGTCCAGTAATTGGCACAGAGACTGGACAAGAGGGTTTGTGGCCCTGTGGTTGTCACATGGAAAGTATTTGATCTCAGCGGTGTAGGTCTGGAAGCATGCGTGTTAGAATCTTCTTACTGTCCAGGAAGGGCAGTGGGCAGCCCTGGGCTGTCAGGGCGACATCCACGCACCTGACTCTGTTCTCTTTAGGAGGGTGCTGTGCCACGGAATCAGGACGGAGCCGACCCCCAGGAGTGCCCCAGCACTCCAGGCTCTGAGGTGGACCAGTCGGATGCCCCAGTGCACGGCCAGCCAGTGGGGCTGGGTGCTGACCAGCCCCTGCTGATGCCGAGTGCCGAGTGTTCCAGCCAGGGCACACAGCTGCTGGCCTCAGGTGGGACATGCAGCAGCCCGTGTGCCTGCTCTCTGAGGTCTGCTTCTGCACAGGGACTGCCTCGCTGTGCGGAAAGGGGTCAGCATTGTGTGTTCCCAGGATGATTTTGGGCCTCGGTATCCCCCTCGTGTCTCTTCACACACCCTCCCTTGGCAAGCCCTCAGATTCCAGAGCTGTCCTCACCTGTCTGCTGACACCACTTACCCTGCTGCCTTACTGGGCCTGTCCCCTGAACTCCAGCTGCCTCAACCATGTCCTTCTCTGGGAGCCTCACAAATGCCAGCTCAGATAGGCCCTCCTGTGCCCCAGCAGCAGCCTGAGAAAAGGCAGCATTCCTCCAAGTCTTAGGGTCCATACCTTTCTCTCGTACTCCGCCCCTCTGACCTAGACAGGCGAGCACCCTTCTTGCCTGATCCTACCTAACCTGAGAAAAGACAGGTCCTCAGGGCAGTCCTCAGTCCTGTGCAGCCCTGCTGACCTCACATGCTGCCCCCGACTCTATCTTCCAGCTGCACTCCTGCCTTGGGCTGGTGCTGACCGTGGCGCTCTGCTGCCTGCCCTCTCTGCTAGACAGCCTGCCCACTGCACCCACAGGCTCCCCAGTCCCGCTGCTGACTGCTCTCCTTAGTACTTGCTTGGTCATCTTACTTGGTCCCTCTGTCAGGACTCTGCTTTGTTTGTGGTGCATCCAGTGCCCAGCTGGTGCTGGCAGGCCCAGGCCCCTTGCCCATGTGCTGAGCTGGATGAGGCATGAGGGTGTGAGTGACCTGCTTGACTCCTGGCACTGGCGGGGAGGACTCTGGGCCCTGTGCCAGGCAGCAGCTGTTCACCAGCCTGTCTTCAGGTCGTGCTGTGGGTTGGAGCTTACATGCCACAGCACAGCCGAGGATGGGCAGAAGCATCTGTTCTGCCCTTGGTACCCTGGAAAGTGAATTTTCTGCTTTTCATCTAGACCACTGACACCCTTGATAGAAGGAGTGAGGCTATGGAAAAGAACCCGTGACAACTGTGGGTGACCTGCGTTCAGCTCCCCATGTGACCAGACCTCTTCTTCTGCACTGTCCCCTGCAGCTCCACAGATGCTCCTTGATGGCCAACTAGCCCACCCTGCCAGGGTGCCAATGTTCCCAGTGTCACCACCCACAGGAGCTCTGGAGTCGGGTCCTGGCTGTGGACCCCCAGTGTCTGCAGTTGGCTTCCCAGAGCCCTCCAGGCCTGATCCTGCAGCTTTGTATACGGGGCTGGGGCTGCCACCTGGTGTGCCATCTCTCCAGGAAAGTGACTCCCTGCTCCAGGAGACCAGGAGCCTGGACCCAGGTTTGTCTACTGAGGTGCCCTCCCAAGGCAGCACCGAGGTGGCCTTGGCATTCAAGGGTGATTGGTGGAGGACACTGTGGACCATGCCAAAAGTCACAGGCCAAATGGGCCAAGGGTCTGTGTGGCAGGAGTGCTGATGCTGGCTTCTGTCATGAATTGACTATGTCATGACATAGAACATCACCACTCAGGGTATGAGGAAGTGGCCTTGGCACCGTCTCAGGGCCTGCCTCCAGTTGTCCTCCCGTGTTTCTGTGGGGCGCACAGGTGGGGGTGGCAGACTTCTGTCTGGAAGTTGGATTTGGTGGAGCGTGTCCCTGGTCTGTGTCAACCCACTGTCTATTTGAACAAAGGAAAACCTGGACCTGGCTTTAAAGAACAAAGTAATTTCCCTGCATTGGAAAAGCCTTCAGTCTTGGTTTGGGAAACAGCACTGGAGCACCTAGCAGGGTGGAGCTGCGAGGCTCAGCTGGTGTGTGTGCTGGGCTGGGCCTGCTACCCTGTCTGAGCTTGGAGCCCCACCAGCCACTCTCTGCCTTGGCAGGAATGGTGCCAGAGGAATCGCCTGTCAGGAAGGTGCTTCCCGAGCCGAGTGAAGAGGACTTCGGTGGAAGCTTTGCTGACTTGGTACTGCCCCATGTCTTTTCACAGCCACTTGTTCTCCACAGAGCTCATTGATAGGCATCTGGACTCCTCCTCTTCAGTGGCAAGCAGGACGATCCTGAAGACTTTGGAATTACTTTTTGAATTTTTCTTAAAGTGCTTCCAAATCACTTTAACCCTTAAAGTGTGAAGAGTAGGTGGAGATATTGGTTGAGTACAATGTTGTTCCAACATTCTGGAAGCTTCTTTACAGACACTAAGACCTTGGCATTTCATCAATAGGCAACTCCTATAGTTTTAGCTTTTGTTATAAGTTCTTGGTATTAAATATCCTGTTCCTAGAACAGTAAAGTGAAGGTCTACCAGTATGGAAAGCAGGGTCTTAACCCAGGAGTGACTTTTTTGGGGGGTAGGGTACTGGGGATTGAACTCAGGGGCACTCAACCACTGACTCACATCCCCGGTCCTATTTTGTATTTTATATAGAGACAGGGTCTCACTGAGTTGCTTAGCACCTTGCTTATGCTGAGAATGGCTTTGAACTCACAATCCTCTTCCCTCAGCCTCCTGAGCCTTTGGGATTCCAGGCATGTGCCACCATGCCTGGCATCAGGAGTGACTTTTTAAAAACCATTGTTTTAACACGCACACCGCCCAGTTTTACCTGAGCTTTTCCCAGTGCAGCCTGCGTGCTGTTCCTTCTTGCTCGTGGTTTCCACAGAGCTGGAGTTCCTTGCCAGGTGTAACTGGCACTTGGCTGCCACCCCAGGAGGCTCTTCAGAGCACACGGGGCCAAGCTGCTCACAACCCCTTCCCCTGCCTAGTCCCTTCAGTGTCCTGCCCACTTGGGGAGATACCGTGGCAAGCACCCCCTACCTTTGGTTCCTCCAGGGGAGCCTGACTTCCCTCTCGCCTTGGGACAGGGCTCCTCTAGGACAGCGCAGGATGCAGAAACTCCCCCAGCCTGGGGTCATGCCACCTCAGAGTCAGCACAGTCTGCTTCATCTCTGACACCTGCGCCCGAAACAAAGCGGCCTACACAAGTAGCCAGAAAGGAGACCAAAGAAACCAAGAAGGTACCGTGCAGCCACCCTCCGTGCTGTTCTGCTGGGCGGGAGCCCAGGGGGCAGCTTTCCTCAGACGGGGCAAGGAAAAGGTGCTTGCTTGTGTTTTAATTAGAGCAGCCCCTGGAGTTTTGTTCTTGAGGTGTAGCATGCACGCCATCGAGTGTAAGGCAGGCAGCAGCTGGGTGAGGGTTTTATGTGTGCACATGGTCAGTGAGGGTGGCCATCAGCTGACAGCAGCCCAGAGGGCAACCGCAGGAGTTGGCGGCAGTCCTGCCTCCCTGGTGTTATGTGTGGCATCTGTTGTATGCATGTGCTGTATCCTCTCACCTCGTTCTCAGTAGTGGACCTTTGGATGGTGCTTGGTGGGTCGTTGTAAGTAGTCACATGAGTGCTCTTGTCCTTGTCCCTTGATGGCACTGTGCTTGCTTCTCCTGGTGTCCCCCCTTGAGAGGAGAGTTCAGGCTTTGGAACGTTGCTGAACAGCTTCCCCAAAGGGCGGTACTGAGTCCTGCTCACAGTGGCATAGAAGTCTGCAGTGGTGCTGTGGCCCGTGGGGCCCTGGGCCCTGGCATCCCGCCGGGCTGCTGGAGTGCAGCTGTGGTTGGCTGGTCTCTGCTGCGCAGCCATGCTGAGCACCCTGGCATGTGCTTTGACCCTCTTGATTTTTACCCTGCTCCTTTTTCTGTGCTCATTCTAGTCTTCCTCCATTTCTAGCAGTTGTCTTAGTGACTTGTGGGAGTCCCTGCTGCACCGTGGATGCACGTCTCTCGTTAGAACCATCCATGTGTGTGGATGTCCCCTCCAGTGGGTACAGGGCCTCCAGACTCTGGACAGTGTCTTCCCAAGAGTGTGGTTGTGTGTTCGCAGAGGGTTCTGTTTGTCAGAACTTACTTGAATGGCAGATGTTCTGAAAATGATATAAGTGTGATTGAAAACGTGAATGGAGAGACAAAATGCAGTGCTTTGGACAGTTTCATAGCAGACGGTGACAGCTCTCAGGATAGGTGGTCTCTGGGGACTGCTGGAGAAACAACTGGAGATGTCTATGGCTGCGCTGCTTTTTCTCTCCTGTTCGTTTGGGTTTCTTTTGCAGTGCTGGGGATGGAACCCAGGACCTGCACGTGCTAGGCAAGCTCTGCCACTGAGCCAAACCCCAGCCCTTTGTGCGTGCGCATGCCCTCCAGGGACTGAACACAGAGGCACTTAGCCACTGACCCACAGCCCCAGCTCTTTTTATTTTTTATTTTGAGACACGATCCCACTGAGTTGCTTAGGGTCTTGCTAAGTTGCTGGACTTGTGATCCTTTTGCCTCAGCTTCCTGAGCTGCTGGGTGGGATAGTGTGTGTGCCGCCACCCCTGCTCTCTTCTTTTTAGTAGAGACAAAGTCCAGCATGTGATATGTTTAACTACCTTGCCTGTCACCTAAATGTCCTCCACCTGGGAAGCCAGAGGGCCTTTGTTTTGAGGCCCTCCTGACACTCTGCTGTCCACTCTTCAGGCAGGGAGAATGTCCAGAACTTCATTCCTCAGGGTTCAGATGCCAAGCCTTCCTATAGGGATATTGTTCTGGGTTTTGTTTAAGATACATTTGAGGCTTGGGGTATGGTTTTGTGGTAGGCACTTGCCTAGCATGTGTGAGGCCCTGAGTTCCATCCCCAACACTGCAAAAAATGTGTGTGTGTGTGTGTGTGTGTGTGTGTGTGTGCGCGCGCGCGCGCATATGTGCACATGTGAACACAGCTCCCAGCTTCCTTTTCATGCAGTTCTGGCACTGTGCACATGCACACTGTGGCACGTCACCTTCCCAGCCTGAATAAGAGTCCCTGTAGCTCATAGCCTCTGCCCCAACCCCAACCTTCTACTTTCTCTTCGGGCCTGACTCCTGGCAACCTCACACAGCAGAATGGCATGGTGTCTGCCTTTTGGGGCTGGGCTCATTTCACTAAGCATGGTGTGCTCACAGCTGTTCTGATGGCTTTATCTCCAGAGTGAGTCCTGGTTCTCTCGTTGGCTACCTGTGAAAAAAAGGACAGAAGCTTACTTGCCAGACGACAAGAACAAATCGGTGAGTCACAGAGCTGGCATGGTGGAGGTGTGCCTGTCAATGACTGTGCAGTGCTTCTCAGAGGCAGGCAAGCTTGAAGAGCTGCATCCTCGGGGTCAGGCACTGATGGCTCAACTTCACTCTGCTGTTTGTTTGTTTTGTTTGTTTGTTTGTTTGTTTTTCTTTTATTTTTAAAATCCTGGCAGATTGTTTGGGATGAAAAGAAGAACCAGTGGGTGAATTTGAATGAGCCAGAGGAGGAGGTAGGCTGTGATTTGGAGTGTGTTGTGAGAGGCGGGTGTCTGTGTGCTCCTTAACACTTTGGCATGTGGGTCCTCCTCCTGGAGAGTCCTGAGTGTGTTTCTGAGCTGTTTCTCCCTCTGCAGAAGAAGGCTCCACCCCCACCTCCAACATCACTGCCCAGGACTTCGCAGGTGGCTCACCCTGGGTCTGCAGGGCCTCCCACAGCCTCCGTGAACATGTTTTCTAGAAAAGCAGGTAATGGCCACACTCAAAGTCGAGGTGTCTGAGTGGTGCACTGTCCTGGAGAGCTGAGCTGTCACAGTGTGCACCGACTGGGTGTCTGACCCAGCACTATAGAGAAGATGAGTTTTATGGAGAGGAATCCTTGAGGGGAAGAGTCCAGTTCTCCTGTGCATTAACACACGTATCAGCATCAGCATTGATAACTTAGGGGCAGAGGTGTCCCATGAGTCAGAAACATAGTCTAGAGCTGTATGTGGTGGCACCTGCTTATAATCCTGGCTACTTCAAGACCAGCCTGGGCAACTTAGTGAGACACTGTCTCAAAGTAAAAGTCTGGGGTGCAGCTGAGGGGTAGAGCTTCCCCAGGTTCAGTCCCCAGAACCAAAAACAAAAACAGAAATGTAGTCCATGTGGTGTTAAGGGATGGAGCAGGCACCCTGCTGCTGGGCAGGTTGGCTCTGCAAGGTGCCTTCCTCAGAGGGTCCCTGCTTACTCTGACACACTGGGAAGGCAGCAGCTTAGATACTGGAGGCTGCCTGGGCTGCCTGCCTGAATCTGCCTCCCACCCTTTGGCAGGCAGATCCAGAGCTCGCTATGTGGACGTGTTGAATCCGAATGGGACCTCGCGGGGTGAGCCAGCTCCTGCTCCTGCAGATTTCTTCGCTCCACTTGCTCCCTTGCCAATTCCTTCTAACCTGTTCACACCAAGCCCAGGTAGGCAGCAGGGGTATGAGCAGGTCTGCATCAATCCTCTGGTCCCTGACCCCGGACACTGCCCTCTAGAAGCTGGACCTGCCCCAGGCCATGTTCTCCATGCTCTGGCCTCCCTCCCATAAGGGCCCCACATGGGCTGAAGCCCTGTCCCCTTGGCTTGTGAAGGATGCCTTGGATCGGGGTAGGGTGATGGCCTCCTGCCCCCTCTCATTCACAGATGCAGAGGAACCACACCTTGCAGAAGGAGCTGGCAGGGTGGGACCAGAGCCAGCTGGGGCTCAGGCCAATCCAGAGTCTGCCCCAGAACCCAAGGTAGGCAGAGTGCCATGGGAAAGCGGGAAGGGACCCTGCCCTTCAGCCCACTCTGAGCGTCAGGTCCTGAGGGCCCACATGAGAACATGGTTAAACTTAGGTGGGTCCACAGGAAGTGCAGGGTGGCAGCCAGGAGCTGGGCGCAGCATGTGACAGGTTCCCTTTGTGGGTGAACGTGCAATGGCTCTGCTGACTGCACCATGTGTGTGCTCAGAATGGCTGGAGTGCACTCTGCCACGTGTATTTACCACTTGAGAAAGTCAGGAAAGTGAAATGCAGTCACTTTCAAGTTCAAAAAAAAGAAGAAATGACCCATCAGCCATGAAAGTCAAGCAAAGCATACAGCCCTGTGGATACAGGCTCAGGCATGGCCTCTGGAGCTAGCTGGTCTGGGGTGCTGGCTCCCCTCTTCATGCCTGTGTCACCTCTCCAAAGTCTCAGTTGCCCCTCTGTGACATGAAAGTGACGGTAGTACCAAAGCAGCAAAAGCAGCTGTTGCAGGGCTTCAGCGCTGCCTCGCAGACTGTGCCAGGCTTGTGTCGGTGTCCCCTGGGAGACATCCCCTCCCTGACCGCATCGCTGGGGCCTGGGCGTGACCTGGGCCACAGAGTAACAGCATTTCTCTGCCTGGTGTGAAAGACCTCAGTTCCTGGGGTGGGTAATTGCCCGTTGCATATTTCCTGGGCGGATGTTAGAGCTATGCGTGGGGGCACTCCCTGGGTCCTGACTCCCCACATAGACAGGGTGCTCCCAGGGAGGAGAGGAGGGAGCACTGGCACAAACATCCTCCTGGGGTCTGGCTCGGCCAGCCCCTTCGCATCGATCAGTGGCCTTTTCCTTTTGAAAGTGTGCACACGCAGGGAAAGGCCGCTGAGGGTCTGAGCACTTAGGAGGCGTGTCCTGGAGGGGCATTTGTGCAGCCACCACCTGGGGGAGCTCCGAGGAGTGTGTGAGGCACTGCCCTTCTCCACCAAGGCTCCTTGGAGTGGCCCCAAGCTGCAGGCTGAGGGCTGGACAGACCCCCAGTGCCACCCCGACCAATGGTTGTTTCTTAACAAGCACTTTAGATTGAAAGAGGGATTTTAAGCTAGCGGGCATCTTCTGTTGGAAGCACATTACTTCTAATGGCCTCAAAGCTGTGTACAGCTAGGCCACAGCTTGCAGCAGTGACTGCATCGGGTGTGCTCTTGCTGTTTGGCAGCTCTTGTGCTGTGGCTCAGGGAGTGCGCTGCCTCCGGAAGTGAGCCAGCACTTTGACCAGGTACCGTGGCTGGCAGTCCTCTCTCTCCAGAGCTTGCTCGTGCGGCCATGCCTTCAGCCTGCCCCTGCTGGGCTGCTCTGCACCTGTGACCGACACCCTGGTCCTACTCGAGCACCACTGACCAGGGCTGCATGTTCCTCTTGCTGCCTGGCCCTCATGGTTGGCTGTCCAGATGGCCCCACAGCAAAACCCACCCCGCGGTGTCAGGAGGGAGAGTTGAACATGTTTTGTGGTTCTCCTGCACTGGCTTTCCACGTGATGGGTCTTGGCCCTGGCTGTGCCGAGTGTGGCTGCCCTCCTTGCTGAGGCTGTGTGAGGAAGTCTGCTGCAGTTGGAGGAGTGCGGCCCTGCTGGCCGTCCTGCGTCCCAGCTGGGCAGGTGGAGGAATGCCCCACCTTGGTACATCGGGGGCCCGGCTCACCCTGTCACAGAGGCTGCACACAAGACCCTGGATTCTGTCATGCTCCAAGGCCACTAGCTGCTTGGCCAGCACCAGCAGCATCTCGGGGCCACGCTCTGTCTGTGCATGTCCTGGTGTTTGAAGCATTGTGCTCTACATGTTGCTTTGGTTTTTGCCATTATCCTGTGAACCATCTAGTAATGACACCCAGTGTTGCCAACACTGTCCCCATTCTGCTCCTGTGACCCATTTGAGAGGATTGGAGTCCTTTTTGCAGAGTGGCCCATGTCTGCAGGTGGACAGTGACTGCTGTGCAGTCCCGCCTTTCTGAGGTGACTTCTCTGTGCTTTGCAGGCTCCCAGTGACCACTGCCCTGCAGGGGACCCTCTTAGCGGAACTGTGCCCTTCTACAGCCCTTCCCAGTTGGCACAGGTGAGTGATCTTTGCCTATCCCAGAGATGGCTCGGAAGGTCGAACACGCTTTGCTGCCCTGGCGGCTTTGCTGGTGGAGTTCCTGGCAGGAGTTCTCTTTAGAATTCAAGGCGTTCTTGACATTTTCTGGTGCCCACTCTTGGAACTCCAAGGTTTTCGTCCTTTCTGAAGCTTGGGGGGAAGTCTCTGCCCTCCAGGGCCTATATCTGTGTGCCACGGGTGCCTATGCTGCGGGCTGGACCCCTGGCCAGCCGGCCTTTGCGTGCCTCCTCTGGGGAAATGTTCTGAAGTGCTCTCTGGTTGCTCTGCCTCTTTCTTCTCTCTTCTGTCCAGTCTCTTGCCTGTGGAGTGTGGTCTGACTGCCATTTCAGGGGGAGTGCAATAGGGGGAGAGGTCTGGGTGGGCATCTTGGGATTCTAAATGTGAAGCTTACCTGGCCCTGTTATCATGCAGACTCTGCCCTCAACTGGCCACCTGCCCACAGGCTCTTGGCCACAGTTGTCCTGGGGGTGCAGATGAGGCTGCGGCCCCACAACCGCTGCGTCCCAGTTTCCACTTGCATCTGTCTGCTTGTCAGCCTCAGATGGGGTCACTTCCTTCTCCTGTCCCTTCATCTTGTGCTTGCCTGTAGCTTTGCCCAATCCCTTGCCTTTGGCCCAGTGGATCTCGAGGAGGGGGAGGAGATGCCGCTCTGCCCTTGATGCCTGGTGCCCTTGATGCCTGGTGTACAGCAGGTGGCCACTGGCCGCTGGCCACTCCTCAATTACCTGTACACGCAGCTGGCCAGCTCTGCAGAACTGGCCTCGGGTCTCGTGGCCCTGACAGAACCACCGTGGAAAAGGCCTCTGTGGTTCCAGTTGCCTGGAAGGACCAAGTGCAGCCACCAAGGCCTTCAGGGCGCAGGCCAACACACAGTTCCCTGTTAGTCCATTTGATCCAAGTCAGCAGTCCATGTGGCTCACAGACCAGCCTCCTGCCACATGGCCCCTGGGGTTGCTGATCCTGGAGGTGGGCACACAGGTCAGTGCTATTCATTTTGTTCCAGGCCTCCATCAGCTCAGGGAGCTCAAGGCCAGGGAGGATTGGCCAGAGGAAGTACCCAGCATTGAACTAGAGTCATCCCTTTTTGGATTTGCATTTGGAGCCCTGAGATGACGGTTCTCCTCCAAGAACCGGACTGACTGCCTGGGGTCTCGTTCCCCCAGTGGACATGGCGGTAACTCAGAGCCGGTCGTACTGTGCATCTCTTCCTTACCGTCCAACTCTGTGAATTATTGCAAAATTAATTCCATGGTTCCTTTCAGATGCTGGATAGAGGGAACCCGATTCATTTTTACGTGAAAGCACGGTGTTCCTTTCCTAGTTGCCTAGGGTGATCTGAGGGCATGGCACTCAGCCTCTTGAGAACATCCCATGAAGCAAGGCTGGATGGGGCTTGCCTCAGGGGATGACGCTCCTGGGAAACCAGGACCTTCTCCAACCCACCTGAGAATTATTGCAAATGAACCTACAGTTCCTTGAGGATGTCGAGAGAAAAGACCTGAGAGGCGCCCTGGCTCCTGCCATGGGTAGCCCTGCCCTGTGTGGTGACCTGGGAGTCACATCTTTTACAGCACCCTGCAGGTGCTCACAGCTGGGGAGAGAGGTCCTGACCATGGAGTGCATTTCCTTCTGGTAATGAAGACATTTCCAGCCTGATCGGGATGCCTGGCCTGGTCACTGGGAGGAGCCCCAGAGCTGATGTAACCAGTCAGCGTGGGGCTCCCTTCCCAAGAGTTGGCTTGCGCGGACCCCTGGCCAGGGAACTGTGTGGGCTGCACCCATTTCCATGCCCTAGAGGTGCGTGCTCTCGCCTGCAGACTTCCCTTAGGAGCCGGTCACATCTGGAGCCTTGGTCTTGCCCAGGCCAAGACCTTCAGCACCTTCAGCAGCTTCAGGCCCAGAGGCCTCCCACTCTCCAGACAGCTTTGAGGCTTCACCGACTGTTCTTAGAACTCCTTATTCTTGCTGATCTAGAGACTGAAGGAAAGGGGAGATTTCAATATTCATAAAAATCAGTAGGTGATGATTTGGGTAGTTTCTGCTGGGGGAACATAAGCGGTTTGGCGTTTTGAGTTTGAGTGTAGAGACTGTAGAATGTGGAATTAGCACAGCCCTTTCAGTTTTCTGGTTTACTTCATCGTCTAGGAAAGACCCCCCAGAAAGTTTCCAGAATGCTTCCCGGGCCAGTGTGCCTGGACCCACCTGTTGCCACCACCAGGAGGTGTCCCTGCTGGGACCCTGGCCCTCCAGTGCATCCTGCCTCAGGCTGCGACGCCTGCCACTCGATCCAGGAAGCTCCCTCTGAGGTGGGAGCTATTTTTCCTAAATGCAAATTGTTAAATAAACTATTTTGAGCTCTCAAGGACCTTTTGTGGTTTCCTGTGTTTGGGGCGAGGGCAGTGTGGAGACCAGGGCCTCCGCTGGGGCCGTGGTCCTGGAGCGCCCCCTCCCTTGGCCGGGCGCGGTCCTCCGGCCGCCAGGGGCCGCTGCGGCGGCGCGCGGGCTGCGGGGCGGTGGCGCGCGGGGCGGGGCCGGAGTGACCACTGAGCGGGGCCGCGTGCGCTGACCCCTGGGCCGGGTTCCGGGCGCGCTCAGCCCCGCGCGGGCGCGGTCGTTGCTGCGGGCGGCCGGGGCCAGCCCGCCCCGCGCCCTCCCCGGCCCGCGCCCGGCGCGGTGGGTGGGCCCTCGGGCGCCGGCGGGACCTGCGGGGAGCGGCGGGCGCAGGTGAGCCCTGGCGGCCGCGCCGCCCGCCCCACTTGGCCCCGGGTGGGGCGGGCGGGCTGGTGTCGCCGCAGCACCCCGAGCTGGGCACAGGGGCAGGGACAGGGCTCCCCAGCCCGGAGAGGAAGCGTGGACAGCTCCTCCTGGCTGTGACCCGGCTGTCACCAGCACCACGGACTTCCTCCAGGACGGCAGGCCCGCCTCCGGGGTAGGGGACCCCGGGAACCCTAACAGCAAGGCTTCTGGGATTTCCTCAGGCGGGAGACTCCAGCCATGCAGGACTGCCCTCCCCAGAAGGACCACCCAGGCCGAAGGGGAGCCTCCCATCTCTCCCTGCTCCCGGTGACCTCCGAAGTGGATCCCTGACACCCGACTTGGTGGCAGCCTAGGGAGGGGCTCTCTTCCTGAGGGCCAGGCTGCCTGGGTGAGCGTTGGCCAGGCCCCCAGGATGCCGACCAAGGCCACGTGCCTGCGTCACACAGAGGCTCCCGGGCAGCTGGAGGCTAGAATGCTCAAGGGACGGCTTCCCAGCACAAACAAAGACCTCCTCCCGAGCCCTGGGGCCCTTCCCGCTGCCCACTGTCAGGACCCTGAGAAGAGCCCCATGCCTTCCTTCAGCAATCCAGCAAAAGTCAGCAGTGAGGATCCCCAAGTCAGGGCAAAACCCACCACCCCTCAGCCCCCCACAAGGCCCAGGCTGGAGCGGACCCTGTCCCTAGATGATAAGGGCTGGAGAAGGAGGCGTTTTCCACGCAGCCAGGAAGACCTGGCCATCCAGGGCGGGACCAGTCCCTACAGGGGCTCTGGGCAGGACATGGCGCCCCAGACCCCGGCCCACAGTTGCCCCCCGCCCTGCCTCAGCACGTCCTTGCAGGAGATCCCCAAGTCCCGCAGGGCTGTAGGCAGTGAGGGTGGGAGCCCCTCCTCCTGGGGCAACTGTCTCTCTGGAATGATCAGCACCTCCCTGGAGCTGCTGCACAGGGAGACTGCTCCAGCTGGGAGCTCCCCAAGGCTGGCCGGCCTGTGTCCCCCTCACCCACCGCCCACCCCGGATCTGAACTTGGCCTCCGACTCCCCGAGGACAGCAAACAAGGTCGACTCAGAGCATGCCGACCACAAGCACCATGAGCAGCCCAGGCTGGTACGGGCCCACAGCAGCCTGGGCCCCAGCCGGCCCCGGAGCCCCCTGGCCTGCGACACCCACTCCCTTCACTCGGCCAAGTCCTCCTTCAGCCTCCTGGCGCCCATCCGAACCAAGGACCTCCGGAGCAGGTAGGGCCTGTGGGAGGGCATTCTCTAAGGAACATGGTGCACATGGACAGAGAAGAGGGCAGGTCTCCTTTCAGGAGCCGTTCCCACACAGTGCCAGGCGTGCTTCCCGGACACGCCACCTCTCCTCTCCTCCCGAACTTGCCCTGCCTGATCAGCCCACCGTGGCAGGGCACACTGGTGAAGGGTGGCACAGCCTGGCTGCTGCTTCCTGGGGTCAGGCCTGCATTTTGCTTGCTTGCATTTTGTGCTGTGGTCCTCCTGTTCCACCTTGGGCGCTCTTGTGTTTAACCCCTTTGTGTGTGAGGGACACTGGGCACCCCAGGCTGCCTGCAGTGCCCTGCCGTGGGGGGCTCTGGGCACAGGCTGGCATTTCAGCAGGACATTTAGCAGGCCATGATCCTGCTGGGTGGGGGCCCTCAGGAACCGCAGGCAGGGAAGGGCTCTGCACCCTGGGGGAGCAGCAGCCTGGTGCTGCCTAGAGCCACAGGCTGCGTGCTGGGGACGTGGCACTTGCTCAGCGCTTGCCTGCCCTCCCTGCTGCCCCACAGCTCGGAGTGAGGCTGTCACACCCTGAGGGGCTCAGGCCTGGGTTCCTGTGCTTGGCACTCTGCAATGTTACATAGACTTTCATAGCTTGAAAAGAGCCTGGTGCTACCCCGATGCCTCCTCTCTGCCCTGCTCCTGCGCAACCCTAGCCAGGGGCCCACGTACTTGGGGCTCAGCCTGTCGAAGCCCACGCCTGCTGTCCCGAACCTGATCTTGTCCAGGACCTGGGTCTCTGGTCCTGTGAGGTGCTGCCCTCAGTGTCCTGGGCCGCGCTGCTGGGCTGCTGGGTGGCGGGACGGTGTAGGCCGAGTGGGAGTGCTCCCTGCAGGGCTTCCTGGAAGCTCAGCCCTCCCAGCCCTGCAGCAGAAGTCCAGAACCAAGGTCCTCTGAGGAGCCTCAGGGCCGCCCCTGCCTCCCAGGGCTCCCACACCTTAGGGGCAGCTGTCTGACAGCTGCCTCCCTCCCATCTGCCTGTGTCTGCAGGCGGCCACACAAGGACGTTGAGTCCGGGCCCATCCTAAATACAGAATGGGCAGGGGGCGGCGAAGCATGGACAGGACACAGTGGCTGTGTGGGGCCAGGGGCGCGAGAGTGGCCAGGGCTCAGCTAGCCACTTCAGGGAGAAGCGTGGCCTTCATCCCGCTGCATCGCCAGGGCCCCATCTCAGGCCCTCTGGGGCTTGTCTCTAGCAGGATCAGAGAGGACTCAGAGGGGAACGTGGC
The DNA here is from genome assembly GCF_902686455.1 of Sciurus vulgaris. NCBI lineage: Eukaryota > Metazoa > Chordata > Mammalia > Rodentia > Sciuridae > Sciurus > Sciurus vulgaris. The sequence goes on along the minus strand of NC_136476.1, from coordinate 89,680,520 downwards.
CTAAGAGGCAGGCCTGTCCTCGAAGAGAGTAAGAAGCCTGCAGTGTCCTCGGACAAGGTCTCGAAGAGTCCACCTTCTCCAGTCCTGCAGGTCCTGTGGGCACTGGGGATGCCAAGGCCCCAGGAGTTGAACCTGCTTATGTGTCCTGGCATTTCTGGGGCTGGCATGGCATCCTTGGTGCCCATCAGGGTGCCCCAAGGCGGAAGAAAGTTAAGTCACAGAATTACAGGGAGGTGATAGAGCAGCCAGATGCAGGCTGGACGCGGCCTGGGCCTGATGGGGAGCAGCACGGCCCTGGCCCTAGGTGGCTCAGGTGATCGGGCAGGCGAGGCCTCGGCAGAAGTGGCAGAGAGTGGGCAGAGCCTCCCTGCCCACCATGGAGATGGGCTCTCCAGATTGCAGGGAAGAGTGGCCTGTGACCAAGGGACAATAGTAGGGATCATTGTGAAAGAAATGTCTTGACATGGCACCACAGACACCGTGTGGAGGGATGTGTGTGTCCAGCCACTGCCTGTCCTACCAGTGGCAGGCGGAGACCAGCTCACATCTCCAAATGACGAGAAGAAAATCAGAACTGTTGTAATATTTCAGGGTGTCACATGTCCCCTGAAGTCCAAGTTCCCGTGTCTGCGGCCAGAGCTGAGGGCTGTGACAGACCGTGTCCATGGGGCAGCACTGCCTGGCGTCTTGGCAGGCAGTGCTGCAGAGCCCATGGCAGGAGAGGCAAGGTGCACCCTGAGCGGGTCAGCCCCTGACCACTGTTCCTGCAGACCCCGCAGCGATGCAGTCAGGTGGTTGAGACAGGCGCCTCTGCCTTCCTGTGGTAACCTGTCCACCACGTTGGCCGGGGGAGAATTGGAGAGCCAGGCCCCTCCCAGAAAAGCACTGAGTCCACTGAGCCCTGCTCTCAGCACAGAGTTCGGCTCTGCTTCTGTCACCTCCCAGACATCCACCACCTCATCAGCCCAGCGCCACGTCCCATCCTCAGGCAGGGCCGGGCGGGCCAGCAGCGGCACAGCTCTCCTGGAGCAGGCACCGTGCTCGGGCTCCAGGGAGAGGGCGCTGACATCCTGTGGGGCTTGCTGTTGCTTTTCTGGGCCCAGGCCACCCTGCTGCTGGCCTCACAGGCTCAGGGACTGAGACCCAGAGAGTATGTCCCTGTAGCCACCCCTCCTGGCTGGGCACTGAAGCATTCTGCTGCTTCTCTTTGAAAGGAGCTACTTGGAGGGGAGTCTTCTGGCCAGCGGGGCCCTGCTGGGGGCAGACGAGCTGGCCCAGTACTTCCCAGACCGGAACATGGCGCTCTTTGTGGCCACTTGGAACATGCAGGGTCAGAAGGTAAGAGTGCAGGGGGGTGGGGCCCAATGAACACCGCCAAGCCCAGCATAGGTGTGAGGTGGAGCAAGGGAAGCACACGTCCCTTGGGAGGCCCCAGTGCCACCTGCACCTCCCTGGCCAGGAGCTTCATAAGGGACCAGGCCTGGGCAACAGACCTGGCCAAGAGGGCTGTCTGACCTGAGGGGCAGGGAGGCCTGGGGGCAAGCAGCACAGACTAGATGCCACATGCCGGTCAAGCAGGTAGGGGGCCACAGACACAGCCTTGGCCAGTGGGGAGATGGCGATGGACAAGTGCACGCTCAGGGAGGGAGACAGGCAGGACAGCCTGCCTAGACACGAGGCCTCAGGTGTCAAGGCTCCGTGGGACATGGAGACCTCACCTGGGTGTTGGCTGTAGTAGCCTCAGTTCCCTCCTTCTGAAGGGGTGCCCTGTAGCCACCACTGGATAGTGGCACAGCTGCGCCATGGCTTCTGCCCAGGCCTGAGGAGCCAGTGGCCCTGATGACCATCTTGCGCTGCTCTCCACAGGAGCTCCCACCAAGCCTGGATGAGTTCCTGCTGCCCACTGAGGCCGACTACACCCAGGACCTGTATGTCATTGGCGTGCAGGAGGGCTGTTCCGACAGGTAGGCACCAGCATGGGCCCCCTATAAGCCCCTTGGGCCCAGCAGTGCTGAGACAGGCCTGAATCTGAAGCTGTGGGCCTGAAACCCCATGTGCCAGCCTCCAGGTTGGTTACTTCACAGATAGTGATCTACAGAATTTGAGACGGGACTTTAATTTTTTTGTGAACCATTAGTTGACTTATAAGGCTGTAAAGGCAGCAAGGATCAGTGCTGGATTTTTGTGGGGCCCCTTTGGCTGTCTGTGGGCTCTTTGTTGACCCATAAGGGTATCACTAGCCATCCTGACACAGGACACAGCCTGTGGCATCCCAGTGAGTTCCCAGGGCCTGTTGGGCAGGTACCCTGGGGAGTGGACACCAGGTGCTGGAAGGGAAACCCCTGCTCTGAAGCTCAGCCAGGCAGAGGGTGAGGCAGAGGCGCTCACGCAGGGTCCCACAGGGATCTGGAGAGGGTGCTGGCCATTTGAACAGGGCTCAGGCCTCTGAGCCCCAGGAGGTGGCCCAGCTTTGCTTGTCCACCATTCTCAGTGCCAGATGATGGGGCCTTCGCCCAGGAGCCCCTCTGGGGTCCTTCCAGCTGTGCCGTCCCCACCCCAGCTGCCCACTTCTTCCCTGCAGGCGAGAGTGGGAGACGCGCCTGCAGGAGACACTGGGCCCCCGGTACGTGCTACTGTCCTCGGCCGCCCACGGGGTTCTGTACGTGTCCTTATTTATCCGCAGGGACCTCATCTGGTTCTGCTCAGGTAGGTGCACTGTCCCATAGCCTCAGGTGCACCCAGAGGGTGACAGTCCCACAGAGGGCCACCTCTCAGATGCACTTGGCATCTAGGATTCAACCCTGGGGACTGCGTGACAGGCAGGTGTGGGATTGTGCATAGGCACAGGTGGCTGGTACATTACGTGGGGGTCACTGAGGCCACTCACCCCATCCTCGCCCCCTGGCAGAGGTGGAGTGCGCCACAGTGACAACACGCATCGTGTCCCAGATCAAGACCAAGGGGGCCCTGGGCGTCAGCTTCACCTTCTTCGGCACCTCCTTCCTCTTCATCACGTCCCACTTCACCTGTGAGTCGCTACCTTGATCGGACCTGCAGCTCAGGACAGCCACTGAGGCGGAGCTGTCCAGAGCCTCACAGCAGGTGACTGGGGGGGGGGCAGAAGAGGTGTGTCCAGAAACCCATGTCCCCACCTACTTCTGTCCTCACAGCTGGCGATGGGAAGGTGGCGGAGCGGCTGCTGGATTACACCAGAACCATCCAAGCCCTGGCCCTGCCTAGGAACGTACCAGACACCAACCCCTACCGCTCCAGCGCAGGTGAGCGCTGCGTGGCAGGTGCCTCAGGCACCTCCCTTGTTCTCTTGATGGTTTAGTGGAAGCTGTTTAGGGCTTTGAGAGTCAAGGTCAGGAGACTGCAGTAAGTCACTCAGTGCTGCTGCACAGATGGTACCTGGACCTGAGAAGCCCCAAGACTGGCTGGGGTCACTCTAGCTCACCTGCTGGCCTGGGTCTGTATCGTCACCACCCTCCCTGGCTGGGTGGCGAGGAGCTGAGCAGTCAGTTCCCAGTGTCAGGGTCACTGCTTCGGCAGCTTCTGGGTTGCCTGCAGCTGTCCAAACCTGGATGAGCCTGAAGACCTGTGCTGCCTGCTTCCGCTACTCCCGCCAGCCGGTGCCCATGACCCTTCTCCAGGAGCCACTGTCCTGCTGAGATCCTGGAGGGGGAGGGCACCCAGTTGGCGGAGCTCCATCACTGGGCCTGGGGTCTGCGCCTGTCGCGGGGGCCACAGCACGGGGAGACCAGTGTCCACACACTTTTCCACTGCCCAGCGGATGTCACCACCCGGTTTGATGAGGTGTTCTGGTTTGGAGACTTTAACTTCCGCCTGAGCGGTGGGCGCACGGCTGTGGAGACCATCCTGAAGCAGGACCTGGAGGTGGATGTGCCGGCGCTGCTGCAGCATGACCAGCTCACCCAGGAGATGAGGAGAGGTGAGCAGCCGGGGGCTGGGCCGGCACGTGCGGGCTGCACGCTCAGCTGCCTCTGTGTCGCAGGGTCGGTCTTCAAGGGCTTCCAGGAGCCGGACATCCACTTCCTCCCCTCGTACAAGTTTGACATCGGGAAGGACACCTACGACAGCACCTCAAAGCAGAGGACCCCCTCCTACACGGTGGGCACCCAGCCCCGCCCCCACCTCCACGGGACATCGCAGGGGTGCCCCAGGGAGGCCAAGGACCGACCTCACTGAGTCTGCCCTGACTGATGGTGTCCTCCAAAGGTGCTGGGGCCCGGGCAAGCTGGCCCTCGGATGCACTCTGAGTGCCAGGACAGCCTGTGCCCTGCACTTGCCCGGGCCATAGCTGGGCCTGCGGTCAGGTCTGGAGGGAATAAGGGGAGTTTCCTATCCAACTCTGCTCCCCACCAGACCTGGTGCCAGCACTGGGGCAGCTATGGGGGTCAAGGCAGCTCCCACCGCTCCTGGAAGGCCAGGTGGGAGTAGGCGCCACCCACACAGGTCTCTAGACCCCCCAACAGTGAAGCTTGCTCCAGGGTCTTGGCTGAAAGTTCCGGGCCCAGCTGGAAGAGGCAGGCAGGCCAGGCCCTGCAGCAGAATGGCACCTTGTTAGTGCTCCTGCTTCTGTGCTCTCTTCTGAAGGACCGGGTCTTGTACAGAAGCCGTCACAAGGGTGACATCTGTCCTGTGAAGTACTCTTCCTGCCCTGGGATCAAGACATCCGACCACCGCCCTGTCTACGGCCTGTTCCGGGTAAAAGTGAGGCCCGGCCGAGACAAGTGAGTTTCCCCTCTGCTTGGCTCCCTCCCAGGGTCTGGCTGTGCCTTGGGCTGGGCAGGTGCTCAGAACCCACATTGCTTATGCTCACGCGCGCGGAGCAAGGGGTTGGATGCTGGCAGTCCCCTGGGGTCCATGCGAAGTTGCTATCCAGGGAGCTGCTCCCAGTATCCTTAGGGTTACCAGTGGAGGCTTATCCTGTGACCTCAGGACCAAGGAACAGGAAGGAGGCTTTAGGAGTGAAGTCCTTCTGCTTGGCTGCTCTTTTCTTCTGGGCCACTGGGCCCCAGGGCGAAGCAGAGCCAGCCCCGAAGGGCCCTGGGGTGCAGAGGCCATAACCCTCAGGCAGCCTGCCCTGAGTGCCCTGGGGCTCCGTCTAGGGACATGAGGGACGCCCTGACCCAAGATAGAGCCTGTGCTGGGGCGTGGAGGTGCCCTGGTAACACTGCTTCTCCCTCACAGCATTCCACTAGCTGCTGGCAAGTTTGACCGAGAACTGTACTTGATAGGAATCAAAAGGCGGATTTCAAAAGAAATTCAAAAGCAGCAAGCAATAAAGACTCAGAACTCCAGTGCCATCTGCACCGTTTCCTGAAGTTGCTGGAGGAGGACCTGCGACCTAGAGCGGCTGGCCAAGACTGCAGAGTGTGCTCCTGACACCTCTCACTCATTCTGGGGTCCTGAGGAACCGCTGCTAGGGCTGCCCTTTCTCACCGAGCAACCCCCAGGCCAGGCCATGCATCCCAGCTCCGTGTACCTGGGCGAGCCTGTCCTTAAGAGTTGTCCCCACGGGCACCTGGGGGCTTCTCAGGGTGTCTCAGCTCCCACGCTCTAGAGACGTGGAGAGGACCTGCCTAGTGCCGCAGCCTCTTCTCCACTTGCAGCCCCACACCCAGAGCAGTTGCTACGTTCAGTATACCAAACTGGCCCTTCCTCTCCACACGGGTGTCTGGGGGTCAGACCCTGGGCTTGCCTTGCAGCACCTGAGGCCATGTTGGGGTCACTTGTAGGCTGTGACAGTTCCCTCTCCTTGGGCTGAGGCAGCCCAGGCCAAATGTCAGAGGCCTGTGTGCTCATCTCACTTCCCCACCCCCAGCTGAGTCAGGGGTCACCTCCCCTCCCCCCAGAGGCCAAGCCCAGCTATGTGAAGACTCAGTTTTAGTGATCAGCAGACCATTTGCTTTTGTGACATCAGCCACAGCATGGTGTTAACAGAAGTGGTGTTTTCTGCCCTGGACACGTAGGCTGGGCAGGGAACGCCTTGTTGGGGACCCCTTTCCTTAAAGAGGGCTTCGACCTCATTGTTGCTCTTTGAATCTTATCCTCTTGACAAGACGTAGCCTTGAATGTACAGAGACCTAGGGACATCCACTCTAGTCTTTAAATTATTTATTTTTCCATATTTATATTTTTAAATAAATGCATATATTGAATCTTAAAAACTCTTTCTGGCCCAAAACTGCATGTTGGAAAGAAAGTCTATATGCACACCCTGTTCTTACAATGTTCTTGTTTTAAAAGGCCATGGAACACAAAGGCAGGAAGTCTGGACTCAGCTCTCAACTGTGACGGTCTTGTCCCAGTCCCTGCTGAGCGTTCCTGCTGCTGGCCAGAGGTGACGTGAAGACTCAAGTGAACCGTGCTGAAAACGACGAGCAAGTCCAACAAATGCTAAAACTTCTATTAGTATGGGCTTCCAAAATACGGGATATAAACTTTAAAGCAACGTACCAATGTTTCTGATAAAGGGGGAGAAACCCCAGGGGCCCTGCCATGCCACTACTTCAATAAACACTCGATGGTCTGCATGTGTATTTTGCTCGAATTAGTGTGTCAAGTTCCGAATCAATGAACTGAAATTTCTTTGCAAGATTCTGTGGAAACAACTTGGAGTAAGGCTTTAGAGCTTTTTCTCAGCAGTTTCTGACCCAAACCATGGAAGAGACTTCAATGTGCCCCTGGAGACTCTTAGTCTGGCCTGAGTTGGAGAGAGAGTGCTGAGTCTTGCAGGTTACACGTCTAACAAAGTCAGGGGTCAAGAGCGCAGTGATGAACCTGGCACCAGCCATGACATTTAGAACATTTCACTTGGCAAATGAGTCTAAAACTCAAATGCAGATGAAGTTGGTAAATCTATGGAAAATAAGCTTCATAAAGAACCAAGTAAGGACCAGGCATGAGGGTGATTTTTAAACAGCTCTTGTTCTCTCTCACACACACACTGTCCTTTAACAAGAGTCCAACAGTAGCCAGCCCCCCCCACTGGCCACCAGGGTTCTGAGTTCAGGACCACACAGCCTACCCTGGGAAGTGTCCACGAAGGTGACACTGAGGGGCAAGGCAAAGAGAAGAAAGCAGAAAATGGGTATGGCCAGGAAGGCTGGGGAGGAGGGGATGGGAAGGGAGACGCTGAGGAGACACTGAGACCCTGAGGAGAGCAGCCTGGCAGGTGCGTGGTTAGGAGCTCCCAGTATGTGTGGAGATTGTGTGGCAGTTGACGATGGGTCTGCACCTGAGCAGAGCCTCGGGGTCTGAGTTCCCGCTCTGCCCCAGGCACTCAGGGCACATGCAGTGACGTCCTTCCAGCGTGGTAAATTACCTCAGCAGCCTGCTGGGCATCCTCCAGCTCCAGTTCCAGCAGACTGGGTACCAATCAGCAGGCATCAAGCAGACCCTTCCACTGGATGCCCAGAGTGTTCAAAATGTAGTGATCACAGTAAGAATTAAACAAGCAGCATGCTCAGAAGCTTGACTTCCTGACCATGCAGTCCCTCCACCTGACTGCAAGAGGGCTGTGCTCAGACCACCTAGGGACTGCTGCAACCCACACAGTGGCCCACTGCAGTGCCATCCCACCTGAGCCTGCTGCCAGTCACCACCAGCCCCCTCAAGCCCAAGCAGCCCTGGCCCTGTACTCACTTGACATCCTGGGGCAAGAGCTTTGAGATACTGGGTGAGACCAGGTGATGCTCAGGGAGCAAGGTCACCAAAGACACACTTTCCCAGCCCTCCTGCGCTGGAGGGTAAAGGACAGCAGCATGGTAAGATGGTCACCATTTTATTAGCAGGAACAGGCTCAACCGCTTTTGCTCAGGTTGCTCAGTGTGCCTGCTGTGTGGGCAGGCTCCACTCCCATGCCTGCCTGCCTTTTGGCTTGGGAAATGAAGGTTGCATTTATTCCCATTTATGGGGTCGGGGCAAATTCCGACCCCAGGGGTGCTGTGGCTGCTGTTGTGGCTGTGACTCAGGATTCATAGTTGCATGGTTCACACTGCTCTCAGAACCAGACATGTCTCCACTGAGTTCACAAGCAAAGCAACTCACGTGGAAACACCTCCCAGCAGCGGGGGTTTCTGAGGATTGCTTCTGGAGGGGCTCTACCGGAAGAGCCGGTATGTCCGTGGCAAGCGCCCATCTCTGCTGGACAACGCCACCTGGATGTGCTCATAAGTGGGCAGGTTGGTCAAATCCCCAAGGGCGGCCACGGCAGGTTTCCCACGCAGCATCTTAGATGCAACCCTCCGGATGTCGTCTGGCTTCACATTGCCTGGTGCAGGGCGAGTGAGGACGTCAGGCAAGAATGTGCAGCTCCCCACAGGGCCACCGCCACTGAGCCTGGGGCAGGCTGGGGGCTCACCGCTCCCAGTACTCAGGGACAAGAGTGAGTCGGGACAAAATGGCAGCATGAGCTTTTCTTAGCAAACGGGAGACCCAATAGAGGCTGCCGTTCCCAGGATGAGGGGCCACCTGTCCAATAAGCACACCTGTGAGGGGTCCAAGAAGGCTGCCACCCCTTGGGGCTGCACCTCTGCAGTAGCTCCCTCAGAGCGGGGCCAGAAGCCACCAAGACACACGTTAAGGACGCCACTGCCTAAGAGCACACCAAGCAGCAGCATTACTGTCTACAGAAGACAAGGCCCTGAGACTATACTGGCACACTCAAGGATGGAGAGGCTCCTGAAGGAGGGCAGGGAGCCTCTCCCCAGCAGGAGGAGGGGGTGGTGGTCCACTTGGGACATGTGACACCAGCAAGTAATGCCAGGGTGGACAGGTCACCTCACCTACCGAGCAGCTCTGTGCCAGGCTTTGGCTGACCCCAGAAGAGCCCCTACAAATAAAACATGTGCTGAGGCACCCTGCCAGAGCCCTCAAGGGTGGGCGCTGTCCTGGGCAGTCACTACACACGGCACGCTGTTCCCCTGGCACTTTGCAGCCATCAGTAAAACCCCACCTGATGACCACTCCTTCCAGGTTGGGTCATGGGTTGAGGTGCCAGCTGACAAAGGGTGAGGCTGGAAGTGAATCTGCACCCCAGCCACGCCCCACCCCAGTCCCTGCTGAGGTCACCTGCCCACAGGGGCACCCAACTGTCCCTCTGTAGCAAGGTGCAGTCTCCTCCAAGTTCCACCCAGGCCACACAGCGCATACTCACGGATGAGCATGCACAGCTCCTGGGGCAGCTTTCTGGACTGTGTGGCCAACACCTGCCTCCCCACGTCCTCAAAGATGACAGGCCTGGACTCCAGGTTCATCATTAGCATTGACATCAGCTGTGTCTTGGCCCGCTCCAGCTCCACCTGAGGGTCACGTCATCAGTTACCCACCTGGTCACCTACAGTTGCCACAAACTCAAAGAGGGACTGGTGGGAATGTGTCCGAGCACAAAGGCCTTCCCTGTGTGCAGCAATGAATACAAGGGACACAGGGACGTCTGAGCCTAGGACACCAGCTTATTCAGCCCCCAGGTTCTCTGGGCAGGAGCTACACCCGAGAGGGCCTCTGCCACACTTAAGATGGGGAGACACGTGGCCCTGATTCTCCTTTGTCTCTTGCCCATCTCAGAGCATGTGAGGAAATGGGAAATACCTAACCAGGGCCCCAAAGCTGGCCACACAGCAAGGTCAGGAGGAAAATGACAAAATGCAAATCCTGGCCTAGGTGCAGATCCACATGCAAGGGGTCCAGGAAGCCCCTGACCAGATGTGAACTTAAACTGTGGTCTGGAGGATCAGGTTCATGGAGGGACAGAACAGAGTGGCATACAACGACATGCAAACAGACCTGGGAGCCACCATGCTCCAAGAAACAGTGTGCAGAGGGCTGCAGAGATCCTTGTTTTTAAGTAAAATAATTTCTCACTCAACATGGGTTTTTAAAATTTTTGCAACTTCAAGCAAGCGTTTATCTCAAATTGACTTCATATAAGTGGAAAATACTTTTCTAACAAGACACAAATGAAAATGAAGAGTGCTAATTTGCAAGCACATTACGTCTTAAATAATGCCTGTTTTCTGACTTAAAAAGGCACATGTGGGCATAGCAGGAGAGGAAGCCTGAAGGCCAGGTCGTGCTGCAGGACTCAGAGGCAGACAGCAACCTCCAGCGCTGTACATGCATGGACCGGTGACACGGTCAGGCATCCCCCCATGCCCACAGGCAATGGGCTTATTTGGTAAAGAAAGCAACTAGGCTTCCAAACATCCAGCTGAGATATCAAAAATTAAGCTAAAACAATTAGTTGCTAAGCTGAGTGCTGTAGTAACATCCGTACTCCAGCAACTCAACCAAGGGAGGCAGGAGGATTAGAAGCTCAAAGCCAGCCTGGGCAACTTAGTAATACCCTGTTTCAAAATTGAAAGGGCTAGGAGTGCGCACCTTTGAATTCAATCTCCAGTACTGCTCCCAGCAAACAGGCAACAAAAACGCAGGCATAAACAAGGGGAAAGGGTGCCCACCTGGCACAACACTGCTTGAATCACCACCATTCCTGGGGCAGCCGAGCACACAGACTGTCCCCAGCGTGGAGCAAGCCAGCCCCACAGCTGGCTACCCCTTCACGTGGCTCTCTCCCTGTCTGACGGCAGGTGAAGTTTGGAAATGGCTCAGAGCTTACTCACCGTATCCACAGTTCCGCCCATCAAAATAAATTCCTTTGTGATGATTTCTACCATTTCCCGAACCTAAGAGAGTAGGAGATGAGGATGTGTGCTGCACGTCAGCCTGTTGACCCTATAAGCAAGACCCTGGTCTGGAGTTTCCAGGAGTGCTGGCAAGAAGGGCAGGCCACAGGCAAACCCAACCCCATTCGCCCAGGGCTGCTAGCTATGCCTCACCTGTCTCGGATCAGCGCTAGCGTGAATGCACAAGAGGCCAGTGTCTTCATAGCTGTGGTGGTAGGAGGTCGCATTGTACATCCAGTGGTGCCTGAGGGAACATGGCCTGGCTGGGAAAGGTGTACGGCCAATGTAGGCCACAGGAAACTGGTCCAAACATACAGTAGCCTGAGGACAGCCCTGTCCACTGAAGGCCACAAACCTGTTGAGCACGTTGAGGTAGAGCCTGGAGAACATGCCCTTGCCAGGCCCGCCAGCCGAGAAGGAGCCCCCTCCTCCCATCATCATGTTCAGCACAGCAAAAGGGATAAAATCCTCCTCCTGCAAGGACAGGGGCAGCATTCAGCACAGGGAGACTCGCGTCCTAGGGTACACTGCCTGATCCAGGCCTGGACTCACCAGGAAGGAGCAGCTCTCAAGCCCCACCATGATGTGTGTGAGCTCTGGGATGGGGGTTGGGCCAAGGCTGACATTGGACATGTCTCTCTCTAGCTGTAACCAAGAGCAAACGTATGTTATGCAGAAAACCAGCAAAGGCATGGCAAGCTCCCTCCCAGGAGAAAAGAGCCACGCTCACATGTGCTGAGGCTCCTCAGCCCTGATGAGCTCCTTCAAAAGCAGCATGTGTTCCCACGGTCGTGGGCTATGCTGTACACTAGAGCACAAGCACAACCACCACAGGGCTGGGCACAGTGGCCCACACTGTGACTCCAGCTCCTCAGGAGGCCCAGGCAAAAGGATGGAAAGGTTGAGGCCATCCTCAAAAACTTAGTGAGACCCTGTCTCAAAAAGGGTTGGGGATGGAGCTCCGAGGAAGAGCAACCCTGGGTAAGAACACACCCATAACGTATCAAAAGCTCATGCCAGAGGAAGGCGAAGTGCAAGACCGCCAGGGCTTCCTCACTACCTTGACAATGCCCCCGGTGTATTGTGCTACAGATCTGTCAACGTCCACAGCCCCGGCACTCCCCCAGGCTGGCTGGGCTCCCAGTAGGTATTTTTTAGCACATTCCACCAAATGCTCATGCTCGACACCAACTCCAGCCAGCACCATGCGGTCGGGGGTATAGTAGTTCCTCAGGTAGGAATGGAGCACTTCCTGGTTAATCTTGGGTATGTTCTCTATGGGGCAGAAACGGTGGAGGCCCACGGTGTTCCCCCTGTAAGCAGCCTGAGAGAGGGAGGAAGGTAAACAGGCACACATGAGAAAGCAGGAGGTCCCCAGCAAGGAGCTGTCACCTGCCTCCAACTCAACCTCCGGAAAACCCAACAAGGGCTGGGGAGTCCAGCTTCAGGCTGCCATTTGCAGCTGAGTGTATTCATAGAAGTAGTAGAATCTATTTCTCCAGAATGAAAATTCACAAGAAAAGCAAAATAAGAGTCATTCTACAGATGGAGATAGTAAAGATTTTGTTACTATTAGAAGTGGAAAATGCAAACTTCACATACACTGCAGATTCAGAAATAAAGAATGTCCTGGAGGGGCTGGGGCTGTGCCTAGCACAAAGCCCTGTGTTCGATCCCCAGCACCCCCAAAAAATTAAAGACTGTGTGTCAACTGTTCCATAAGCAGGGGGACGACAGCAGGGACCTGCCACCCATCCATGTGTGAGAAGGCCCCATGAGAACACGGGCACATGTGGGTTCATCTTTTACTTCGTGAATCATCTCAGTGAGAAGCGGCTCAGGGTCAGGTCGCATGTTCAGGTCCTCCAGCTCAAACTGGACAGCCATCCGTGTCATCTCTATTTCTTCATCTGCAAGGGAACCCGAAAACAAAGTTCAGTCTGCACTGGCAGCACTAACCCAAAAGCAGCTGAGTGGGTCTGAGGTTCCTGTGTTGGTGGGCACAATGGTCACCTCTGCCTTCATCCAGGGCAGCCCTAGGGCACCTGGGTGAGGGGGAAAGCCAGCCAAGCAGGAACCAGAACCTCTTGTCCCCTCTGCCATGAAGCAGTCACTTGAACTTGCTCCAAGTTTCTGCTGTCTCACCTGTAAAAGGCCCTGAAGATACCTGACCTGAGCATCGCAGAGTGTGCTGTAAGGACACAAGGGTGCTTAGGAAACAACCCACAGTGCTTAGGAAACAGATGCAGACCCATACGTCAGGGGTGCCACTTCATCAGATGCCACAGTAAAACATGATCTTAAGACCTCAGGGCACTGAGGTCAGCTGCTGTGACATGGCACCTGCCAGATGGCTGGGACAACTAGCATGCCTTCCTGCTGACCACTCCTGGCAGGGAACTCCAAGTTCTGCCATTTGCAAGGCCAAGGAAAATTCCAGGAAAATGCCAACAGTATGCCAGTCAGTGTGTTTAAAAATAAGTTTGAAGAGAATTTTTCTTTTTGGTACTGGGGATAAAACCCAGGGGTACTCTGCCACTGAGCCACATCCCCAGCCCTTTTTTAAAAAATTAGAGATAAGGCCTTGCTAAGTTGCTAAGGGTCTTGCTAAGTTGCCCAGGCTGGCTTCAAACTTTCCTCAGTCTCCCAAGTTACTGCACATGAGTTGAAGGACATTTCTGAAACTTCACGAAAAAGGGCACAGAGAGATATGACAAAGCACTAAGCACTCTCTAAACTGCCAAGGATATTTTTCCCCTTCATTTTTGGTGGTGGGAATTGAACCCAGGGCCATGTGCATGCAAAGGACACACTGCCACTGAATTACGGCCCCAGCCTTAGCAGCATTATCCCCAATGAAACTATATACCAAAAATATGGGATTGTTCCTCACAGCTGTGGCCCTTTAACAGACCCTCTGGCTATTCTCCAACCTGAACACACCCTTGTTAGATCCATACCTGTCAGGCGGGGGTGCAGAGTCACCTCAGCCAGCAAGCCAACCACAGTGTCCAGGCCTTTACTGTCAGCAGACACAGCATACATGGTGGTATCTCTGGAAGACATCAATGCCAGGTGCTGGGCTCAGGCTCTCAAGCTTTCCCCGTCAGCAGGGACTTCCCATCATTTTGTTAAAAACCAGCAGACACTTCCTTTTCCCCCTTTTTCTATGATACAGGGGACTGAACCTGGGGCCTCGAGCATGCTAGGCAAGAAATTGCCCATGAGCAACACCCAGCCCTTCCTCTTACCTCTTCCTAGAGCATGAGGAAACACAGCAACAGACAACAGAAGCTCTTCAGATAAGGACACTCTTGAATTGAATGGAGCCAATCCTACCAAGGTTTTTACAAGCCATGTTCTCTTGAAAGGAGAAGCACTTTATCCGATACCTTCCAAGCCTTGCTGGCAACCCACTGGTCAACATGTGAATGTGCCTGGGCCTCAACAGCTCAAGGATGGAGCCTGTTGTCCAGCTGGACCATTTACTCAGCATGAGGCCTCACATTGAGAAGTGAGTGGTCTGCAGCTCCACGGCCTAAGCTTGAGAGCGGGCTGCATCCGAGTCAGGAAAGAGTCCTGCCTGACCAAGGGAGGATTTACCTGGGAGGAGAAGTTTAGGCAAGGACACAGAGGACCTAAATGCTAGGCTTCCTCCCCACTAATTAAATTCTTGGTGTTTGTCTTTCATGTAATTTTTTTTCACTCAGGTTTAACTCATTGACCATTTTTGACAGTCCACATTCTGTCTGCACCATCTCATGTGGCCCAGAGCTGTCTGAGCATGCTCTACAGGTGGCAGGCAAAGTCCAATCCTTGTGTCTTCCCACGTGTGTTCCAGTTACACACAGAGTTCCTCTGTCCCCAACAGATACTGCTATCTGGCCTTGGCTGTGCCTGGCTCTGGCATGGCCCTACCTCATCTGTGTAGCAGACCCCAGTGCCTCATTTCCCAAGATTCCTTTCCCCATTCCAGACCAAGTTTGTTGCATGTCCCCTGGATGCTTACCACTCTTGGCTCTTGTGCCAAGAGTGCTGTTTGTGGCCCTCTGCTCTTATCGTGAGTATCCCAGGCAGAGGGCTGCTCTGTCCCCAGTCAATACCCACACTGAACTGATAGGGAAGTGTCCTTCCAGATACTGCTACTCCATGTAAGCCATGCCCCCTTTCTTCGCTCAACTCCTTTCTCACCGTTAATCTCCACAGCCTCTGATCAAGGATGAGAAGGGCAGTTCCACATGGACACAGTTCCACATGGTCATAAAGTAAGTCTGCACATAAAAGCTGGTACCTTGAGGTCTGGCAGTCACAGATACCCCCGTGCTTTTCCAAAGTAAGCAGAATTTCATCTTTGCTGTCAAATCGAGCAGTAGACTAGTACAAATAAATAGAAAAACTTAAATAAGAATCCAAAACAACCCCAAAAATAAAATTTTCAAGAAAAAAATTAATTTCACTTTCAAAACATACAAAAACTAATTCTTTTAGGCCTTTTATTAGCATTAATTTATTGAGTCATTTATCAAAATAATCCTCCTTAAAAAGACAAACTGAAACACCCCTTCCTCAGCAGTCTCCAAAATCCCAAATTGAGTGGGTAAGGGTATCACTCAGTGGTAAAGCACCTGCCCAGCATGCATAATGCCCTGGGTTTGATCTTTAGTACATACGTGCCCGACACACAACACAAATTGGACACTGACCGAAAATGCCAATTTTTCCAAAAAGTGAGCAATTCCGCTAAGATACTTCGCTTCATATCTTGATCCTGAGTTGACAAGAACTAGTAATAAAAAGTAAATTGACAGATTATGTCAGATATTCAAAATAAGAGATCTAAGCAAGACAAACTGTTCAAAATTGAGACTATGACTTAAGACAAAACTGCATGAGGGTGATGAACATGCTCAACACCCTCAGAGGCATACACATTGTCACACTGAAAACCTACACTGTGTGAAATGAAAACTTAAAAATTACAGAAAGATTAAAAAGAGCTGGGGAAGGGAGGACTATACACAATTACTACCACCAAAAATGGGTACTTGGGGGGCTAGGACTGGCACGACATAAAAATAAACGAATAAAATAAAGGTATTGTGTCCTTCTACAACTTATTATTAAAAAAAGAAAAAAAAAAAGAAAAAAAAAAAAAACACCAGGGAACACCTGCAACACACCACAGTACTTACTTCCTACTGTACAAAACTGTCCAAACTTATTTTGAGATGCCACTTGAAGCCCATTATCCAGCCTGGTAACTTTGGTTTCGAATTTTTCCTGTCCATCAACTGCAGCAAAAACAGGCTTGGGTACTCCAGGTAAGGGAGAAGAAAGAGGGACGCTGGGATAGGCGCCTCCGCTACTAAACTGTCTGTGCGCAGGGGGTCCAAACCTACAAGGGAAAAGACCAGTTACTACAAACTGCAGGCGGTGCACCTGTGAAGGCTGCTTCCGTGCAGTTATGTTCTGTCCACGTTAAAAGTCAACATCTCCGTTTCTGAAGATTCATGGCTACAGGACGAGCGGACTCAGTCACAGGGCCTGAGGCCGCGAGGCTGGCTTGTTCGGGTCTTCACGACCTCCTCTGCGAAACGGGCTCCTAACAGGAGGTCACTTCGGGAGCAGGTGGACTGGGACAGCTTCCTCTTAGTCTAACAGAAGCCACGGCCCTCACCTGGCCCGAGGCCCTGGCAGCACCTAGCCCCGGGCTCCCCGCTTGGGCTAGGTCCGGCTCGCCAAGACCCTCGGTCTTGGCGCCTGCTCGTCACCCGCCACAGCTCCTGCTCTCTGGCCCCGAGAATGACGACCCCTTCTTCGTCTTGCGGCTCAACGGTCACCCCCATCGGGCGCCCCTAGTCACTGCTCGGGCTTTCCGTGATCTTGTGGCCGAGCATTCCTTCCCGACCGCGACGCTTCCGGGTTCAGCGACGACGCCCGCCTGCCGCCCCGGCACGAGCCGCGGAGGAGCAAGGCCCGGACGCCCCACACGGCAGCACAACTCACCTGGGCCGCGAGCCTCCGGCCCTCGCGCCACGCAGCAGCCGCGCAGCCGCCAGCACCGCCGCCGCCATCGCGCCGCCGCGCTTCTGCCGTCACTTCCGCTTCCGGCGCGCGCCCCGCCCACGCCGGTCGCCCCTTCCGCGCGCTTCCGGCGCGTGAGGCGGAAGCGGCGGCCAGAGAATGGGATCGGCTGCGGCGACGCGGCGGCGGGCCGTGGGGCCGCGGCCCGGCTAGGCCGCCGTGGCGATGTCGGGCTACGCGCGCCGCCCGGGCGCGCCACCGCTGTCCCGGGCCCGGAGCCTCGTCGTTCCCGACGGTGAGGGGCCGCCGCGGCCGCGGGGGGACGGGGCGGGGCCGGGCCGGCCCGCGGTGAAGCCGCTGTCCTTGTCGCTTTCAGCTCCTGCGTTCTATGAGCGCCGGTCTTGTCTCCCCCAGCTAGACTGTGAGCGCCCCCACGGCGGGGACCTGCACCCGCACTTCTTCGGCATTCGGCCGACGTTTATGTGCTATGTCCCCAGCCCGGTGCTGGCTTCCGTGGGAGACACAGGTGAGAGTCGGGGCGCCGGCTGCCCGAGCCGCGGACCCAGCAGGGAGCCCTGAGCGCGCACTGAGTGCCGCCCCGGGAGTGCGCCCGCCGAGCTCACAGTCTGGTTTCGGGGAGCACCAGCCCCCAGGCAGACAGCCCCAGTGCAGGAAGGTCAGTGCGCAGTGGAGCAGGAAGATCGCCCGACCTTCCCGGTGGGGGCGAGGGCAGGGGTCCTTCCTTAAGCTGGGGAGTTGGAAGTGAGCTGGAGCACTATGGCGGTGCCTGGATCTAGTTCACCCTCATTCCACTCAGACACTTGTGCTGCGGTGGTGCAGGTGGTTACATCAGGGTCCCTCCAATTTCAGAGGCATCACGAGACCAGAGGGACTGTGCCCCGAATTCACAGGGGGTGTCTTCACAGTCCCACACTCCCAGACTGTATTGGAGCTAGGTCACCTGCCAGGGCCAGAGCCCTGGGGCCTGTCCCCTGAATTCCCTGGGCAGTGACAACCATTGATGAGAGACTCCAAGCCCCCCCATCCCCCAAAACATGGCAGTCAAAAAGCTTCCCATGATCATGGTAGAGTGATGATGTCTTTTTGCAGATTTTGGCTATGGAAAGGGGAAATGTACTAAGCAAGGTCCACCAGGAGCTCACGAGACACATTTTGGAGGTAGAGTAGCTCAGTGATGATCCTTTCTTTTTCTTTCTGCCCACCACACAGTGCTAAGCATGCATCTGGCCATAGGGTGGTCAATATGACAGGATATAAGGGGTGTGCCCTTGGAGCCCAAAAGAACATGTGGGGTAGGATGCCAAGGATTCCATCTTGAACCTAGAGGAGAGTGTGTGTGAGGGCAGGGAAACCTAAGACAGGGGATGTTGGGGAGGTAGGACAGTCCCACCCAAGGGGCACCAGGAGGCAGCAGTGCAGGGATTATAGGGGCCCTATATATGAGCCTGCCACCTTGAAGATGTTCAGTTAATGGAGGGTGGAAGGGCTAAAGTGTGGTGGTCAGGTGTGGCAGAGTGGGGAACAGTGGGTGGGTGGGTTGATTAGGTTCACTGGGTACAGAGATTGGAGGAAGGATTGAGGCAGAGCAGTTACCAAGTCTTGCAGCATGTAAGCTTTGAAGCCCCAGAGCAGTTTATTGTCACACCAGTGACTGGTTGTGAAGTAGACATAGGCCCATGATAAAGACCCCTGGGTGTAGCTCATTGACAGAGCACTTGCCTGGCTTGTGTGAAACTCTGGGTTCAATCCCCAGCACCACCCAAAAAAAAAAAAAAAAAAAAAAAAAAAAAACCCCAAGGGGTTCCTGTGGAACTCCAGGAGTGAGAAATGGAAAGAATTGCAGATGCTGCAGAAGCATCTGTTTATTGATCCCTTTTCTGGCAGTTCTTGTTTCCTGGTGTCATCTGAGTAGCGGGGTACAGAGGATGGCATTCCTGAGAAGATGTGGTCTTGCTTGGAAGAGAGGAGTTGGAGAGTTCTCCTTTAACAATCTTCGTGATCTCCATCCTTTCAGATGACAAACTGGAAGACCTTGAAGAGGCAAATCCATTCTCCTTTAAAGAATTTCTGAAAACCAAGAACCTCGGTCTGTCGAAAGAGGACACGACCAATAGCAGAATTTATCCAAAGGTACGTCTGAGAAGCTGCTGCAGTCACTTCAGAGGACATCTCTCTGAGTCCTGGTGCTTGGAGATGTGTGAGTGAGACGAGATAGCTGCTGCAGAAGAGGGGCACTGGGGGTTCAGCAGCTGTTTGGCTCCTCTAGTCAACAGATGGGCCTTGTTATGTTCCAGGCTGGACATAGAGAAAGAAGGGCAAGCAGTGGCCTCTGATTCTCAGTGTTTGCCTCTACTATTTTTAGGAAGCCTCGAGGCACTCACTGGGACTGGACCACAGCTCCCCTGCTCCCCAGACTGTGGGGTATGGCCTGGAATATCAGCAGCCATTTTTTGAAGACCCCACAGGGGCTGGTGACGTCCTGGATGAGGAGGAGGAAGATGAGGACAGTGGGTGGAATGGGGCCTATTTGCCGTCTGCTGTGGAGAAGACTCACTCCTCCAGGGCCATGGCCAGCACATCACCCTGTGGCACGTACCTTTCCTTTTTCTCCACCCCATCGGAGCTGGCGGGGCCTGAGTCTCTGCCCCCCTGGACACTGAGTGACACAGATTCACGCATCTCTCTGGCATCTCCAGCAGGGAGTCCTAGTGCAGAGTTTACAACTCATGGGGAGTCTCTGGGAGACAGACACCTGCGGACGCTGCAGATAAGTTACGAAGCAGTAAGTGAGGGGCTGGTGCACAGGCACAGGGCAAGGGTCTGAGCGGTGTTCTCCCAGAGGAGGACTGGGGCCATGCTACTCCTGGGTGGCCTGGTTCTGGCTCCAGGGACAAGACGGTTGTGTAACAGCCTGCTATAGAACTCCTTAGAGAGCCCTCCTCTCACACTGGCACTGGTTATGTGTGAGCACAGCTAAGAGGTGTTATGATGCATCAGGAGGAGACTAGGATGAAGGACAGCTGGCACCCTTGGCTCAGGGGCATCTTGCTGAGTGTTCTTAGTGAAGGAGATGTTTAAAAATGATAATCACCTAAAAACATTACAAGCCAGAGGTAGAACGAGAGTCTGTGACTATGGGTCATCTATGTAAGCATGCTGCAGATTGACTCCAGTCCCATGGGTGTTTCTATGTATTAAAAAGCACGGTGGTGCACACCTATAATCCCACCAGCTCAGGAGGCTGAGGTGGGAGGATAGTGAGTTCAAAGCCAACCTCAGTGCACTGGGTTTGAGCCCCAGTATCACAAAAAAGTTGTTCCAGAGCCCGTTGCAGAAGCACATACCCCTTTTGAGTGAGACACACTGAGTTTCTAATAAGGATTTTCTTTTTCTACAGCTGAAAGATGAAAATTCTAAGCTAAGAAGAAAGCTGAATGAGGTTCAGAGCTTCTCTGAAACTCAAACAGAAATGTATGTAAGCTATTAGTTAGGAGTCAACTCAAAACATCTACCACAAAGGGAAGTTAACTTCTAAGTGATGATGAAGTGCCCAGAGTTGAACTATGTCTGGGTTTTGTTGTAAATTTTTAGTATCAAGCACATTTCTTGTGCTCTGTGAAGACTTTTTAAGGGTCAGACCCAAACCAACCCAACTTCTCACTGGATGGGCAGCGCTTGGGCAGCTCCCAAGCCTGTGCACATGTGCTGGGTCACTGCTGTCTTGCCTGTCTGAGGACATGCGCTAAACACGGGCTCTGAGCCGCTTTCATCCAGCTAATCACATTAAAGTGCTTTTAGAAGTGTTCTCAAAAGTGGCCTCATGAACTTAACAGCTGGGGTTTTTCCTCTGACAAGGGTAAGGACGCTTGAGCGGAAGCTAGAAGCAAAGATGATCAAGGAGGAGAGTGACTATCACGACCTGGAGTCAGTAGTCCAGCAGGTGGAGCAGAACCTGGAGCTGATGACGGTGCGGAAGGCTGTTGCCTATGGGATGGGGAGGAAGCTCCAGAGAAGGCCCAGCTGGACTGAGGTCAGGCAGATGCCCACAGTTTCAAGTGTGCAGCTCTCATTCAGTGGACCAGTGTCCTTTGACATTGTGTCATGCTCGGCCCTGCGGAGCAGTGAGCAGAAGCAGATCCCAGGTTCTGTGTGGCTATCTGGCTCTGGAGGTGCAGCTGGGGTGGAGGGGCCAGGAAGAGTGGCTCAGCTCCCTCCTTCCTGTCAGACAAAGGCTTTAGGCTGATACTGTGTCATCAATGATGCTTTTTGTGTTTATTTTTTGGGCAACAGAAACGGGCTGTAAAGGCAGAAAATCACGTTGTGAAGCTGAAACAGGAAATAAACTTGCTCCAGGTAATTAGAGGAAAGATCTTTAGTGTTTTCCCATCATTTGTGGAGTTATGTGTAGGTCTGAGAAAGTTATTGCTGGGCATGGTGGCACATGCCTATAATCCCATAGCTACTTTGGAGTCTGAGGCAGGAGGGATCGCAAGTTCAAGACCAGCCTCATCAACTCGGCAAGTTTAAAGTTTAAAATTTTTAAAAAGGGGACTGGAGTTGTGGCTCAGTGGTAGAGCACTTGCCTGGCACATGCAAGGCACTGGGTTTGAGCCTTGGCACCATATAAAAATTTAAAAAAAAAAAGGTTAGAAAAAAAGTTTTTAAGGGCTGGGAGGTGGCCCTGTAGTGGAGCACTTGCCTAGCGCGCGCAAGGCCCTCGGTTCCGTCCCCAATACTGGGGGCAAAGAAAAGTGTAAGAAACCCTTTGCTGGGTTCACCCTGTTCCCGCAGCAGTCTCACAGATCAGGAGGCACAGGCTTTCCACTGCACTCAAGCAGATCGAGGCCACGCTGTCCTCCTGGCCCCGCGTTTCGTACTTTGACACTTAGCATCTAGGGTGGGGCGTGCACCTGTAAGAACTCCCCATTTAGAGCTAGGTACCGAGCATGGCCAGTAGTGAAGGGAGAAATGTTGGGGCTGTCTCCCATAAGAGGTAGCCGCAGCAAGGCAAGAGCACCTGTTGATGTGAGTGGGCCAGGGCCCATGGATAAGTTCTTGCCTCTCCACCAGGGTGATGTGTGTTTTCCATTGGGCTGCCTTGAGGTAGTCTCCATTCAGCCATGAAAGTCCTTAGCAGTCTTACCACCCATCTCTCCCAGGCACAGGTCTCCAACTTCAAGCGTGAGAATGAAGCCCTGAGGTCAGGCCAGGGTGCCAGCCTAACGGTGGTAAAGCAGAACACTGACGTGGCCTTACAGAATCTCCGTGTTGTCATGAACAGTGCACATGCATCCATCAAGTAAGTGCTGGGGGTGGAAGCCCTGCAACAGGTGAAGGGTGAGACTGGAATGCCACTAGCTGTTTGGGTGATAGCCTAGGCTCTTGGTCTAGGGCTGGGCCAGGGCACTGTAGGGAGGGAGGCTAGTTAGGGGGCTCCATTAAATCTCCAGGTCATGGTATGGGTAGCTGAGCAGTCTTTCTAGCCTGCCTTGGAGAAACTGTCCCCACTTGAGAGGCATGGACATCATCACAAAGACCCAAGTCCAGCTCCTTCACCTGCAGGATGCTGAGATTCTAGATAAAGGAGATGATAGCTTCCCTTCTGTTGAATGAATTCATAGGAGGCACTAAACAGCACAATGACGATGTGAGTTGCTGTCATTACTAATAATGACCACAGGTGTTCCTTGACTTACACGGAGCCACATCCCTGTAAACTCACTGTAACTTGACAGTATTGAATGTTGAAAATGCATTTAATATACTTAATCTGCCAAACACCAGAGCTTAGCAGCACAGCAGTGTGAAGTCCTGAGTATCTCCCAAGATTGTATGCATGAGGTGTGCTGTTGCTACCCAGCATTTCAAGGGTAACATGGGAAAAGATAAAATTCGGAGTTCAGTGTCTGGAATGTGCATGGCTTCCACACCTTTGTAAAGTCAAACCATCTTAACTTGGGAACCAGCTGAACTTGGTTTCTACTGGGCTGATCTCCGCAGGACAGCAGTGTAGCTGCACTGCAGGTGCTCACAGCAATGAAGACCACTGTCCTTTTGAGCAAAGCCATCAGTGGGCCTAAGGGGTTTTTACTCTGGAACTTCTTTGCTTTAGTTCCACTGTTACTTTTTTGCGTGTTTAGTTCTGGACACAGGAGCACTCTACTACTGAGCTATGCCCTAAGCCCTTTTTTATTTTTTTGGTACCAGGGATTGTGCTTAGCCACAGCCACAGCCCTTTTTTATTTTTGAGAGTCTTGCTAAGTTGCCCAGGCTAGCCTTGAACTTGTGATCCTGCCTTACCCTCCCGAGTTGCTGGGATTATAGACGGGCACCACACGCATGGCTAATTCATTGCTCTTGATCAGCTGTAGTTAACAGTTCCCAATATCTATTTCCATTTCAGGCAACTGGTTTCTGGAGCTGAAACACTGAATTTTGTTGCTGAAATCCTTAAATCTATAGACAGAATTTCCGAAATTAAGGAGGAGGAGGAGAAGTCTTAAGGACCTCTGGATGCTTCCAGTCCCCCGCTCCATGTGCCCTGATCAGCAGTGCTTCTTCTGAATGTGCATTTGTATCCCAATCTATGCAGTCTTCACCCAGAGTATTTATCATGAGATACTAATTTCATGACCTAAAGCAGTGTTATTGGCCACCTGCAACAGGAGCAGCTCTTCTCCATGAGTTGCTTTTGTGGTTTATGTGCATTCCTTCTTGGTGAAATTGTCACTGTTTTATAGACCCAATAATCTGTTGGAAGAAATTTTTATAAAATCCAGTGAGTTTCTAAATTACTAAACATGAAAACGGCAGTTCTGTAATAAGTGCTCTTCCATTTTCATCCCAGAACACTGATAAATTCAGTTAATTGTCTTGATTATGTAAGTAGAAAGAACACTAAGAGCCCCCAGGAGTGAGCAGCTTAACAGGGACTTGTGCCTTTTTGCTGTCACTCAGTGCCTGTCATAGCCTTCCTGGGGTGGCTTCTGTGGTCTGTGGCCCAAGTGTGGAGGCACCACTTGGTGGACACTGCTATCCTCCCACAGGGACACAGGTTGCAGACATTCCACACTTCCCAGGTGTCTAAACTGGGGATTTGAGCCTTCAGCTTTGAAAAGCTGTTTTGGCTGGGGATTTTGATACACGTTTCAAGTGCATTTGTACGATGAAGCTTAGGGTTCAGTAGTCTAAAGTGTGTGTAGAACCTCCCCGGGTTGGCATGAGGTCTTTGGCTCCTCCTACCTGCTTTATTGTTTGGGGAGGGCACAACAGGCACCCTGTGCCTTTTGGGCTGTTTTCCTGTAGATGCTATTTTTTAATTTCCTTTTCCCTCCTGTTCAAATCTACAGGTTTCTTGTTTAAATAAATTCTGAAGTTCACATGCAATGTGTTTTCACTGGCCAGTTATTCAGGCAGGAGAACCACACTGGCTGACCTCTGATGCTGTTCTTGTCATTGCTGGTGACTCAAGCTGGCAGCTCTCCACCCCTCCCCCAGCACATTGTAGGCATGATATATAAGCCACATAGCTGGATATTTTGGAGTTGGACAGATAAGATTCTAGCACTGGGTCATTCTTAGAGATCATGTGGCTGGATTTTCAGACAAGGCACTAAAATCGCTAATCCCTCTGACTCAGCAGTCATGGTTTTCCTGAAGCCACTGTGGAGTGTCCAACAGCCTGCCCTTCCACCATTTCATGCCCCTCCTGTTGGTGTAAAAGGGCTAGAACCACCAGACAGGGCATTGTAGCAGGAGAGTGCTAAAAAGAAGTTCTCTCCTGAGTTCACAGCAGCTCTGGAAAGCCTCTTAAGGGCTGGGGCTGCAGGAGGGTGCCTCAGTCACAGATTCACCTTGAGGCCCTGCATGACAGTACTTTATGGGGTGGAGGGACAGGCTGATGTCCCCTTCACCCACTGGGTCCAAAGCAGGATGGCAGCCCTCAGATAATGCACCTACCTGGGACCTTGCATTCTGGCCTGCTGCAAAAGTCAGCGGGTGAGGTGGGGGTGGATACACAGACGTTTGTATACTATTCTCTCGATACGTTTAAAGTGTTCCAAGGTAAAAACTCCGAAGAACAATCTCTGCCTCTGAGCCCCACCATGCACGATCTGGTACAATGCAGATGATAAAACAGCAATTACTCAAGGAACAGAAGTTTCCTGCTTCCGACGTTCACACTCTCCCGCCGGGTCTAAGCTCCCGGTGGGGCCCTCACCAGGCCTCACTCGGTGGGTCTAGTCTTTACCAACAAGAGCCCACCTCCTCCGTTCACCGGTCAGGCTCCCGACCAGGTACGGTTTCAGAGCCGGATCAACTTCCAAGCACCGCGCCCTAAGAGGCCCCCGACTCCGCCCAGGCAGCGTCGGCGCCCCAGTTCAAGCGGGCAAGCTCAGAAGGCAGGAACTGCGGGCTGGCCCCAGCCCCATCCGACAGGCCAAGCGGGTGGTTCCTGAGCCAAAGAACGCTGGCTTGGGACAGGCCCTCCAGGCTGGGCACCTGAGGCCCACGCAGGTGTGCGCACGAAAACGGGACTGCGGCGGCGGGCAGCCCTCGCGGCTGTGCTGCGGCCCTCGGCCGAACCCGGGGCGACGCCCGCAGCGAGCTCAGCGCCGCAGTACGCACTTCCGCCCTTCAGCCCTTCCGCAGCGGCGGTGCGCGGTGCTCCGCGCCGTCGGGGCGGGACTTCCGGCGCGCGGCGCTCCACTTCCGCGCCCGCCGGAAGCGTGGGATCTGCAGTCGCCTGGGCGACAGTGCGGGTCCTGAGGACTGGTGAGGCTGCTGCGCGGGCGAGGGCCGGGCGGGTGGTGGGGTGGGAGCTGCCGGCGGAGGTCGTGCTGTCTTCAGGAGCGGACAGCCGGGTTCCGGGAGGCGGCGGGGCAGACCGCGACTGGCTGGTCTGCACCCGGTTGGCTTCCCGGGGCCCCTCGCCCCGCTTCCCAGAGGCTGTGGCCTCGCCGAGGTCCCCCTGCTGCGAGGCCGGTGGGCCTCCAAGCTCGTGCTCCTGCGGCTTCCTGGGGTTTGTCAATCCCCCCCAAGGGGACCCTGGCCTCGGGGAGCAGCTAGGACTGGGACTGGGACTGGGGCTGGAATGGGCTGTCCAGTGCCCGTCGTCTTCTGGGGAGTCTGAGGTTCTGCGCTTTGAAGGGAGAGGGGACCAAGACAGCAGGAAGGACCTGTGGCTCCTGACTCAGGAACTTGTGACTTCGACCTCCTTTCTGCTTGGCCTGAGCAGCGTGGTGGCGAGGGAGATGAGACGTGGTGCTCTCTATACAACACAAGTTGCCTTTCCCTTTGTGCCGGGCTTCCAGAAGAAAGCCCGCTGCCCTGGCCTGCCCGGCCAGTGTTTGCTGCAGATCTGGCTGGATACTAGCTGAGCTGAATTCCAGGTCTAAACGAGGTGCCTTGGCAGGAGTGACTCAGCCGAAGGGCCCCGACTGGCAGATGCTCTGTTGCAAGGCAGGACGCCTGTCAATTCTCATCAGGGAAAAGCCATGCTAAGGACTGGGGAGGATTTTTATGTTTGTTTTTGGTCCTGGGCGTGTGCTTGTGTTTTCTGGAATATTCTCTATCAGTGCTTTATTCTCCCACCCTTCTCTCTTGTAACAGTTTCATTCCCCTTCAGACTTTACTCACCAGTGTTCCTCTGCCCCCAAAAAGCTTCTGTGTGCTTCAGTAGATACTGGTTCAGTGTTAGCACTACCATTTGCTGTTCCAAGGCTGGAGATAGAGCAGGAAATGGACAAAACCTTGCCTCTGGGAGCCCGTTTTCCAGACCTGCTAATGCCAGTAACTGATCCACCTGTGTTTCAGTAACCATTTGTTTAGTGTCCTGTGCGCCTGGCTCTGTGTGTGGAAAGCAGGGTGCATCTGCAGCTCTGGTCACAGGTTCACATTTCACAGAGGCTGAAGGTCTGGTCTAGGCTGCTGTGACATGGCCCTGCGCCCTGTACTTTTTGTACTGGGTGGCCAGTTCCCTTGTGGTTAGTCCAGGAACAGAGACCGTGCAGGTTGTTTGCATTGGTGTCCATCCACTGCCAGTACTACGTCTAGCCTTAGCTGGTAGGGGACACTGATGGGATGTTGGCCCCAGAAGAGCAAAGAGCAGGAGTTCTTGGGGTGCAGAAGGGTGTCAGGTTGGAACTTTAGGGTTTCCTAGGCTGGGCCTGGGCCTTAGTTCCCCTGGGGTGCCCAGTGCAGGATTCTGCCATCCCCAGTAGGTATGTATCTGAAGAAGGATGGGTCCTGACACTTTGTTGGTTTTTTTTTTTTTTTTTTTTTTTTTAAGTACTAGGGATTGAATTCAGGGGGGCACTTAACCCCTGAGCCACATTCCCAATCCCAACCACCCCCCTTTTTTGAGAACTTTATTTAGTTCAGTATGTGGTACAGAGAATTGAACCCAGTGCCTCATGCA
This sequence comes from Sciurus vulgaris, assembly GCF_902686455.1. Taxonomy (NCBI): domain Eukaryota; kingdom Metazoa; phylum Chordata; class Mammalia; order Rodentia; family Sciuridae; genus Sciurus; species Sciurus vulgaris. Next base: position 89,653,343 of record NC_136476.1, on the reverse strand, counting down.
TCCTCAGCAAGCATTCTACCACTGAGCCACAATCCCCACACCCCCTTTTTTTTGTATTTTATTTAGAGCTGGGGTCTCACTGAGTTGCTTAGTGACTCACTGAGTTTCTGAGGCTAGCTTTGAGCTTGAGATCCTCCTGCCTGAGCCTCTGAGCCTCTGGGATTACAGGTGTGCACCATGGCGCCTAGCATTTTGTTGGTTTTTAACACCTCATAATGTATTGTGGAGGCAGGCAGAAGTCATGGATGTAGACGCTGAAAGAGAGAAAATAACAAAGGAGATAAAGAAGCTGGAAAGAATTTTGGATCCCAGTTCCTCTAGCATCCACGTGGAGGTTTCAGAATCAAGTCTTGATTCGGATTCTGATGCAGGTAAGTCCACATGCCTAGCCTTCCTAGGATGTGGCGAAAGCGTGTGTGCCCTCAGGGTTCCTTTCAGCCATACTGCTGCATGGCCAGGTCCTATTTCCTAGCAAACTGCCCTCTGCCTTTACCCCAGCCAAAGAGTTGGTCCCAGTCCTGCCGTTGCTTGCCAGCCCATGGGCCACTGGTTGTGTGTGTGTGTGTGTGCCTTGTCTTTGCTGCCCTCTGACCTTGGGCTCCAAGGCCCTCTAGGTGAGCTTGCTCTCCTGGAGGAAAGGGTGGACCCGGAGCTCAGGCTGTGGCTCAAGTGGCTCAGGTGGCCCCAGGATCCCCTCCCTGGACTGGTCCAGCAGTCCTCTAGAGGGACCCTCCCCACCGCTTCTGGCGTTGTTTCCATCATCGCTCTCCAGCGCAAGTATTTGTTTCCAACAGATTCGCTGCCCAGCGAAGACTTGGATGCTGCTGTGCCCCCGATCTTGGTAATTGCTGCTCACCCTTGCTTATTTTGCGCTGTGAAAGTAGTACGTTTTATGAAAACAAAATGACACAGAGTATTTGTTGTTAAAACAGCCACTCTTGAAAGCTCAGTGGCTGTGCCTGCTGCCATTTTTCTGCACTCACACTATCATTTGTCTCTCGTTGTGACATCGTGTGGAAGGCAGCACGTCATGCGCCTGGCCTGCCCCCTCAGCTTGACTGCTTTGCCTCAGTTTCCCAGTCTGAATACTGGGGTCAGTTTAGCAGAAATCATGGGGCAAAGATGAGCATCTAGAACAGTGCTTGGCAGACACTTGGGTTTGTCAGTGGTAGTAATCATTTTCGTCCATTTTGGAGCTTTACTTTAGGAAATTGTTGCAGTTTGCTTATTTTCTCAGGTTCATAAGTAGAGTCCTCTTGTAATTGGGGACTATGTTGGCCCCCCTCAGGTGGATGACAGTCCTGAGGTTTTTGTATCATCACCCCCTGGGGGAGGGGGTGTTAGTGTCCCCAGCTCCCAGCTGCAATGCTCTGCAGAAAATTTCCTCCTCATAACCTGGTGCAGGTGGTGCTGAGATGGAAGCAACACAAGCTATTGTCAAGTTCAGAATTCACAAGAACATTTCTTGTAGTAATTGGAAACTACTTGTTTCCTCACAATGGCCCTACCTCAAACAATTGGATCTCCCCTTGTGGATCAAGAAGAATGGCTGGGGACTCCCACAGACATGCCCCTGCCACTCACTCGAGTCACCTCTTGGGTCCACATTTGGTGGTGTTGCACTGGAACTGTCTCAATGCTCCATGTCTCCAGTGGCTGGAATATGGTCTGTGTCCAGGGCTGTGGGTAGGGGAATGTCCCTATATCCCATTTCTTCACTTACTGTTTCTGGCTCCTAACTAGGAAGAAGAAAGGTGGGGTGAGGCCAGCAATGACGAGGAGGACCCCAAGGATAAAGCCCTCCCTGAAGACCCCGAGACCTGTCTGCAGCTGAACATGGTCTACCAGGAAGTCATCCAAGAGAAGCTGGCAGAGGTCAGCCTGCTGTTGGCCCAGAACAGGGAGCAACAGGTAGGGTTCCCCATGCATGCTGACCCCTCCTGATCCTGAGAGTTGGCACAGAGAGGCTCCTAGGACAGAGTTTTGATTGGTAGCCACCTTCCCTCTTTGGCCCTGCATGTCCTGCAGTTGACCTTGTTTCTGTCTCAGGAGGAGATCCTATGGGATCTGGCTGGGTCCAGAGGCCCCAGGGTGAAGGATGGCAAGAGCTTACCCCCAAACATGTACATTGGGCACTTCATGAAGCCATACTTCAAAGACAGGGTCACTGGAGTGGTGAGTGACTGAGGTCCTGATTCTGCACCCTAGGGGAGGGGCTCTCACCCCAACAACCTGCTGGAGTGGTCTTGAGTTCCCTTTGGTCCTTCAGGATGATGGATCCAACTTCATCAGAACTCTGCTTTACCTTGTAGTGAAAGTTAAGTCCTCCTTCCTGGGTAGGCAAGCCACCAAGATCCTATTTCCCTGAGGTGGCACCGTGGGCAGTTAGGAGGTCCACCTTATAGAGGGCCCAGTGTTACTTTCATCAGGCCTGGGCTCCTTGTCAGTCCTCATGGAATCACTGAGTCCACCCTGTGCCAGTTGGCTCACACCCAGCTATCATAACTCTGGCTGCAGAGGTCCAGTGTCTGCTGGGCTAGTGTGCAGGCACATGAGCAGGCTGGGAGGAAGGGGCTCAAGCCCCAGCCTGGGCCCTGGAGGGACACACTGGGCCCTGCACGTGAGTGCAGCGTGGTTTGCCACATGGTGACACCGTGCACTCTGACAGGGGCCTCCTGCCAATGAAGAGACGCGAGAGAAGGCTGCCCAGGGAATCAAGGCTTTCGAGGAGCTCCTGGTGACCAAGTGTAAGAGCCCAGCCCAGGCCAGCCCAGAGCTTTCCCATGACCCTGTTTCTCCCTCTCCCAGACCTGTTTCTCCTTGGCCTTGTACTCCCTTGACCACTGGGATTGGCCACTTGACTCCTTGCCTTTCCCTTGCTGAGTGGGTTCTTTTCAAAGAAGCCTGTCACAAGGGACAGATGAGGACCACCCCAAACCCCACTTGTGCCCTCTCCCTTGTCTGGGAGTGGTCAGCCCTGACAGGCTCTGCTGAGCTTGGGCGTAGGTCTCAGGTGAGATCCTCTGCTAGACAAGAGGGCCTAGAGTCTGGGGTCCAGCTCACTGCCTGGCTGGCATCCATAGGGGCCTCAGCACAGCTTCCTCTGGAGGTGGGGCCCCTAGTGACTCCCAGGGTTGCAGATGGATCCTGGGGAATGTAAGAGGCTCCTTTGATGTTGCTGCTCTTCTGCAGGGAAACACTGGGAGAAAGCTTTGCTCAGAAAGTCAGTGGTGAGTGACCGCCTGCAGCGCCTGCTTCAGCCCAAGTTACTCAAGTAAGTGGGAAAGGCAAAGGTCAGCACTGCTTTTCTTGCTGTGGGAAGCCTTGGGTGGCCTCGTGGGCTCGGCAGGGTCCAGCATGCACACTGCCTTGCTCTGCCACACCCCTACCGTCCCCAGAGAGGTGCTGGTGCTTGTGCTTCACCCCTCTTCTGGAGAGGCAGCAACAGTCATTGGTGGCTCAGGCAGTTTCTTCTCTGGGCCTCATGCATGAAGCCTGCTTTCTGGGTCTGCTGTGGGGAACGTGGAGCTCACGTGACCATGGGGCATTACCAAGTGCTGCCTGGCTGTGCATGCTCAAAGGGTGCTGTTGCTTTGAGAACTGGGTTAGAGATACAAGTGTCTCCCAGAACTGGAACACCAGCAGAGACTCAGGCAGTACCAGAGGAGGAACCGCAAGGTTTGATCTGGACTGATGATTGCTCTGCCCAGGACCAGTGCCCGTGTACACCCATTCCCTGGAGAGGAAGGATGGTGTCTTTGTGATGGAGCAGAGGGCATCTCGGCACCAGGAGGCCTGGGCTAGGCCAAGGGTTCCCATGGGCCCACCAGCCCCCTCAGGGATCGTATATGGTCAGGATTTGTGGCAGCAACACAAATCAGGTCCTTTTTGAGGCTGTGAGAGAGCCAATTCTTCCCTGGCCAGTTCTTGGCAACAGTTATTTGCTGTAGTGATAACTGCAGGCCTGAGTCAGAATGTCTGCAACTGTCTGCATCTTGTGCACCCAGATTCGCATGGTGGACCAGGCTCTGAGACGTATGGCCACTCCTGCCCTGGACCATGCTGTTCTGACTGTAGGGACACCCCAGAGGAGATGTGGAGCTGAGGCAGGAGAGAGGGCAGCTCAGAGTCAGCCCTTGGCCCCCAGGAGTGTGGCACCATCCACAGACCTGCCTCCATTCTGCCCTGCAGGCTCGAGTACTTGCACCAGAAGCAGAGCCGGGTCTCCAGTGAGTCAGAGCGACAGGCCCTGGAGAAGCAGGTCAGGGAGACGGAGAAGGAGATCCAGGACATCAAGTGAGCCCAGGGCCTTCTGGGACTCTGGGGGAGAACCAGCAGGCCAAGTATGGCCCTCACACCCTGTCCCTTCTTCAGCCAGCTTCCAGAGGAGGCCTTGTTGGGAAACAGGCTAGACAACCATGACTGGGAGAAGATTTCCAATGTCCACGTGAGTTGGAGCAGGACTGGAGTCTAGCAGCTGGATGTGGGTCAGAATTGGGCAGGCAGGCCACATCTTCCCTGGCCTCTTAACACACTGCAGCCCCTTAAGTCAAGGGCACGTCTGGCAGTCGAGAGGAACAAGAGACTTCACAGGCCCCTCACCCACGGGTATGAGGCACTCTCTGAGATCATGGTTCTAAGGCTCCAGCTTAGTATGTGAGCCTAACTATGCATTTTTCTCTAGGCAAGGCCTGCTGAGTTAGATAGATTCCACCTATTTCTACCCATGGGAGCAGCTGACAGGCAGAGTGACAGCTCAGTCCAGGACTGTCTGGGTGTGCTTGGAGTTGGTAACCCCAGAAGACTCTTTCTTGTTGGCACAGTTTGAAGGAGGCCGTAGCGCAGAGGAGATCCGGAAGTTTTGGCAGAGCTCTGAGCATCCAAGCATCAACAAGCAGGAGTGGAGTATGGAGGAGGTGGAGCAGCTGAGGGCCATTGCAGCCACACGTGGCCACCTGGAGTGGCATTTGGTCGCAGAGGAGCTGGGGGTAAGGAGCAGGACCTTGGAGGGTTGGACATGAACTCACTCCTACACCATGGCCTGACTGGCCCCCAAGGGCCCTTGGACCCTGCTGCAGGCCCTCTCCTGAGACCTGCAGCCCTACCCAGATCCTCCAGACCCCTGCAGCAGTGAGCATCTGTTCAGTCTGCTCCTTCACCTTCCCTGCTCCAGACTTTCTCCTCTGTCAGCCTTATGAGGAGTTTATTTTGTTTATTTTCAAACAAATACTCTTTTCTAGTTTGTTTTGAGTTCTTTCACTGTTTTTCTGGTCTCCCAGGTGAGGACCCAGTGTTCTCCTTGGCCTCTTGTCTTTAATAGGAAGCAATTCTGAGAGGAGCCTGGTGCAAAACGTCTTTTTTGTGGATTTCTGGAGAATCTGTGATTTTTGTTCTTGTTTGTTTGAACCAAGGTTTTTCTAGGACTTTGGTTTTTCATTTTCAAATAGTTGTTAGGTGTCTTGAAGTCCTTGTTGTGTTTGTTCTTCTGATTGTATTTTTCTCATTTATGATCTGGTAATGTGCTCCGAAAAAAATCTTCATTTTGAGAAGTTACCACTTCTTATGGCAGAGCACAGGACTGTAGGAAACCAAACTAGACTTGCCAAAACCTGTGTGTGTGTGACAGAGAGAGGCAGACAGACACTGCGGGGGTTGAGCCCAAGGGTGCTCCTCCACTGGAGCCACAGGGGCTCTGACCTTATCTTGAGATAACAACTCCCTAAGTTGCCAGGCTGTCGACTTGCAATCTTCCTTCCTCAGACTCCTGAGTAGCTAGGATTTACAGGTGTGCACCACTGAGCCTGGCCCAAAATGTTTTAGAAAAAAACATTTATCAAGTTGGTCCCAGTGACTTATGCCTATAATCCCAGTGGCTCAGGAGGCTGACCAAGAGGATCATAAGTTCAAGGCCAGCTTCAGCAACTTAGTGAGACTCTCTCAAAATTGAAAAAGACTGGGGATGTAGCTCATTTGTAGAGCACCCCTCAGTTTAATCCCCAGTACCAAAAATACACACACACTCTCCATTCTGAGGACCTTGGAGTCTGTAAACCTGTTGAACAGAGTTGGTGGGTTGTGTTTTGGACTTGGACCCTGTAGAGCTGATCGGTTCTGATGGTTTTGTAGGATCTGATATGCCAACATTGAAGATGGGTCTCCTTCACCTCTTAAAAGTTTACCTTACAAGTAGCTTGGTAAACACAACCTTGTGGTTTTATTTTTTTGTAAGTTATGCTTTTAAAGAAAGTTGTTTGTCCTTATTCTTGGTTCCTATTATTTTTTGACTTTATTTTTTTGCTGTCCTAGGCATTAAAGCCAGGCTTGCACATGTTAGGCAAGTGCTCTGTCACTGAGTTGCACCCATAGTCTGGTCCTGTTTTTTTTTTTTACTGGGAATTGAGCCCAGGGACACTTTAGCACTGAGCCACAGCCCTTTTCTATTACATTGGGACCTTGGGACCTTACTGAGGGCTGCACTGAGGGGCTGGGCTGGCCTGGGCTGGGACCTGCAGTCATCCTGCCTCCACCCCCAGCTGCTGGGATCACAGACACGGCTGCTACACCCAGCCTTAGCCCTTTTTTAACTGCCAGGGTTATATTAGATGGCAGAAATGTCACTGCTTCTGCATTTACTTCATTCTCCTGCTTATATGTGTGGTTTTGTTTGTGTTTACTTATCTTTGTTCACTTTTTAGAAGTTGCCCTTTCCAGATGTTCTCGTGGAAGCAGCAGCACAGGCTGGGTTTGGGTTTCATCTACCCAGCTGTCTTATCTGACGTGAGGAGCTCATAGACCCCTTCGTGCTCAGCTGTAGCGTCTGATACTGGCATCGTAGGGCTGTCACATTTGTGCTGGCTGCCTGGGAGTCCCTCCACCCATCCCTCTGTCCTGTTGGCTCTTAAAGCCCCAGGCCCAGTGTGTCTGCTAGGCAGTGGAGATCCATGCCATCCATCCTGTGCATGGTTTTCTTCTTGGATTGCACAGTCAGACCCATGTCTCTGTTTGTTGAGAGGAGGACACCAGCAAATTTCTCCCCACAATGTTTCCTTCCTTTCATCTACCATCAAAGCCAGTCTAAGGCCTGGACCAGCCTCCTGAGAGCCACTGGTCTCAGCTGCACAGAGGTCCTGGGCTCTGATGACCCTCTGCCCCAAGCCAGTCCTGGGCCTTTCTTGACCCCTTCTCTGGAAGCCCAGTCAGGCAGGTTTGGGACCAAGAGTCTTTTTATTTTCACTGAGTAGAAAGCTGGAGAGAGGGCACAGTCTTGTCCTGGGCAGTGTGTACCCATGAATACACCAGACCAGGTTTGGGTAGGACCCGCACCAAGAAGGGTCACTTTGTAGTGGCACAGTGCAGAGGCGTGCCAGTACAGTGGCGAGGGTACCTCAGGGGCTGGTGCGCTGCAGCAGCCTGCGAAGCAGTTGGTGGGGAAGGAGGGCCTAGAAGCAGACCTCTCAGCTGAGCACTGCCACGCCAGTCCCATGTGTCCTCTGCCTTGAGCTTGATCTGGAGAAGAGGGTTCATAGAAAGCCACTTCCCACCAGGAGTGAACCTGTCTGTAGAAAGCCACTTCCCACCAGGAGATGAGCATCAGTTGTGTAGCTAAGGTTTGTTTGCTGGACTCTCCCTCTTGGTATCTCTGGAGCCATGGAACCACACCAGACACCATCCCAGCAGTGCCCACCTTGGAGATCAAGAGCTCGAGGGTATTAGCAGCAGGCTAGTGGAACTATGAGGCACCAGGTGGCACTTCTCCTTCCAAGCCAGGAGTTCCCTTCGATCAAGGGTGGGAGTTGACAGGGTGGTTTTAGTGTTCTGAATTAGCCAGTGACTCAGTATGAATGGTGGAGCCCTCTCCCAAGAGGCTGATGTTTTCCTGGTTCTGTGTGGTGGTCTGGTGTCAAAACTTAGAGCTCCCTGTAGGGGCTGGAAGAGGAGAATGCTGCCCGTGCTTCAGAGAAGCACTGCCCCACGGCTCTCAGGCCCACCTGTCCAGGAACACTTGAAAACTGTTCTGGACATCCTTCCGTGTGCAGAACAAAAGCCCAGTAACACCTCTGTGCTTTGTTTGGCCTTGGGAAGACCAGCCGCAGTGCCTTCCAGTGCTTGCAGAAATTCCAGCAGCACAACAAAGCCCTGAAGCGCAAGGAGTGGACGGAGGAGGAAGACCGCATGCTCACCCAGCTGGTCCAGGAGATGCGCGTGGGGAGTCACATCCCCTATCGCAGAAGTAAGTACACCTGTATACCCCAGTAGCCTGAGACCCCACATGGGCAAGAAAGAGACTTGCTGGGCAGTTCACTGCTGTGCTCCTGAGTGGGGGGGGGGGGGGGGGGCGAAGCAAGGGCATGCCCCCCGCAGCACTACACAGTAGGATTCCTGGGGGTCATTGATGTCTGTGTGCCCGTCTGATGGCAGGCATCTCAGCCCCACAAACCTTCTGTCCCTAGTTGTCTACTACATGGAGGGCAGAGACTCCATGCAGCTGATCTACCGGTGGACCAAGAGCTTGGATCCCAACCTGAAAAAGGGGTTCTGGGCCCCAGAGGAAGACGCTGTAAGTTCGTGGGCCCGAGGAAGGTTGTCTTCAGCAAAGTCCCTCTGGCTTTCCTGAGTGACTGCTTTGCTTGGCATTCGCATCTGAGGCTGATAGACTCGGGGTAAGCAGCTTACAGCTGTAACCACAAGGTACCATTTGTCTGCCTTTCCCTTCCTGCAGAAATTGCTTCAAGCTGTTGCCAAGTATGGGGAGCAGGATTGGTTTAAGATCCGAGAAGAGGTGCCTGGTAGGAGCGACGCCCAGTGCAGAGATCGGTGAGTCTCACAGTGCCAGGCAAGGGAGGGCTTGCTTGGGTCACTCGTCTTAGGCTACAGGGCAGCCCAGGTGACTGGCTGTCACACAAGGAGGGTGTGGCCCAAGGATCTATGTGTACCAGGATTGACCCAGTTGAGAACTAGGATAAGCTTTTTGGTTTTTATTTTTTTTTCAGTGCTGGGGATTGAACCCAGAGATTCTCTACCACTGAGTGACACCCCTAGCCCTTTTTGTTTTTTATTTTGAGGCAGGGTCTCACTAAATTGCTGAGGCAGACCTCAAATTTGCAATCCTGCCCCCCACCGCTTGAGTTGCCCTGGCATGGATAAGCATTTTTTGCAGTCCAGACTTAGGAGATGTTTGTAGTACTGATCAACCAGGAGCGCAACACTGGCTCCACTTAGCAGCTCTAGTTGGCAGGCCTCTGCCCCCAGGCAGCCTCTGCAGCTGCTCCCTCCTCCATCTCTGCAGCAGCTCGTTGAGCTGCAGTTCCCATTCCTTACAACTCGCCCACGTGAAGTGTTGGAGTTCAGCAGCCTTTCATGCACTCATTGAGCTGTGCGGCACTGCTGCAGGACTTTGACGTTCTGATCACCCCAGCCTCACTCAGTAACACTGAGTCTGGGTCAGGAGAAGGCAGGCACAGCTCTGAAGAAGGTGCCAGATGCCCACCCTCACTGGTCATTACAGAAGCAGTCAGAACTACCACAAAAGACCACTTACACCCAGTAGGGTGGCCATTACTTTAAAAAAGAAAGCTGGGTATGGTGGCACTCACCTGTAATCCCAGCCAGTAGGGAGGCTGAGGCAGCAGGATGGTGAGTTCAAGGCCAGCCTCAGCAACTTAGCAAGACCTTGTCTCAAAGTAAGAAATTTAAAAAGGTCTGGGGTGTAGTTCAGTGGTAGAGCACCCCTGGGTTCCATCTCCAGTACTGCCAAGAGGAAAAAGGCAAAAAAAGTGCAAAACAAAGGAGTTGGAGCCTTTGGGTGGGGAGCGCTGCAGCTCCTGTGTTCAGTCAGCTTTTTCACTACACTGGCTAAAAGGCCTGCCAGAAACAATTTTAGGGGAGGAAAAGTTTATTTGGGGGCTCGCAGTTTCAGAGGTCTCAATCCATAGAAGGCTGGCTCCATTCCTGGGGCTTTAGGTGAGGCAGAACATCATGGTGGAAGAGTGGTGGAGGAAGGTGGCTCATGTGATGCTCAGGCAGCAGAGAGAGACTCCACTCCCCACATACAAAATGTATGCCCCAAGGCCCACACCCCAGGGACCCACCTCCTCCAGCCACACCCTGCCCACCTTCAGTTTCCTCTTGTTAATCCAATCAGGGTATTAGCCCACTGAGTGGGTTAATCCTTTCATAACCCAATCACTTCCCTTCTAAACCTTCTTGTTTTGTCTCACACATGAGCTTTTGGGGAGACACCTTGCATGCAAACCATAATATACCAAAACTAATTGATAGGTTCAAAGCCCGAAACAGTTGGAAGCAGGAATTCAGACACTTGGACAGCAGTATTTGAAGAAGCATTGTTCACAAGATGGATAAAAGAAAGTGTGGCATATGCATACAGTGGAATACTATCTATCCTTAAAAAGGAAGGAAAGAAATTTGGATACATGCTGCATTTCTATAAATTCTGATACACATATGAACCTTGAAAACACTCAGAACATTTGTGCACAGGTGCTTTTTTTTTGGTTTATTTTGGCTTATTGGAGGGCAGTACAGGGAATGGGATCCGTCGTCTCACACGTGCTAGGCAAGCACTTTACCTCTGAGTTGCATCCCCAGCTGCATGTAAGTTTTTATAAGAACATATCCACATAAAGAATCCACTTGATCCACAAATATCATTTCTTTTGGCCATATCCTGAGGAGTGCAATTGCTAGGTCAAGTAGTAACTGTGTTTAGCCTTTTGAGGAAGTGCCATACTATTTTTTTAAATATTGTGTTCCCAAAAGCAGCGTATGAGGGGTCCAGTTCTCCACATCCACATCAGCTCTTATTCTCTGTGATTGCAACCATCCTAGTGGGTGTGAAGTGCTTTCTCACTGTGGTTTTGGTTTGTATATTCCTGATTGCTAGCTCTGTTGAACATCTTTGCATGTGTCTCTGGGCCAGATATATACATGTATATATGCATGCATCTTTGTGCAAATCCTTCGCCCACCTTTAAAATTACTTGTCTTTGTGTTATTGACTTGTAAGAGTTCTTCATATAACCCAGATAGAAGACCTTTATCAGATACATGATTTGCAAATCTCCGTATTCCAGTCTGTGGTTTATCTTTCCTTTTTCTTAATAGTGATCTGTGAAGCAGAAAAGTATTAAAGTTTGATGAATTGGTTTATATTCTTCTTGTGCTTTTGGCATTATGTCTGAGAAATCACTACAGAAGCTGGACAGCTGTGGGAGGTGTCTTGGTGTCTAAATTGTTCCTTGTTTCCATGTCCCTTTCAGATATCTCAGAAGATTACATTTCAGCTTGAAAAAGGGGCGATGGAATGCAAAAGAGGAGGAACAGTTAATGGAATTAATAGAGAAACATGGTGTTGGTGAGTTGTGGAGGGTTCACTCCTCCAGATTCTGCCAGCTTGGAGCTCATGGGAAGGTTTGCAGCTTGAGACCAACTCTCTGGCCTCATTACTCACTATCTTGACGACGGTGGTGGTCTCTCCCATTATGGATTTGCTTTTTTTGTTGTTTTGTGTTGGTTTTGGTGCTGGGGATGGAAACCCTTCATGCCTGCTTGTCAAGCCCTTTGCCGCAGCCACACCCTGGCTCTCCCTTTACCAGTTACTGCACATTGGCCACAGGAAATCTAGCAGCAGAGATGGAGAACAAAGTAGAGTAAGGTAGCCACCCTCGCCCAGAGGCACCGCTGTTGCCGGGTGCCCACCACCACTCGTCCTGGGCCGCTGCTGCTCAGCCCTTGCCTGGTCTTGGGACCTGCTGCTGCTCAGCTCACTGGCAGCTGCACTGCACTGGCCATTCTCCCTGTCTTCAGAGGCTGCATTGTGTTTCCCTGGAGCACAGCACATACCTTAGTCAGCCTTCTCGTGACAGATATTTAGAATTTTTTTTTTTTTTTTTTTTTTTTTTTTTTTTTTTTTTTGCTGCAGGGCTGGAGCGACCCAAGTGATTTTTAACTAAATCTCCCACATACATTTGCACTATTTCCTTAGAGTAATCCTAGTTAAGGAATTGCTAGACTCAAGGATGTCCAAAATACAAAAACTCTTGTCACAGTGCCCAATTAAAGCAGCATGCTGGTTTCCCTCCATTCAGTACTGCCTGGAAGAGGGCATAAATCCCTGGAATGTCCAGTTTGTGTGGAGCAGATTGTGTGAGGGTCATGTTGAGAATCTGCGGGTGACTTCTCCTTCTTGGTCACATGTTTGCCAGCACTTTCTTGATCACCCCAAGAATCGGGTGTTGCCAAATTGCAGGTGGCCCGACATAAGTGATGTCTGCTCCTTGCCGAGCCCAGGAGCCCGGCTCAGTTCCTGCAGGCAGCAGCCCTCTTTCCAGGCTGATGCATGTGTCCTTGGAGAGAGTCAGCAAGAAGCTGTCTGCATGTGGTCTTGATTTTGTAGGTCACTGGGCAAAGATAGCTGCCGAACTGCCCCACCGCTCGGGTGCCCAGTGTCTGAGCAAGTGGAAGGTCATGGCGGGGGTAAGGTATCTGTTTGCTTTGGGAGTTTTACTGGAAGTCAGACAGAGGACCCCATCACCTGGAGATCCCTGGGGGAGGGGAGCGGCCTTCAATTTCTGGGCCTGGCATATGGTCTGGAGGCCAAGGGCAGAGCCTGGTCAGCAGCTGCCTTCCACATTAGAGGTGTTTCTTTTGGGGGGCCTGTCCTTCACATCCAGATAGCAGAGGCCTCCAAGTGACCCTTTCCTCCCCTCAGAAGAAGAGTCTCCAAAGGAGGCGACGGAGGCCCTGTCGCAGAGTCCGCTGGAGCTCTGGCAGCAGCAGCGGCGGCGGCAGCTATAGCAGTGGGGGCAGCAGCAGCAGCAGCAGTGAGGATCCAGAGACAGAGCTGGAAGAAACCCAGAAGGGCCACAGAGTGCTGCTGCCCCCACAATACATGGTGCCAGACATGGACCTCTGGGTCCCTGCCAGGCAGAACACCAACCAGCTGTGGAGTGGAGGGGCCAGGGGCTGCTCAGGACACCCTGCTGCTTTCACTGGCCCTTCCAAGGAGTCTGATGCCACCCAAGGTGACAACAGGGAAATGTCCACCCCAGCCTTGGCTCCTCGAGAGTTGAGCCAGAGAGAGGCCCCCTCCAGGATCCACAGTACCATCCTGAGAGGTGTCCAGGACCCACATTCAGCAGATACTCACCCAGCAAGCCTGGAGGAGCTGGCCTTTGAGGTGGGCCCCAGGCCCCCAGATGCACCCCTGGTGTGTACAAGGGGAGAAGTGGGTACCCCATACTCTTGGTAGCCACAGGCTGGTACTCGGTAACACCATGGCAGCCTGGTCTGTGGCCTAACCACCAGCCACGTGCCTTCATTGTGCACAGAATGTTCTTTGGGCTGATTTTAGAATTGCTCAGATGCAGCAGCCTTTGTAAAGAACAGCAGCCTCCAGTTTTCCCAACTTGGCTTCAAAAGCCACAAGGGAGAGCTGCTTCAGGAGCATGACTGAGTGGGCACTTGAGAAACTCACCCCAGGGACAGGGGAGGAGCCATTTCCCCGAGCTGCTTAAACTGGCCCAGCTTGTGGTATACATTGGCTTGTCACCCTCCATCTTGAAAGATCTGGGGCACTGGGCGCACATGCGTCTCTAGCCTGGTTAGATTGCAGTCGCTGAGTAGGCGCTGGCTGGCTGTCGAGGGAGGCAGTGATATGCCCCGCCCACCCCTGGGTGGATGGAGCACAACCCACAGCTCAGCTCTGGAGAGGGCCCTTTCCGGGAGCCAGGCCTGCCTAAGGGCTGCACATGCCCCTTGGGAGACCTCCCCAGCAGCGAGTGGTACCCACAGCACCCACACGTGCTGGGATCTGGCACAGGGATGTCCGCAGCAGCACAGGCATCAGGCCCCACATCCAGGCTCCTCTCTCTGTCAGGGTGGACAGCATCTGCTGAAGGTACCCCTAGCGACGGTGCAGAGGGTACTGAGGACCAACACAGCCGTCCACAACCGTGCACTGGTGAGGGCCCAAGGCAGTTATAGAATGGGACCCCCATTGTACTAACCCATCCTGGTCTTAATGGTCGCTCTCTTGTCTGTGACCATACATTGAGGGAGTGGGGGACACTGTGGCCCTCCTGGCCAGGGGCCCAGGTGCCTTCTCCCTGCAGAAGGAGAGGCTGAGGCAGCCAGCCCCACCTGACTCACCCCCAGGGCCTGGCCCTGGTGACAACATGGCTGGGCCTTACCTATGGCAGCTGAGGCATGGAACCTTCCAGAATGGACAGCAGCGCCGGAAATACACTCTGCACCGGAGGCTCCTCGAGCGCAGGCTTCTGTTTGCTGTTACACCCTGGGTGGGTGACATCACCCTCCCCTCCACACAGGCCCCCTCCAGGCCTGCAGCAGTGCTCACTAGAGGTACTGCCCATGTCCTGGAAGCCTCCTGGGGGGCTGAAGATGGGGACAAGGGTGCCTGGGTCTATCAGGAGTCTGAGAAATGGGCCATACCTGGGTCAGGCTACTCAGAGAAGGGCAGAGCACTTGTCCCCAGAGGTTTGAGGGAGCAGTCAGAGCCAGCCTTCCCTTTGCCCTTGCTGACCTTTCTGCTATGAGTAAAGGAACAGCTGTGTGGGGTTCTTTGGTAGTGGGGGTGCTTAGAGGGACCTACCTTCTGTCCCTTGGTGGCAACATGAGGTAGGGTCCTGGCTTCTCCTTGCCCCTGCTGCCTGGTGCCACCTTGAGGGATCTCGGACTCCCAGGGGAACATGGTGGCTGGAGCTGCTTTCCTATGTGCCCGTCCCTCAGCCGACGGCATCAGGATGCAGTTAGAGCACGCCCCGCTGGCCAGCACCCCAGTGTTCACGCTGCTGATTCAGGTGAGCCACCCGAGCAGTGCTGCTTGCTTTATTCTTCTTCTGATGGAGACTTGAAGTTTACCATGGGTCTATTCCGGGAAGTGTGGTTATCTAAAGTTCTGTGTCCTTGGAAATAGTCCTCTGTGGTCTACAGCTTCCAGCAGATAAATAAGGAAGGGGCAGTGGCCATTCCATTTAATCCTTTGGGTAAAATGGTGTCCTGGGAAGGGGCTAGGCAGCAGTGTACACTGGAGGTACTGCCCATGTGCTGGAAGCCTTCTGGGGGGCTGAGTGGAAGATCAGAGGGAAGGAGGTGGCCTGGTACACGGGGAACCCCTGGCAGACCCCACCAGAAGGAAGAGAAGGCAGCCAGGGGCTGGGGTAACCGAAGAGCCCAAGTGCAGTCTGAGGGGACCTGAAGCCCTCGTGGCCGTGTGAGGCTGGTTCCACCCAGACCTCTGGGGCTGTGCTCTGCCCCTGAGGGCAGCCTCCTGGGACTACAGTCAGGGCTGCCCTCCCTCCCGTTGAGCACCTTAGGCACTGGGCCCCGTGGGGCTGGGGTGGGGACATTCTTACCCTAGTGCCCCTCAGCTGTTGCAGATCGACACTGCTGGCTGCATGGATGTCGTTCGAGAGAGGAAGGCCCAGACACCCACACCACTCCGGCCTGGCACCCGGGGCCCGCCAGCTTGCCTTCCACAGGTAGCAGCCTCAGTGTCCAGGGCCTTGAAGGAGTGGGGCCCGTCTCCCAGAGCAGCCTCCCTGCTGCGTGCTGCTCCAGGGAAGGCGGCCTGTGCATGCCCGCAGTGAGGGCCTGAGCCCTGAGGGGCTTCTTGGCGAGTCCCAGGTGGGCACAGGCAAGACGACACTAAGACGTGCCTGGTTGTGGACCCTGTGTCTCTCCCAGGGCACTACCTGCCCCAGGCAGAGGGTGGGAGCTGCTGGCACCTCATGCTTTAGAAACCAAACACTTGGGCTTAGTCAGCAGGACCCCTGGCCCTGGAGCTGTCTCCTGGGGAGTGGGGGATGACAAAGTGATATCACTCGTCTGAGGACCAAATACAACATCATGGGGTCCATGTGCCACGAACCCCACACTGCACCAACCACCAGATTCGCTCTGGCTGGGCTATCTGGGCGCAGCTCCTCTGGGACCCTGCAGCATCAGGTTCCTGGCCATCCTCATGGCCCTGAACTCTGTTCAGAGCTGGGCTTGGGCTCTGGAGAGTGTCAAGGGTGGTCTGGGTGGGAGAGGTGATCTGAGCCCAGCGAGGATGCCCTGCAGGCTGACCATTCCCTTCCTTTCCAGGCTCCCTCCTGTGCCCAGAGCACCCCAGGTACCACCTCCACACTTCTCTTTGTCTTGTGGTAAAGGCAGCACCTGCCACACTTGTGCCGCAGCTCCGTGGAGCACAGCCTGCGGCCCTGTTGGTGGGTGTCCGTTGAATCCCACCCCAGGGCCAGAAATGGGCTGGGCAAGCCCAGGGCTGCTGGAGCTCTTGCCTGCCCTTCCTGAAGCAGCCCAGGCATAGACTCGGGAGACGAGAGGCTGCTCTAGCAAGGGCTGCTCTTACTGGCAGCCACCAGTCGCCCATGCCTGCAGAACCAGGCAAGACCTGGGACCCTCAGGGGACAATGCTTTGTCACACAGGAGCGGGAAACAGTGGGGACCAGTGGCCCTGGTCTTGAAGATTTTTAGGGTTTAGGGACTGGTCTCAGGCCATTCATTATTAAGCAGGTTGGGCTGCCCTAACTGGCCAGAGCATAAGAGTTCAGGGGTCTGGGAGGTGAGAGCTCTGGCCATAAGCAGCTGGAGCCCATGGGCTAGAACCTGACTCCTGTCCCCTATGTGAAACAGCTGCTCACTGCAGAGGCTTCCTGATGTCCCTCGGTCCAATACCTGGGGCTCCCCATCAACTGTAGGTGTCTGTCCTTCTACAGGATGCCTCTTCCCAAATACGCCGAATTGGAATGCTACAAAGAGTGCTGGTCACAAAGGGAGCACAGGACTGGAGTCCTGCCAGGCTACTTTCACCTCATCCCAAGTGCCGGCACCAGTCCCACGTGGTCCCCGCCCCAAGCCTAAGACTGTTTCAGAGCTGCTTCGGGAGAAGCGGCTTCGGGAGGCACGTGCCAGGAAGGCCACCCAGGGCCCCCCTCTGCCTCCCCAGCTGCTGGTCTCACCTGTGATTCTTCGACCCCCTATCCTGCCAGCCCCTCAGTCTCAGGGTCCCCTAGCCACAGGTCCTGTGTCCAGCACAGATTGCTCTGGGCCTGGGGCCTCTGTGGCAGCCAGTGCATGCCCTTCTGGCTCCTGGCAGGAGACTGGGGTTTCAGCCAAGGACGAGGGACTCCCCACCCTCCACGCCCTGCCTCTCAGTCCTGCCCCAAGCCCTGGCCCAGTCCCTGTGGTCTGCCCTCTGAGCAGTCTGGGACAGTCTCAGGCCCCTACCACGTCCCGGAAGCAGGGCCTGCCCGATGCTCCGCCCTTTTTCCCTGCAGCTCCCAGCCCCACTCAGCTCCCCATTCAGCCCCTCAACTTGACACCTGCTCTGGGCACACACACAAGTGGGCCCCCACTGGCAGCCAGCATCCCCTTGCCTGTCACCTGGGTGCTCACGGCCCAGGGGCTGCTCCCTGTGCCCGTGCCAGCAGTGGTGGGCCTCCCTGGGCCAGTGAAGACCCCTGGTTCCACGGGGCTCCCAGCAGAGCTGCCACCTCCCCCGACGGAGTCTCCAGCTTGCTCTTCGCAGCTCCATGCCAGTGCAGATACAGAACCAGTTCCTTCTAACAAGACTGACACCTCAGCTTTCCCAACATGCCCCCCGTCCCAGAGTACTGTAGAAGTAGGTGATCATGTTCCTGGTGCCCCTGTAGAGGCCCAGGTGGTCAGGGAGGCCTCAGTGCCAAGGACACATTCCCAGACCAATGACCCTGAAGCAGAGCTCCCCTGGCACAGCCAGCTCCCTGCCTCTGTCGGCACTGGTCCCACAAATGGTTCAGGAGGGACACAGGAGCCTGGGGGACCTCTGGGTCTAGAGAAGCCACAATTGCCTGGGCCTGAGAAGGGGGCCTTGGAGCTGGGCCTGCTCTCCCAGGAGAGTGAAGCGGCCATACGACAGTGGCTGAGAGGACAGGAAGGGGTTCGTGTGCCCCCACTGGGGAACAGGCTGCCCTACCAGCCCCCCACCCTGTCCAGCCTGCGAGCACTGTCCAACCTCCTGGTCCACAAGAAGGCCTTGGAGCAGAAGGCTGCCTCCCTAGTAGCCAGTGGGGCAGCTGGGGCCCTGCAGGCTTCACTGGAGCTCGTGCGGAGGCAGCTGCAGGACAACCCAGCCTACCTCTTGCTGAAGGCACGGTTCCTGGCTGCCTTCACCCTTCCCGCCCTCCTGGCCACCCTGGCCCCCCACGGCATCCGCACCACCCTGTCCGTGGCCACAAGGGCCACTCTCTCTCAGAGTGAGGAGGAGGAGGACCTGAGTGAGCAGGAGCTCCAGGACAGCGACAGCTGGTTAGGCTGCGAGTCTAATGGAACACAGGCGGGGCCGGCAGGCACAGTCCCCGTCCAGGTGAGGGCACCACGCACTTAAACTGCCTACCTGTTCATCCTGCCCGGGGTGGCAAGCTGGGGCAGGTGAAGTGGCACAGGGGCACTGGCTGCAGGTTCCACTGGAGGAAAAACCTGGCCCCTGCTGCACAGAAATGCCATCAGACTTGCCACTGGACAGGGACCCTCCCCTCTGGGCAGGGGTTGAGGGAGAGCTCGCAGTCACTGAGCTGGCCAGAATACGAGCTCAGCTGCCACGCAGGTACACGTGTGCCCCAGGGCTTGTGCTTGTGAAGTTTTCTGAGATGTGTTGGCAAGACTTTCTTCTTGCCCCAGAAGAACCTTGAAACAAAACATTAGGGCCACTGTCCTGTGACCTCCTGGCTGCCCTTAGAGAGCCCGCACACACCAAAACCTCTTCCCTGGTTGCCAGGTGTCGGGCCTTTGTGCCTCACCAGAGGCTCCAGCCCTGCAGGGGTGCCTGTGGTGATGCCCTCCCCAGGAATTACAGGTGCAGCCCCTCCCCTTGCTCCTGAGGCTGTTCTGCTTCTTTCCCAGGGTTCCTGGGCCCAGAGGGCAAAGGGAAGAAGTGCCGTGTGTATGCGAGCATACAGCTGGCCACTCCTGTTGTCTGCACTGTCCCTGCTAGCCCTTGCCACAGGGGACAGGAGGGGGTTGGAAATGCCTATGTGAGGGAGAGGGCAGCAGAAAGCCCTAGAGTGGGCCCCAGGAAGACCTGCTGCCGCTGCCCCCTAACTTTGCTCCTGCTGCTGGGACTCACTTCAGGACGTGCCCTGCCCTGAGTGATGAGAGCTCCAAGAAACTGCCCATGTGTGCTGTTCGGGCCAGGGCAGGGTAGTGCATCTCCTCAGGACCATCCTCCCTGCCCCCATCCCCTGTCCATTGTGTTGGAGGTCACTCATTTGCCCTCGTCCGGGCACTTATTCCAGGGAGCCCTGGATTCTGGCGAGGGCTCTGTCCCCTCCCACTTGGATACCTCTGATGACCTTGATGTGCTCAGGACTCGGCGTGCCCGGCACACCCGGAAGCAGAGACCTCTGCTGTGAGCAGCAGGTGAGTCCCCGGCTCTGCAGCTAGGAGTGGTGGGGGCCACCTTCTCTGCTTGGGAGCACCAAAGCTGGACCCAGGCCTGAGGGTCCGTGGACTGGGTGTGTGGAGGGGCCTGGCAGGAGCAAGGCCAGCCATCCTCCCACCCACCAGCACGCCCGGCCTCCAGCAGCTCTTCCTGCCAACCCTGTGTGCCTCAAGGCCTCTATACAACTGTCCCTTCTGCCCATATGACTGCAAGGCTCCTTCCTACCCCTCACTGAGTCCCCATCCCTTGGGATTGCTCTCCAAAGGTGGCACTGAAGGCCTAGCATCTGTCTTGATGTCACTGATTATGTCACCTGCCACATGCAGCCTATGTAGTTATCCATGGTCTCCCATGGCCCCAATCTATGAGAGCACTTTGCTTTTGCTGCAGCCTGGGTCCTGCTCAGCAGGTGCCTTATAGGCCCTGACATGTTTTGGTTGAAGTGAGAGGAGGGAGTCCAGGTCAGCAGGCCCAGAGGCAAGAGCAGTTGCTTTAACCACAGGATGGGTCCTAGAGCTGGCAGGGGCATGTCCTGATGCTCCATCTGACCTGTGCATCCTACCCTGGGTGCCAGTGCCTTTCCTCAGCCACACGTCTGAGGTCTGGCCGAGTGTATCTGGGCCCTCCTGGGATCAGGGTGCCCCACCACCAGTGTGCACCTGTGTTTCAGGAAAGGACGCAGGGCCCATGCTTGCCCCAAGAATCCACCACCCACCCTGCAGGAGAAAATAGCCAGGAGAGCTGTGGCATGTAGACTGACCTCTGCCTGCGCTGAGCAGGAAGAAGCTCTGCAGAGTGGCCTCATCCCAGGCTTGGCTGGCCACTACAAATCCCAATGATTGAAGGAATAAAGTAAATGTTCTATTTTTCAATTAAAGGTCAAGAGGCTTTTGCAGTTTTGTTGTCTTAGGGTACCAGGTGGTAGACCCAGACTGCCACCCAGCAGAACTGTGCTGTCAGCACAGTCCACTCTGGGGACACATGGGACACCAGTGGACTCGGCCGCAGGGTCCTTGCCTTCTGTGCTGTGGGCTGCCCTCCTGGCCTGGAGCTCAGAGGTCAGGAAGTGGCTCCTGCCAACATGGGAGAGGCTGTGGCTCTGGCCACACCCGCCCGAGGCAGGGTCCCCAGAACCAGTGGCCACCGGGCTGCCCACAGTCGTAGCCACGGCTCCCGCCCTCCTGTGCTCCTTTCACGTGGGCACTCCTGTGGCACAGGGCCAGCCCCAGCTGTGTCTGCCCTTCTCTCTGCCACACAGGCCTCCCACGCAGTCCCAGGCCCAGCTCTCCTGTGAGCTTGGCTCTCCTTAGGTACTGCCAGCACAGAGAAGCAGAGGAGTGTGCGTCCAGGGCCTGCCATGTCCGGTCACCCCAGGCACTCCACCTGCTTAAGGCCACTGGCGCTCTGCTGGACGCACACACGGCCCACCTGGATCTAGTCTTCCTTGCTGCTTCCTCTGACCTGTGGGGTTGTAGTTTTTCTTAAATAATTTCCAAATACTTGGGAATTTTCAAGGTATCTTTCTGTTGCTGACTCCTGCCTAATTCTGAGAAGTCTGAGAATGTGACTTTAAAAATTTTCTGTGGTCCTGGAGATTGAATCTAGCTACAGCTGTGTGGTGGAGCACCCTGTCCTTTTCACTTCACTCTGAGACAGGGTCTCACTAAGTTGCTCAGGCTAGCCTCTAACTTGGAATCCTCCTGCCTCAGCCTCCTGAGTAGCTGGCATCACAGCCATGGCCCCTGTGCCCAGCGATGGTTCTATTCTTAAGAATACACACCTGAACTGGGGAGTAGCTTAGTGATAGAGCATTTGCCTAGCATGTGCAAGGCTGGGTTCCATCCCCAGCACTGCAAAAAACAAAACAAAAAATAACCCAGAGGAAAAAGCCATCATCCTTCTTTACAAATGGGATGCTCTGGACGGGGGAACCTGACAGCACTTCCCTGCCCAGAGGGCAGAGCCTGGCCACCGCTGCAGCCAGCAGCCTCCCTAGCTGCCTGCCCCTCCACGCACGGTCCCGCTCACAGGGTCAGAGCCCTGCAGGAAGGGGGCTGTCGGGAGCACTGCTCTGCACTGGCTGCCCACCCTTCCCACCCAGCCCTTCTTGGTAGCCACACCCGGCGGGCCCAGTGTGGTTCTGTCCAACCAATCCACCTGCTGAGGTGGGGCTTGGGGCTCTCCACGCCCACTCCAGGACCAGGCTCCAGGGCTGCCCTGGGGGGGCCAGACAGTCTGTAGAGGACTCTGTCTCCCAGGCCTTGCCTGCCATCAGCTTCTGGGAGCAACGCTGAAGCCCCCACATGCATCCTGGCGGAAAGGGAGACTGGCATAGGGATCCCTCACCTGCCGTGGGCAGCTCAGTGTCCAGCTGGACAGTGGGCTGGCCACAGTGTGCAGCAAGCACGCTAGTGTCCCTGGCCTCCAGCAGGCCACCCAGCCAGCCACCCAGCCCTGAGACCGTGTGCCCTCCTGGTGCCTTGGTGGGTCAGCCTTCTCTAGCCTCAGGAGGGCCTTTGCCCTCCTTTCCACATTTCGAGTTGGCCCCAAGACCTGGGACCCTGTCCCTGGGCAGGCAGGCTTCTCTGCTCCCCAGAGGACTTCCACTTCCCTCTGCCCTGCCCTGGGGCCGCCCTGGCTGGCGAATCAGAAGGCAGGCGACCAGGGACTGTCCCCCTGTGGGAGGACAGGCCGGCCTTGGTGGTGGTAACCAGAACACATCAGGAAGTAACAGCCTCCCTCTGGGCTCCACCCTTGCTCCCTCCAGCCACCAACATCATCTCCCAGATACCCTGGCGCCCAGGATCCTAGCGTGCCCACGGCCAGGGCAGCACACAGCTGGCAAGTGGCTCCTGCAGGACAGAGGTAGGCTGGCCTGGCGTTCTTCAGGAAGGTGGCTGGGAGACTGTAGTCTCGCTGGGGAGCCTAGAACAGTGCTCGGCTCCCACAGGCCAGCCATGTGGCCTCAGCGATTCCCAGGCCCTGCACAGCCTTTGCAGAGACCTGCTCATTCAGTGGAGTCTGTGGTGGGAGTCCGGTGTGGGCCACGTGGATTTGGGCCGGAAAGACAGGCAGTAAAGGCCCAGGGTTCCCAGGACTGTCTTCTGGGCTGCTGGCCTGGGCAGTGACTAGGCGCAGCAGGAAGCTGAGGAATTACTCAGAAGAGCACACCTGTCTCAAGGGCAGTGACCCAGTCTGCTGCAAAGCTGGCTGATCAGGGCTCTGTCCCTGTCTTGGAGGCATAGCTGTTCGGCAGCTGCCACCTTGGCCCAGTGCTGAAGCCAGTCACTTCAGCTGTGTGCTGGTGGAAGGAGATGCAGAGGGCGGTCCCAACGTGGGAGGCCCGGTTGTCCACAGCTGGCCTAAGTGTCCTCCAGCATGTGGCAGGAGCCAGGCCCTCTCTGGGCCGGACAGTGCAGGGGTCACCGGTGCCCAGCACCTGAGAGCCTCGGAACATGAGTGGGTGCTGCGGCCACCCGGCCAGCCCCTCCCAGCACGCCTAGGCCTAGGGTGACGGCAAGGTGCCCCTGTGAGCAGCCCCAGCACCCTCCCCATGCTGCACAGTGACCCTGGCCAACGGAAGGCTGCAGGGAGGGGGCCTGTGGGGAATGAGGAAGTCCTCCACAGCCCAACTCCCTCAGGAGGCAAAGGTGGGAGGCCCGCCAACCTGCCCCTGCCCAGCCTGGGTGCTGGCCAGCCAGGGTTCACAGCCACCCGGAGAGGCGGTGCCGAGGGCAACAGCTCCTCCCATCATGCAGCTCCAGGAGGGCACGTCCTCTCAGCCCCACCCATCCCTCCCTCCACACTTGCCCAGGTGATCGGGAAGAAAGCAAGCTGGGCAGCAGAGGGCAGGGCAGGGGCTCAGGGAAGGAGAGAGCTGGCGGGCCACAAGGAGCTGTCTCGATTTCTCTGCTGTCCCCTGGGGAAGTGGCCATGGAGCCAGGAACACGAGGGTGAACCCCTCAGATGCCCCTGGGCGATGGCCCTCCCCGGAGCCCTGGCAGGACACCTGTCCACCTGGTGTGGGCTGACCCTGGAAGTGGGCTCCAGGCCCAGGGGCACAGGAGGCGGGTGTCCACCCTGGCTGCTCTCCCCAGCTGCAGGCACCAGCCATAGTCTGCGGCATGTCAGACTACGAGAATGAGGAGGAGTGCTGGAGCGCCCTGGAGGGCTTCCGTGTCAAGCTCATCTCCGTCATCGACCCCGCCCGCATCACACCCTACCTGCGCCAGTGCAAGGTTCTGAACCCCGATGACGAGGAGCAGGTGCTCAGTGACCCCAACTTGGTGATCCGCAAGCGGAAAGTGGGTCAGTGTTGCCCCCACCTGCTGGCCTGAGGATTCAGGCCCCAGGTGGCTGCTGCCTCCCTGTCCCTGGCCCAGCTGGACAGTGAGCCCCAGCCTCCACCCTCACAATGGGAGTCGAGTCTGGCTCCTTGTTTTGCTGGGAGCTGCTGACTGGAGTGGCAGGGGCGCTCCCACACCGCTGAGGTCCTGGGAGCCTGGGGGTGGTGGGCAGCCTTCTGTCCCCATCCTAGAACGCCTGCATTGTGCCTCCATCAGGCCCTTACCCTGACCCCTCTGTCAGGCAGGCGAGGCCTGGACGGGGCCCCAGAGGTGGAGGACAGGGGCATCCACAGTTTGGGGTATCCTCTGCCCAGAATGCACCCCACCCGCACCTCCAGAGCCTCCTCCTCGGCCCTGGCCCTGTCCCCATCGCCCCAGCCCCCAGCCCTGCATCTCCGGCCTGCAGGCGTGCTCCTGGACATCCTGCAGAGGACAGGCCACAAGGGCTACGTGGCCTTCCTCGAGAGCCTGGAGCTCTACTACCCACAGCTGTACAAGAAGGTCACCGGCAAGGAGCCGGCTCGCGTCTTCTCCATGATCATCGGTGAGGGGCAGGGCGGAGTGACCTTGGGGGCGGGGCCAGGGCGCCTCGGGGTCTCCCCCAAGACCCCTCTGGAGGGTCTATTGTTCATAAATTGCTGCTGGCTTCCAGAGGGTGGGCTCCTGGGAATAGGAGCCCCACCCAGCCTTGGGGTAGGGGCCGGGAGGGACGCTCTCCTGACTGTAGCCATCAGTCTGCTGCCCCTCAATGAGGTCCTTTTAGTGGTGCATAGTGGCGCCTGGCACCCCAGCTACTCAGGAGGTTAAGGCAGGGGGGTCGCAAGGTTCAAGCCAGCTCAGCAACTCAGTGGCCTGTCTCAGAATAAAAATGAAAAGGACTGGGGATGTAGCTCAGTGGTAGAGCACCCCAGAACCCAGGGGTGGGGCTGGGGAAGACCTATTACCTAATTAGAGAAAGAAGGCGGCCCTGAGCCCTGGCCTGGGCTGGCCCCGGAGGTGATGGAGGCTCCAGTTCACATCCTCCACGCAGAATGCAGACCAGGCAGAACTGCCCTGGTGGGCGCCAGCAGTGACCCTCGCTGACTCCAGCTGCTGGTCTTCCAGCACCCAGGGTCCCTGAGGTTGGGCAGGCACAGGGGCGTGGCTCCTTCTGACTCCGCCTGGCCCCCAGATGCATCTGGGGAGTCTGGCCTGACGCAGCTGCTGATGACCGAGGTCATGAAGCTGCAGAAGAAGGTGCAGGACCTGACTGCACTGCTGAGCTCCAAGGACGACTTCATCAAGGAGCTGAAGGTGAAGGACAGCCTGCTGCGCACGCACCAGGAGCGGGTGCAGCGACTCAGGGAGCAGTGTGAGGCCGGGGGCCGCGAGCTCAAGCGCTGCAAGGAGGAGAACTACGACCTGGCCCTGCGCCTGGCGCGCCTGAGCGAGGAGAAGGGTGCCGCGCTCATGCGGAGCCGCGACCTGCAGCTGGAGGTGAGCCGTCCCGCGGCCAGGCGCACCGGGCTGCCCGGCGGCCCTTGCTGACGGTCGCCCCTGCAGGTGGACCAGCTCAGGCACAGCCTCATGAAAGCGGAGGACGACTGCAAGGTGGAGCGCAAACACACGCTGAAGCTGAGGCACGCCATGGAGCAGCGGCCCAGCCAGGAGCTGCTGTGGGAGCTGCAGCAGGAGAAGGCTCTGCTGCAGGCCCGCGTGCGGGAGCTGGAGGCCTCCGCGCAGGTGGGCTGCCCGTCTGCGCCAGGCTGGGGGCGGCTCCGGGCTGGGGCAGCACCCGCCATAGCAGCAGGGCAGGTGGGGCCTCCCCAGTCAGGGTTGCCCTTGGCGTCTCCAGGAGGGGAAGCTGGACAGGAACAGCGCCTACATCCAGGTGCTGGAGGAGGACTGGCGCCAGGCCCTGCGGGACCACCAGGAACAGACCAACACCATCTTCTCCCTGCGCAAGGACCTCCGCCAGGTGGAGGCCCTCCGCACCCGGGTAAGAGGGCTGGTGGCAGAAGCCAGGCCTGGGGTGTGAAACCAGTGCAACCTCATCTCATCTCCCCTGTACTACTCCTGGGCCTACAGCCCTGTGGTGCCTGCTCTTTGCCTGCATTGGCCCAGGAGGGTGGGGGCCACCCTTGGGGCCCACATTGCCTGTGGCAGAATGGTGGCCATGGCCAGGGTCTCTGGTGGGTCTGGCCCACTGTGGTCTGGGGCCCCTGTGGCCTCCCCCTGGCCCCAGCTGGCCTGACCCAAGGTACCCTCAAGCTCCCGCACTGAGGCCTGGTGGCCAGGGGCGGTGGCTGAGCAGCCCCTCCTGCAGTGCATGGAGGAGAGGGAGCTGTTTGAGCTGCAGTGCCTGGCCCTGCGCAAGGACTCCAGGATGTACAAGGACCGCATTGAGGCAGTCCTGCAGCAGATGGAGGAGGTGGCCATCGAGCGGGACCAGGTGGGTGCAGGAGGGAGCCAGTCCCCGTGCACGTGGGGCCAGTGCAGCAGCCTCCTGGGGCAGCAGCCTTCTGGGGCAGCAGCCAGAGCAGTCCTTAGATGACCAAAGAACGGCACACTCACTTAAAAATGCCATCAGTGATGGGTGTGTGCCCCGCCCCACTCAGGAGGGCCCAGCCACCCTGAGCCTCTTCCTTCCAGACTTTTCTCAGTGCTGTATCATTAGCTTTCTTTTGTATATCTTGTACAAAAGAGGGCTTTCTATGAGTCTTATTTTGCGAGTAACTCTTTTTTATTTTAATTTTTGTGGTGCTAGGAACTGAACCCAGGGGTGCCCTACACTGCCTGCACCCATCTTTTCTGTTTTTGTTTTGAGGCAGAGTTTTTTTTGACCAGGTTGGCTTCAAACTAGTGATCCTCCTGCCTCCGCCTCCTGAGTAGCTGGGATTATAGGGGTGCCCCAATGCCCTCAGTTGCAAGTACCTTATTTTAACTTAAAAGAACTGTGGGCAACTGGTCCGGCTGAATTCTAGTGAATGGGACAGATCATCCCAACGTAGGGCTGCATCTATCTGCCTCCCTGTTCCCAAACAACTTCAATCAACAGCTGGCACTTCTGTCAGTGCCACATGTGTCAGGAACACCAACACCAGGCTCCTGGGAGTCACCTGTGGAGACACAGACCCGAGGGAAATGACGACTGCTTGCCCAGCAGGGAGTGGGCACTATCCCTGCCTTGGGCACCGACTCCAGGCGATTCCCTGGCAGAGGGAGGGGGCTGGCTGCGCCCCAGGGGCTGCTGACTAGGGGCTGGTGGTGGCTCCCTAGTGCCGGGCACTGGGCACCCATGGGCTTGGACAGGGGGATGTTTGGCTGTCTCCAAGGGGTCCAAAGTCAGAAGTACGGACAAGAGTTAGAGAAGTTGCCGGTTGTCGGTCAGGTCCTGGCCAGGGCAGGGCCACTGGACTGCTGGCTGCTGTTGGGGGCAGAGTTCTGTCCCATTTATGATATGCCCTCCTCTGCTGGCACATTGTCTCTTACACCTCAGGGACCCCAGGTAGGGGACAGGCATAAAAGAACATAACAGAAGCCAGTCACAGTGGCCACACCTGTAATCCCAGTGACTCTGGAGGCTGACACAGGAGGGTTGCAAGTCAAGGCCTTAGTGAGAGCCTATCTCAGAATTTAAAAAAATAAATAAAAAGTGAAGAGGGCCAGGGATGTGGCTCAGTGGTACAACACCTAGGTTCCAGTAGAAGAGTGTGACGTTGGTTTTTAAGATCCTTACACAGCCACTAATGGCCATGCTCTGGATATGGAGCTGCATCCGACCCTTATAGATCACAAGAGCATGGACAGTGCACAGAGGTGACCACTGGGGACAGAGGACTTCTGAGGCCTGAGCTGGCACGGTCCACAGGCACCATCCTGAGAGTTGAGAACATGGAGATCTCTAATCTTTCCCCTGCCCCACAACATTCGAGATTGAGCCCGAGGTGCTTCTTTAGCATGAGCTGCATCCCCACCAGTCTTTATTTATCTATCTATCTATCTATTTATTTATTTATTTATTTTGAGATAGACTCTCACTAAATTGTTGAGGGTTGAGGCTGGGCTCAAATTTGTGATCCTCCTGTCTCAGCCTCCTGAGTTGCTGGGATCACAGGTGTGGCCACTATGCCTAGCAAGTTTTATCTTCTTCATGTTTGACGGTCCACTTTCCATGGTGTGCCTTCATTACTTTACAATCCTCCCAAGAGAGAGGCCTGTGCCAGCTGGTCCCACGCAGCCCTACAGTCCTGCTGGGAACTGTACTGGAGAAGCTGGGAGCCGTGCTGTAAAGAGAAGCAAGCTCACCTGGCCAGCCCTGGACTCAGGTGTGCACCTGCCATCCCCAGGCCATGGCCTCTCGGGAGGAGCTTCACACGCAGTGTGCGCGGAGCCTGCAGGAGAAGGATGAGCTGCGCAGGCGGGTCCGGGAGCTGAGCGAGAAGGCTGACGAGCTGCAGCTGCAGCTGTTCCAGTGCGAGAGCCGGCTGCTGGCCACGGAGGGCAGGCTCAAGCAGCAGCCGCCAGACATGGTCACCCTGGGGGTGCCGCTGGGGAGCCGGGCACAGAGCAGGCCCCCGGGGGGGTGTGCAGCCCAGGACAGCCCCGGCCTGGCCTGGTGGCTTCCCCCAGACCCTCCTGTGGTGCAGTGAGGGGTGACAGCTCTGGCCCAGGCAGGACGTGGGACAGCCAAACGCAGGCCCTTACCTAGTGGAGCCCGCAGGGTGGGGTGGCAGGAGGAGGAACATTGTAGGCAGGGCTAGGGCTGAGGCATGTACAGGGCCTCCTGGAGGACAGGGCTGGCCTGGGACCCTCGCCACACCTGGGTGTCCCAGAGCTCCCGCTGCTGCTGACCAACCCCCTCTTCTTTGACGACAGAGCTCCGATCTGGAGGATGGCTCCCCCAGGAACTCCCAGGAGGTGAGTGTGACCCCAGGATGGCGCAGGGCTGGCCTCTGGGGCACCCAGCCTCCACCCAACCACAGCCCACACTCAGGCTCCCAGGGCTCGCTGTCCTGCACCGAGCCTCAGCTGCCCAGCTCTGGGCCTGGCAGGCGAAAGGCCTTTGTGGCTGGAGGGTAAAGTGAGCCCAGGACCCTGCCTGCCTCCTGCCCTGGTGCAGGAGCTTTGGGTCCCGCTCCCCCTCCCCACCCAGCCCGAGCCCCCGGGACCTGTGCAGAGGGGAGACGGCACCATGCTCGGCTGGGGCGCAGGAGCCGGGTGGGTCCAGTCTTGGAGGGGTGTGGTGGCTGGCAGGGAGGACTAACAGTGACCTGTGGGTCTTTGGAAGCTCTCCCTGCCCCAGGACGTGGAGGAGGATGCGCAGCTCTCGGACAGAGGTGAGCAGGCAATACGGGCACCTGCTCCTCTGGCCCAGCTGCCCTGGAGCCATGGCCTTCTGGTCCCCCGAGCCCTGGCCCATAACTGGCTCCCTGTCTCTTCAGTCTTCACTCCCCATTCCACAGACAGGGACACTGAGCCTTGGGGGTGTTATCAGGTCAAGGATGCCCAGAGAACAGAGAACCTGATTCAAACCTTGGGCTCAGCTGGCAGGGTCCATGGCCCACTGAGGAGAGGTCCCCCCATGGGCAGTGGGTGCAGGGCCCCCACCCTGGTGGGCCCTGGGAACTAAGAGTGGAACAGGGCTTCCCCACCCTGTGCTCCTGCAGTGGAAGCCAGCGTCCAGGCTCAAAAGGCCAGGAACAGGGATGGGGCTGCATGCACGGCAACAGGGTCGGGGCAGCGTGTGCTGTCTGCAGTGATGGGGCTGTTGGGGGCTTCAAGGAGGCCAGGCAGGATTCCTCCTTGGCTCGTTTTTAAATTGGGCTGTTAGCCCCAGTGACAGTGGGGGCGGAAGGAAGAGGAATGGCACAGCGGACTGGCCTGGATGTGGGCAGGAGCTGGGCAGGAGTCTGCACTGAGGGTGGGGGCCGGCGGGAGGACTGCAGGGGTGCTGGGGAGGTTGCGTGGGAACTCAGACAGACTTCCTCAGGGTTGCCTAAGCCCAGCCTCCAAGCAGAGGCAAAAGGGGAAGAAGTGGTGGCAAATGCAGAAGTGGGGGGGCCGGCCGTCTGCCACAACCCAGAGACAGGAACTCACTGCAGAGCCCCACGTGTACAGAGGCAGCGGGACTCGGGAGCAGCTCCGGGGGGCTGCGGCAGGAGCCGGGCAGCATGGAGGTCGGAGCTGAGGGGGAGTGCCAGCCACAAGCAACTCAGGAGGGGCTTCCAGGCAGGCAGGACGTGGCCTGGTGCCCCCAGCCCTGCTGGCCACCAGCACCTTCTGCCCAAAGGGCCTGAGCCCTGGGCTGCCCAGGCCCTGCGAGAATCGGAGCAGTTCAGCAGCCTGGAATGCTGTGCTTCCAGCTGCCACAGTGCCCACCCACACCGCCGGAGGCCCTGCAGCCTCCTCGGAGGTCGCCCCTGTTCACTCCTGAGAGCCAGTGTGCCCGAAAATGCTGCCCAGCAACTGGGAACACAGCACAACCTGATCAGGCTTGGGGCCACCTGGGAAAACTGTCCTGGCACCTCGGGGTCCTTTCTGCCTGTCTGCCCTTGTCTTTGGGCCAGCCAGCTCAGGAGGTGTGGTAGGTGCTGTGAGACTCTCTGGGTCCAGCAGCCTCTGACCTGCCCCAGAGGGCTTTCCCCTGGGAGTGAGGGGAGGCCAGGCCAGGGGTCTGGGCCTGTTTCCTTGCTTGTGCGATGGAGAGGCTCACTGGCCATGTGAGGACCCAGGAGGTCTTGCACTGGGCAGCAGGGAGGGGAAGGGGCAACCATGCTGGGCTGGACCCACAGGCAGCTATCCCTTGCAGGCGGCCTCGCTGAGGGGGAGAGTCAAGAGCTGCTTTTCACAGCCCCGCAGAAGGAGCGGCTTTCACTGAGTCCCCACGTAAGACCCCTGAGGTTCCTGCAGCCCTGGCATCTCCCTGATGTGGGCTTTAACGACTAATCTCCACCTGGCAGATGGGGGTGGTCCAAAGTCTCTGCAGGTGGGTTCTGGGGTGGAGTGTTTGGAACATGAAGTGGAGCCCCTCCCTTGTTGGGCGGAGCTGCAGGACGGGATTTGGGAAGGTGGGGTAGCCATAGAAGGACACTCTATTTCTGGTTTCTCCGATGCACTGCCCACCCTGAGTGGGAACTCGGCCTCCTTGTCTACGGCACAGGAGTCCCCCAGCCAAAGGGCCATCTAGATTGTGTACTGGCAAGAGCTCAGGTCACAGCCTGAGTGCCCAGCCTGCCTGGCTGCAGGAGCCGGTGCTGCCCTGTCATCAGAAGGCAGCCCTGTGTCCGTGCACCTCAGTGCCGCAGGCCTGTGGCCAGCTTGGCTCCGGCCTCCCGCAGCCTGCAATCTGGGGCAGGAGGGAGCGGGAAGGACACAGCCATCCAGCTGCGACCGTGCCCTTCTGCAGGACGCTGGCCCGAGCAGCGGCGAGCCCCCGGAGAAGGAGCGGCGGCGACTCAAGGAGAGCTTCGAGAACTACCGCAGGTGGGCGGGGCGGGGCGGGGCGGCGCGGGGCGGCGCGGGGCGGCGCGGGGCGGCGCGGGGCGGCGCGGGGCGGCGCGGGGCGGCGGCACACCGGCCGCACACCCGCGCACACCTGCCTCACTGCGGCGGCCCACAGGAAGCGAGCGCTCAGGAAGATGCAGAACGGCGGGCGGCAGGGCGAGGCGGACCGCGGGAACACCACCGGCAGCGACAACACCGACACCGAGGGCTCCTAGTCCGCCGGGACCGTCGTGGGCGGCACGCACTCCCCGCACCTGCGGCCTGCTCGGCGCCGTGGCTGACCCGGCCTCGGCGACTGAGCCGGACTGGCTCCGTGCGGCTGCCCGCGCCCCGACGCACTTTTTAAATGCGCGTCCTGTTCTTATTGTACGCTACGCTTGCTTTGTGGAAGCACCGGAAAGTGCAGCCAAGTAAATAAAAATAACCCGGGAGCGAGCGGACTCGCGCAGTCAGCCCGCGCCGCAGGGCGGCACCAGGGGGCAGCAGAGCGCGGCGCGCCGGGGCCGGGGGCGGAAGCCAAGGAGGGCCGCGTCCGTCCCGGTGCCCACTTCCAACATGGCGGAAGCGGCCTCAGTCACGCGGGGCGGGGCTGGCAAGGACGGCCAGGGCGGGCGGGCGGAATGCTGCGGGCGGTGCTGGGCCGTGTGCCGATGCTTCTGAGCGTCGAGAGGCCCCGGGGGTCTGTCCTGAGGTGCCTGTGGGGCAGCGGCACCCGCCCGGAGGCCGCAGGGAAGCGGCGGACCTGGGCCTGGGGGTGGCGGTGCTCGAGTTCCGGGTCGGGGCCCGCAGTGGCGCTGGGGCACGTGGAAACTACGCATTACCAGCTGGTCTACACCTGCAGGGTGAGCACACGGCGGGGACAAGGTGGGCCGCCCCTGCTGCTAGAGGGCGCCAAGAGGAGAGGCTGCCCGGGGCGGGGCCTGCCGGGGGTGCAGCCGCGGGCCTGACGCTGCCCTGCCCCGGCCAGGTCTGTGGGACAAGGTCCTCCAAGCGCATCTCAAAGCTGGCCTATCACCAGGGCGTGGTCATTGTGACCTGCCCTGGCTGCCAAAACCACCACATCATCGCAGACAACCTGGGCTGGTTTTCCGACCTGGACGGGAAGAGGTGAGGACGCCTGGACTGAGGTGGGGGGAACGAGTGGCATGAGCCTGGGGCCTGGGTGAAGAGCCCACCCAGCAGCCTCCCTAGGGAGACCCTGCCTGGTGGTTTCTAGGTCCCCCTCAGCAGTCCAGCTTCCTGGTCCATGCAGACGTGCAGGTACATTTGAACTTCAGGTAAACCATGATAGCCTTTTGCCTTCAGTGCACCACCCCAAACACAGCAGCTGCCAGCCGGGCCACATGGATGGCACCTTGAGCACTGCCTCACTGCCCACCTTCTGCCCTTGCTGACAGCCTTGTCATTCTGGTGTGAAACTTTCTTGTCCTCTGCCAACCTGGGTGCCCAGTCTGCAGCAGCTGGGAGGGTGTGTGTCAGGCCCTGTGGACTGGCCCTGGCCTGAGGGTAGGGAGTGGCCGGGGGGCCTGCTCAGAGGCCAAGCATGCCCTTCCTGTCTGGGGAGCAGGAGGCTGTGCATTTTGACTTCTGAACTCTGCGTCCTCACATGAGGGTGGAAGTCACAGCAGTGCCTGGCAGCAGTGCCTGTAAGGACAGCACGCCAGGCACTGGGCTGCTGTCCCATAAGACATCACTGTAGAGAAGGGGCATGGGCAGGACTGTTGGGAACTGGTCACTCGGTGAGATGAGGCCCCTCTCTTGGATCCTTTGCTCCTGAGGTGACACTTGCTGGCAACCGTGGGTTGTGAAGATGCATGAGGTACCTGTAAGGCCCTTATGCTGGTGGGTGCTGGGCTCAGTACTCCTGGATCAAACTGGCTAGGCAGTGCCCTGGAGGGAACCAGGCACAGGAGTGACAGCCCCCACTCCCGTCTCACAGGAATATTGAAGAGATCCTGGCATCCAGAGGGGAAAAGGTGCGCAGAGTGGCCGGCCAGGGTGCCCTGGAACTGATTTTGGAGGCTGTAGGGGCCCCCAAATCCCCTGCTGCCCCTGAAGAAGGTGAGGGTGAGGATCCCACCCACCCAGGCAAGACGAAGCAGAGTTGACTCATGTTCCCTTGCACTGTGGGACTCTGCTCTCCAGAAAGACACTTCCTTCAGCCTGGACCTCCTGGACTGGGCCTGTTTCCTGTCAGTAAACAGATGTCCCCCCAGGTGCTGCCTGCGGCTCTCCTGTCTTTCTTTTCTGGAGTCAGAACTACTCACGAGTCCCTGGTGCTGAGGGCAGGTCTCTGTGACCACAGGACCCCAGGCTCACCCCCACTCATCCTACGGAGGAGTTACCTATCCCCGCCCACCGCAGGGCCACGTTCAGAGCACCTGTGGCTCTGTCCCTCTGAGTGTCCTGTCACCTGCTGTCCCCTGGGACAGCACTGGTGGCTCCCCTCCATGAGCAAGGGCTGACCTTGCTTGGCCGTAGCAAACCAGGCTGCTCATGGTGGCTGCAGATAGGATGGGTGCCAGGCCCGGGAGCTTGGGAGGGGACTGCAGGCCAGGTGGAGGGTCCCTCAGGAACTGCTGGGCCTCTCAATGCTGCCTGGCAGGTTGGGGTCTCAGACACATGGGGGACAGCGTGAGCCCTGTGCCCTTCCTCCCCTTCCTCCCCTTCCTCCCCTCCCTCCCCTCCCTCCCCTTCCTCCATACGTGCGGCTTGTCTCCACTCTGTTTGACTGCTCAGGATGTTCCTGTGTTTAGGAAGCGAGCAGACGTAGGAGCAGTCTTGGCAGAAGCATCTGGCTGCGTGACCTCCAACATTAATCACCAGCCTTGTCTGCACACAGAGGCCTGAGCCCAGCTTCACGGGGACACTGCGTGGGACCCAAGCTGGTGATTAGAAGCTCACGCCTCCCCTGTGGGACACCGGGTGTGCTGCATTTGCAGCGTGTGCCCTGGCTCGATTGCCCCCATCCTTCCTCTGGCAGACAACCCGCTATTAGTCCCACCCGAGCCTCCCGTGCCATTTGTGGAAACTGTCATTGCTCTGAAGGCCGAGCCAGCCCCTGCCCCAGCCTGCCCTTCTGTGGAGGGCACTGAGGTCATACAGACCAGCTGGGGCTTCCTGGGTGCCATGAGATGTGGGAAGCCAGTGGGACTGGGCCAGGCCTGGCCACCTCCGAGAATCGGGACCAGCATTTGGTAAGGCTCAAGTGCTGGCCACACCTGGTGTAGAACTGGGTCTAGAAAATCTGCTCCTATGGGAAACTGAGGCCCATAGTGTGGACTTGTGTATTCACTGTGCCTTTTCTGTATTCTGATGCTCTGACCTGGGCCTTGCTGCTCTGGGAGACCCACCCTACTGGATAGCAAAGGCTGTGACCCCTGCCTGTCACCTGCAGAGCCCACACCTCTCCGTCCCTGACGGGCTCACACCTGGGGACCCTTATCACCCTGGGCCAGGTGTTGCTCAAATGGGCCAGTCCGTGTGCTCGGAGCCCCCTAGAATTCTCCAAAGGAGCCAAACCTAAGCTGGTTGCCCCATCCCTCTGTCCCCACAGGAACTGCAACGGAGGCCCCTCCCACCCACTCCGCCTCCACAGACCCAGTGCTTCCCACCTGGCCTGGCCTGGCCTGCTCCCTCCCCTTTTGCAGCAACCTCCTGTTGGCCTCTACACCTGAGAAAAAATCAAGCCGGTTGGGAAGTAGCCTGGGAACTCCCAGGCCTGTCCCAAGGCAGCTGTAGGGCCTCCTCTGGAGGAGATAGAAGCATCAGGCCAGGGGGGCCTGTAGTCAGGGAAGAGCCAGACCACACTAGAGTCACAAAGTTCTTTCCACAGGACGTCTTGCCCTTTTGTGAGCCGTCCAGGACTGTGGCCTCCGAGAGCTGGCAGGCCCCGTGGGGTTGGGTGGCAGGACCTTGGATCACAGACTTTCAGTGGGCTGGGTTCTCATAGTATCCCACCCCCATGGGTGCCTCTCCTTGCTGTGGCTACCTCACCTTTTCTCCCGTTCCACCCGGGAGTAACAGTGGCCACCCCACTGCTTGCTGAGATTGCACCTGCCAGCACTGCCTCCAGGTCTCCAGACCAGCTCTGCCCTGGTTGCCAGGAGACAGCCATGCCAGTCCTCCTGCCCCAGCCCTTGGGACGTTGGGCCTCCCGTGCTCAAGGCAGGTGTGCGGGGGAAAGAAGGCCTCCCGGTCCAGGCTGGCCCTGGCAGCACAGTGGGCACTGGGAATGAGCACATCCTCTGGTATCCTGGTCGCTGCCCACCCCATTTAGGAGACCTGTTTTCTCTACTGGCCTCCTGCCTCTCTCTGAACAGCAGGGAGACTGTCTTGGCTGGCTTTTCTCTTGGGTGGGGACACTACGTGGGCTCTGGACAGCCTGACCTGGACCTGGGATGCTAAGGGCTTCGAGAGACAGTGCCAGGCCTCAGGACCCAGAATCGGGGCAGGAGTGTCCAAGTGCTTCTTGGTAGACAGGATCTGCGAGCACAGGCCAGCTGTGGCTGCCTGTGTCCAGCAGCCTGCCAGTGCTGCTGGCCCTGGCTGAGAGCCATGGATGCGCCGCATGCACACTCAGACGTGCTGCAGGCTCCTTCAGTGTGTCTGGACTTGCCTGCCAGGCTCCTGTGGACCTGGACTCTGATGGTCGGGGGCAGGGGCTGACCTGGTGGGGAGGCTGCGCACAAGGTCGTGGCTGATCTCCTGGCCCACCCTCCCTGGGAAGCTGACCACAGCGGTGGTAGGTGAAGGCCCTGCCTGGGGATGTGACCTCTGCGCAGCGGATGGCTTGACTAAGCCCAGCCTTCCCCAGACGCCTGTGGAACCTGACAGCGTTCAGCGGTCAGGAAGGGTAGGGCAGGGCAGGGCTGGGTGGTGGCAGGGCACTGCACACCCCCCACACTGGCAGCCCAGTCCCAGGGCCCCCCACTGCTTTGGCAGAGACGGCACTGACCTGGCACACTTTATTTTTCAAGGGCGGGTGGGGAAAAAAAAGTACCTCTCGGGCCAGAAAGGACCCGTGACAACGTGGCAGACACGTGCGAGCAATAAATACGCATGTACATTCAAGTATGAGGGCTCCCGGCCCCAGAGACCCAACCTTGGGGTATTGCCACCTCCACACGGTCCCCGTGCTGAGCCCAGGGTCGCCCTCCAGCTGCCCTCGCCCTGCCTGGTGCCCAGGCTGTACCACGGGTGGGGCACAGACCCTCCCCAGGCTTGGGGAGGCACCCCTTGCTGCCCTGGGGGCTGCGAGGTCACAGGCATCCCTCAGACTGGTCCAGAGGGCTGCCTGCAGGAGGCGCCCAGGCCTGTCTCGCAGGTCTGCAGCGGGTCCTGCCCTGGTCTGGGTTGGGAGCTTGGTACCCTGTGGACCAACTCCAATGTGGGGGCTGGTCTCCTGGGAGAGGTGATGCCATCTCCCCCAGATGGCAAGGTGCGAGGTGCTCACTTGGAGCCAGCCCACTCTGGTGCCCTTGCTCACCTAGCTTGGTGCCACCCTAGGCCCAGTCCCCTTCTGTGTCGCTGGCCTGGAGGTCTAAGGGCTTGGGGCTTAGGAATGGGTGTTCCTGCCCCCACCCTTCTCTCTGCGAGTGGTGCCAGGGCTGAGCCCTTGGGTCCCTGTGGGCCCAGGACTGCCTGCTGGGGCCAGGGACCGTGGGTGGCCCTGGACCAGGCTCTCTGGCTGATGACCTCTCAAAGCAGATTACAAGGGGAGATGGGCTCTGGGAAAGGAGTCTTGCCCTGGGGATGGAGCATTGTCCCCTGCGTGGCTACCCCAGGACCAGCTGGGTGACAGAACATGCCTGTGTCCTGGCAGCCCCCAGAGAAGACCCCTCTGGGGGCTGGGAGATGGCAGGTTTCACATTTGGCAGGGCTGGGTGGAGTCCTGGAGGGAGAGGGTCGGGAAGCACCAGGGCTTGGGGGCGACATGCTGAAGGCCCGGCCTGGGCAGAGGCAGAGCCAGGCAGGCCTGCAGGAAGCATGGGCTGTGTGGACAGAGTCATGCCCTCCCCACACAGCAGCTGCGGTCTGAGCCTGCCGCCCGGGGCAGGGGCATGCCATGGGCAGTGTGCCCAGCTCGGCTCAGTAGGAAGGGCTGGGGGCTCAGAGCCGGTCCTCAGCCATGGTTTTGGGAGGACTCAGCTTCTTGGGGGCCATGGCCATGTGGACAGTTGTGAGCCCCCAGTGTGCAGGAGCAGGTCTACAGGGCAGGCCTGGCTGTGGCAGGAGGCCTTAGCTGGCCCCAGGCTGGCACTGCTGCCGGGGCTCCGGTGGCCCACTGGGCTCCTGCTCTGGGCTCCCAGTGAGGTCCACGCGCTGTTCATCCATGCGCTTGGCCTGCACCCTCTGGATGAGGCTGAAGAAGTCCTCGTCCGGCATGGTGGGACCTCGGGGCAGTGCGTCGGGTGGCGGGCAGCGCTGATCATCGATCCTGGAGGACTGGGCAGACATGTGTAGGTTGGTGGGCTTGCCCTCCCTAGGCCCTTGGGGAGCCTGTCCCAACACCCAGAGGTTGGCAGGCTTGCCAAAGTCAGAGGCAGTGGGCACTGGCTCAGAGGCCATCTCAGGTCTCCAAGCCCACCTGGGAAATTAGCTCCAGGGCCTGCCTGGCTTCTTTGCTGGTGCTGGGATCCTGGACATGGACAAGTCTCCTGGGGCTGTGTCCCCCGAGCCTGGGGCTAGCCCACCCAGCAAAAGCAGCTGAATGATACCTGGGGCTTGGAGGGAGCCCGGCCTGGGAGTCAGCTGCCCGAGACTTGCTGACCCCTGGGGGCTGGCCTGGGTGTGGCATCCCTCAGCACTGCCCTGGAACCTGGTTTAGCCCTGGACTGACCCTAGTGGGCCTGTGGGGTGGGGTTCCAGGGCCTGCAGTGCGGAGCTCCTTCAGGATCCCCCTCGGGGTGGGTGGCTGGCCCCTCGAGGGCCCTGCCCGCCCTGGCATGGCGAGGGGGTGGCTGGAGGGGCCTCTGAGCTCTTCAGGGCCTGGAGCAGAAGAGACAGGAGCTGGTGGAGCCGCTGGCGAGTGTGTGCAAGTGGGCGGGGGGCTCTTAGCTTCTGGGGAGGGGCTGGCATGGAGGCAGCTCCTTGGATGCCTGGCACACAGCCATGGTCGCATCTCCTCTGTGGGAATGAAGATCGGATCTGGAAACCTGCTGGCCATTTTCCAGAGTCTTCTGACCCCGAGACCCCAGAACTCCCAACCACCGTCTGCCAGGCCCAGCCAAAGGGTGGACAGATACACCCTTTGTGAGCCCCCTGCTTAAGGCCTGTCCTGACCTGCCTCCTCCATGCTGGTGAGGCTGCCCACCTGGCCCATCCCAGAACTCGCCCTCTGACCTTCATGTCCACTGTGTGGTCCCCCAACTGGCCAGCAGCCCCAGGGTCTCCCTCTCTCTCACCTTGGTGCGGTGGGCCCTTGACTTCCTCCACCCAGATGTGGAAGCTAAAGGGATGCCCCTCGGCCACATCCTCGGGTGCTGGCAACCCTGCTGCAAGCCCCTACCCAGAAGGGGCAGCTGAGCCGTGGGGTGTCCTGGGCTGCTTTTCCCGGGACCCATCTCCCTACAGGTGGAGGCTCCCAGCAAGGAGGGCCTGGCAGAGCTGCCTGGATAGGCAGTGACCCTGGCCTGCAGCCCTGCCTGCCGCCTGTAGCTTCACCTCCTGGAGGTGTCCCTCAGATGGGGCTTGAGACCGAGGGCCGCAGCTGCCTCCCTCACGGCTGGCAAAGGGCCCACAGGCCTGCGCAGGGCTGGGCGAGCCCTGGCCTGGCCCCCGGGCTGTGGGCCCACCTGGTACTTGATGAGCATGTTGAAGAATTCGTCTCCGGGCTCCTGGGGGTCTCCATCACCACGGAGGTGCCCCACGTTGTTGTGGGTGATGCGCAGCCCAGGCAAGCTGCCCACACTGGCCCGCTGATCATCCAGCCGGCGACTCTGAGAGCTGGCGATGAGGTCGAAGAGCTCCTCCGTGTGGGGAGAGGCTGTCACGGAGGGCTGGGCTGCAAGGGGCAGTGGGTGAGGCTGGGACACACTGCAGGCAGGCCTGACACTGGGCCCGGGCCAGCAGGGGGCTCTGGCCTCTGATCCCAGCCCAGCCCTCTGCTTGCTCCTGGGGGAGAGGGCCCTGGGTGTCTGCTGCCCACCCCTGCCACAGCTACACCACCTCCAGGGGCTTCTAGGAGGTGACAGGAGAAGGCCTCACCTCCCGCGCACTCTGAGGCTGCTGCTGCACCCTGGCAGTGTGTTCCGGAGGGGTGGGGATAATTACATGCTTCCCAGGATGCAGCTTTGGAGACCAGTGCGGGGGGAACTTTCTGCTATAAGGGGCACTTTGCAGCTGACCTGGCCCGCCCTTTGGGGCAAGCGCTTTGTGGGTGCTTTCTGGTTGGCACTGGGTCTGGCTGAAGACACTGGTTGACCTGGCAGCAGGTGCGGGGCTCAGGGACCACCCACATGTAGGCGGGACTGAGGCCCAGGCCC
The DNA here is from genome assembly GCF_902686455.1 of Sciurus vulgaris. Lineage (NCBI taxonomy): Eukaryota > Metazoa > Chordata > Mammalia > Rodentia > Sciuridae > Sciurus > Sciurus vulgaris. The sequence goes on along the minus strand of NC_136476.1, from coordinate 89,613,564 downwards.
CTGCACTCACCAACCCTCTCCTCCAGGGTGGGGGCAGCTGTGGCCTCGGCAGCCCCCGCCTGGCCCTCCTCCAGGGAACAGCGCTGGTCATCCATACGGCTGCTCTGGAACTTGCTTAGCAGGTCAAAGAAGCACTCCTCCTCGGAAGACGAGGCCCGCGGTATGCTCTGGAGGGACACAGAGTCAGTGCAGCTGGCCCTGCCTGGCCCAGCCCGCAGGCTCCGGGGCTCGGCTTGGGGCCTGGGCACCCGTCACACAGTCCTAAGACCAGAGCTGCGGCCAGGGCCCTCACCCACCGCCCCAGCCTGCCCCTGCCGGTCAGCCCGCTCTTCTCCTCCCGTGGCTGCCCCCTCAGGCCAGGCCCCATTCTTCTACCCCACAGGCCCTGCCCCTGCTCACAACCTGCCACCCCTACCCACCCTCTGCCAGCCTCGGGTTGGGATGGTCCCCGTCTAACCCAGTTCACAGCTGCCACCTCCAGAAAGTCTCCCCACACGCCCCCCAGAGTCCCGCCTGGCCTGGCCCCCAGCCCAGCACTCCAGCCCCTGCCCAAGGAGGGGACAGGAGGGGACAGGTGGTATGACCTGGCTGTGGCAGGCAGGGAGTTGGAATAGCCACTAGATACACACTTCCAGTGGTCAACCTGGCAACCATGTGGGTGGACCCAGCCTCATGGGGCCTGCTCTGGGCCCCAGAGGCTACAGAGGGTGGGGACGTCCCAGGGTCTTCCCACCCCCAGTAGGGAGGGGCAGCAGGAGCTCCTGCACCCCTGGGCCGTCCATCAGCCTCACGGGCTCTTCCTGGGCTGTGTGAGCCTGCACAGACATGGCCTGCTGAGTGCCAGGCAGGAGGCTGAGGCACAGAGAGGCTGTGTGGCATATCCAAGGCCCCCCAGCGGCAAGAGCAGAGCTGGAATTGGGACACAGGCCCTGTGGACGACCCTGTTCCAGGACTGGGGTTAGGGCTCTGAAGGCAGAGGGACCCTGCTGAGGGGGCCTTGGGCAGGGGGCAGTCGTGCTGGCATGGAGGAGAGCCCCCACCTGGCTCTGGGCCTCAGGCTGACCCCACCCCTTCACCCCACCTCCTGCACTGCCCGGGGCTTTGTCCTCCCTTAGGCCTGAGCCCCTACCCTGCCAGAGCCGGTGGGAGGGAGAGCAGGCATGCAGGAGCCAGGTGGTGGACTGCCTGCACTTGGGCTGAGCCCGAGGAGCCCGCAGGCCTGGCAAAAGAGGGGTGTCACACAGGTGCCTCTCAGGAGGAGGTGGGCTCCTTGCCCTAGCCCTCGTGTCTGACCCAAGCTGGACTCCAACAGGTGGATTGCTCAGCTGGGGTCCCCCGGGTGACCCGAGCCAGACTGAGCCAGACCTTGCCAGACCACAGCAGCCTCCCCTGGGCCCATTGAGGGCTCAAGAGATAGATGTACTAAGGCCCCACCTGGCCCCTCACCTAGGGGGCAGCAAGACGTCACGGCAGAGCTGTCTCCAGGGCTCAAGACCTGGGACTGGCCCTGCCTGCCAGCTCTCTTCCATCCCAAGCTGGGACCAGCTCTCCAGGGGTACTGCTGACCTGTGCAGGGCATTGTAGGGCTAAGACCCAGGGGGACAACCTGGACTGGGTGCCTGCTGCAGGGGCTCTGCAGGCACAGGCCCAGTGTGAGTCTGGCAGGGCACACTCAGGAACGTGGAGGCCACCCCTTGCCCCAGCCTCGCCTCATCCCCCAACCCTAGGTCCTTTACACTTGAGGTTCTGAGTTCCTCTCTACATCCCACTGCTTCAGTCAACAGGGACAGACCTGGCCAGGTCCACTGACCCTGGCCAGCAGAGGCCTCTGTGCTCCCCTGCCTCTACTGCACCAGGGACATGGGGCCCCACACTCACGCTGGATCACGGCGCCCTCCGGCAGCAGCAGCCAGGAGCAGTGCAGGGCGCCTGCACGTGCAGCCACCTCCTGCCCGAAGCACCAAGTGTCGCCTCTGCCTGCCGGGACCCACGGGCTCACCCGACGCTTAAATAGGACCCAAGCAGGGCTCAGCCTCCAGAGCCCGCCCTCTGCTAGCTCACTTGCTGGAGCGCGCGCACAGCAGCCGCTCCGTAAACACTGAGGTGGATTCCCTGAGCTCAGCAGAGCGCTCCCTGGCTCCTGTGGGCGGTCACGCTGGAGGGCTGTGGGGGTGGACGGCTTATTTGAAAGCCCTTTCCCCACCCGATACCAGGGCCCTGGGCTTCCTTCCAAAGCTGGGCCACCTCTTCCTTCAGCAGGTTCCCAAGGCAGCTCTCGGCACTGGCAGTGTGGCCTGGCCTCCGCCCCGGCTGGGCTGGGCGCCCTGCTGACCCTGGACCCTGGCTCCTGTGGGCAGCCCCAGCCAGCCCCAGCTGCATCTGCTGTGGCCTTACTCGGAGCACACGGAGGAGACCTCCAGGTTCCCAGTGTCCCTAGCCTCTCCCCGGGACAGAAGCGGAGCCCGGATGGAGTAGAGGCCTCTCACCACTTGCAGGAAGTGGGGCCCTGGCAGCCTCCAGACACGTGGCGCTGAGAATATCCAGCACACCCACGCCCTCCGAGGGCTGGGAAGGTGCTGATTAGGCTGCGGAAGGACTATTTTTGATGATTTTGCAGCTGGTTTGATGCGGGTGTCCCCAGAGGGTTCCAGGCTGGCCTCTGAACCTGGCCTCTGTCTCTGTGCCCCTGGCCCCCCACCAGCTCCCTGCGACCTGGAGAGGCTCACCGAGCCCTGGGGATAGTGGGAACTATAGGCAGCAGGAGGCTAGGCCTCTACCCCACACCTGCCCGGCCACCAGTCTGTGACTCCACTGTCCATTCACACACCTGGCCATCAGCCCACTCTATCCCTCCCCCTCTATAAGTGGCAACAAAAGCTGACCATGGCCACTGCAGGGTGGGGTGGGGTCTCCTAGACCCTGACCAGGAGGAACCCTGCAGAGATGCCAGCTTCCCACTGTGCCCTCCTTCTGGGGGAACACGCTTTTGTGACTCAGGGGTGAGTCCAGAGGGTACCGGTGAGGCAGGGAGAGGGCCAGCAGGAGAGTAAGGCCACCTGGAGACTGAGAGGTGACAAAGGCAGAAACAGGCCCTGAGCCAGGCTGACCTGCCATGCAGAAAGGGCCCCCAGGGCACCCCGGGACGTCCCCTGAGGCCAGGCAGCAATGCTTTCAGACACTGCCCTCCACTGAGGGGCCACGGGGTGGCATGGGGCCAGGAGGAGGGCCAGGATGCCCACAGGGACCCATCTTCCCAGCACGACCAGGCTGGCTGTGCATCCTGGGCTGCAGGGCACCTACCGTGCGAGGTACCTGTACTCTGATGTCCGAACTGTCCAGTGGGGAGTGGCTGCCTCCTCGGGGCCTCCTCTCAGCCATGTCTGGTCCTTCCTGGTACTTCCTACTCCTCATGGGGAGAGGGAGCGAGTCCCTGCCTGGGCCCCGCCAGTCCCCTGCATGGTGGGTGTCTCCATTCTGCTCCTGGGGAGGGGAGGCCAGTTATGGGTGGGGCCGTCCTGGACCAATGTCCCCCATCTTGGGATGCTGCAGGAAGTGCCAGGAGGGTGCGGTAGACCTCGCTTCCTGGGTGCATGCAGTATGCAATGGGTTCCCCAAGGAGAGGAGGCCAGCACAGGGCCATGTGGCCCTGGGTGGGCGGGGCGACTCCCTAAATGTTAGCCTTCCCACTAGCCAGCGATGGTGGCTATGGTATCCCTGTGCCATGACCCATGCTGGGCCCCAAGGGCTGACCACAACCCATCCTTGTTACACTAGAGGAACAGGATGCTCAAAGGGGTCACGGCCTTGCAGGGGTCACAAGGTATCCACACCTGACCCCCCAAATTGTATCTCTGGGGTTCAGTGAACCCTGCCAGCTTTTCCCCTTGGGCAGAGCCTGAGTGGTCAGGGATAGAAGAGTCCACGGGCTTACCAGGACTGCAACCCAGGGGCTGGTGGGGGCACCTGGAAGGACATGCCTGCCCTGGGGCACACAGCAGACAAGAGGGAGGAGCAGAACCTCTGGGGCTGGTGGCAGATGGGCCATGAACAGCCTTGGATCGTGGGGGCACATCTATCTCCCCGCGGCTGGGCTGAGCCAGGCAGTGGCAGCTGGACAAACATGCACCCCAGTTCATTAACCTGCCGCCATATGCTGGCTGCCATCCCCTGACGTCCATCCCCTGCCTCCCACCGAGCCTGGCTCACCCGTTCTGGGGGGAGTCTCAGCAGGTCCCAAGTCTCTGCACTCAGTCTCTGTGTCCTCTTGGGTCTGGCCCCTGGAAGACAGCGGTGCCTGGTCAGGTCATGAGGCCAGCTGGCCAGGCGGGCACCCTTGGGGGACTGAGGATTGGGCAGTACGGCACCCTGCTCTCCGACCACGCAGCCCCCCGTGCGCACACTGACTGCACAGTGGATACCAGACACTCCAGCAGGCGGTGGGGTCGGGGGACTGGCCCTGCTGCTCCCCATGCCTTTCCAAAGGATCCGATTCTGGACAGGGCTGTCTTCCCGCCTGCCCAGACGCCCTTCCACCATCCTTGGGGCCCAGAGGCTCCACTCAGTTGCTTCCTCTGGAGCCAACGCACCTCCTGAGGCCCCCTCACACTCTGGCCTGGGGGCAGGGGCTCTTCTGTGTCCACTCCAGTTCACTGTGGGCAGCCCAAGCTGGGGCAGGAGTGACAAAGGCCTCAGAGGAGCCCCAGGTCAGCCCCATGCAGGGCCTTCCCCTGGGCTCCTTGGCCCCTGGGAAGGGATGACTGAGAACTTGGGTACTTGGCAGCTGCTCATGGGCAGGGCAGGGGGCTGAGCCATGGGACCCCATGTCCTCTCAAGAGAAGCTGCCCAACCCAAGATGGCCCAGCTGTAGACTCTGCAGTCACCACCCTGACAAGGGGCCCTGGGCTACCCTGCAGCTGGACTACCCCCAGACCTCTGTCCCAAACATGCCCTGGGTGGGGAAAGGGTGCAGTTCAGTCCTGGACCCAGTTAGCAGGCCCTAGCACAGGGCAGTTCTTGAACTGGAGATTCAAGAAGACGAGTCTGGCCTCGGGCCGGCTACTCACTGAGTGCCTGCAGGACAGAGCTAGCCCGGGAGAGCCAGACTGGCAGGCCCATCCACATCGGGAAGCCAGACCAGAAGCAAGACAACAGACAGCATAGCATGAAGTCTGCAGTGCAGAGAACCCCTGGCCAAGTCAAGGGCCATGGGGCTGGGCTGGGGGACGGAGGGTCAGCCCTGGCCCCTCTGAGGAGGTGGATGGTGTGCAGCCAGCCAAGGAAAGGCTGCAGAATGCTCCAGGTAGAGAGCAAGTGGGAAGAGCCTGGTAGTGTGGGCACCCCCAGCCCCTGCCTAACCCCATGTGCCCTCCCCATGCGCACACCTCCCCAAGGACACTGCCATGCCAGGAAAGGCCAAGCCTCCTTTCCTGGCCTGACAGACCCTCACCAGACAGACCCTTCACCCCTGTCCTCCTGGGATCCAAGCACCCGGCACCCGCAGACACATGCTGGACACAGCCTATCACATGGTGGTGTGTGTCCAAGGGCAGGGCTTGGGAGGCAGGGACCTTTGGATGGGTGGAGTGTGGACAGGTGGAGGTGCCGCTGGCGTCAGTGGACACTCAACCATCCTGGCACTGCCCACGTGGGGCTCACCTCATACAGCAGCCCTGTGGATGTCTGCAGCAGGTCACCACTGTGCCAGAGGGCAGAGCAGCCAGGACCTGTGGCATGTCCAGAGGACAGCAGGAAGGTGCCCAGCAGGGAGCCAACCCTTTAGCCCAACCCTTGGCCTGGGGCTTTCAGCCCACACCCCCAGGACACCAGAGGAAGGGGAGCCAGCTTGTCAGTCACATGGCCCCGGGAACACCTGGGCCTGGGGGACAGGGCTGGAGCACAGCTACTCATCTCAGCTTCCCCAGCTCAGCCAGGTCATCCCTCAGCATCTCTGCCGAGGCTCAGAGGCCAGAAACCACCTGAAGCAAGGCAACGGGCCAGCATGCCACACAGCACGCCCAGCTCTCGAGGCCCCCAGGTGTCCCTGCCGGGGAGAGCGGGTGTTGTGTGGGGCTATTGGCTGGCACCCTGCAGAGACCAGGTCTCTGCCCCTAACTGGGAAGAAGTCTGCCTCCACCCAGACAGGGCAATGCTAAGGACTGGCAGAGTGTGAATGTCCAGGGGCTGCAGATGTGCCCAGGAGGATGTCGGTGGGCAGCAGATGTTACCCTAGCCACCCAGTGAAGCCCCAGCTAGGCCCAGCTATCAGCGCCCCCAAGCCTGTCTGTGGCATCTAATGGTGGGTTCCTGAAGATGTGGAGAGGACAAACAGAGGGAACCAAGGACTTTGGGGACTCAAGCTGGTCCCTCCAGAGAAAGTGCCCAGGTATCCCTAGAGCTAGGCAGTGGCCCAGTGCGACTCCTGCAGGTGGAAGAAGAATGAAGAGCAGCCATGGAGAAGCAGGGGAGGCCACTGAGCTCCCCATCAGGCTCTGAGTTTGCCCCTCCCTGAGGAGGCACCAATCCAGAGGGCGCTGCCATCCAGGAGCCTGTGGAGGGGTCTGGCCAGGAGGTCAGGAGCCAGCCCCTAAATGTGCCAATGTGGTCCTGGGCATCCAGGATGTGCCCTGTCTGTGCTTCTCCTACCCCCAACACCAGGGCCCCAGACCATGGCAGTGGTGGCCAGGGTCCTTCCTCTGCCCCTGGAGGCAGCCTGGCTGCTGGCATGTCTTGGACTGGCACACTGAGGCTGAGGGGACAGGATGGGGAGCATCAGGGCTCACCGTCTGAAGGTCTGCCAGTGCCCACCCACCCCGGATTAGGCAGGCTGGTCTGAGGAAGAAATGGAGACAGTCCGAGGCCACGTGGAGCTTGGGGGTGGGAATGCCACGGGAGGCCCCAGGAGAGAGTCCGCTGGAGAGCCAGGAGGCCCCTTACCACACCCAGTGACACCCTGGCTCTGCCTCTCATGCTCCCCACAGTCTGGGGACAAGACGCAGTCTCTCCACCTTGTCTGCAGGGTGCTGTAGCTGCTGTGAGCCACCTGGCCCTCCACCAGGAGTGGCCTGGGCAGGCCCTGGCTGCAGCTGCAGTGAGGTGAGGTGCTGCTGAGAAGCAGCCTGTGTCTATCTCTGGGTGAGCCGCCTACACAGGCCTGTACAGCCGGGAGGCCCTCCGGGCCCCGCTGAATGGACCTTCTGTCCGGAGTCCACAGGGTTCTGAATCCAGCCACCTCCAAGAGTCGCATGCCCTTGGCCGAGCTGCCTGACTAGGGGGCTCAGCCCTGATCCCCCACAGCTGCCCCTCCCTGAGCACTGCCCTGCCCCGGCCAGTCTGACCTGCACACTGTCACCACCGCTTCTGTGCAGAGCACCCACGTCCGAGGGTTGTCCCTCGCAGCCCACCCTGCCTGCTGCTGGCAGCTCTGATGCTCTGAGATCCCAGTAGTTCCTCTTTCATCCGCCAGAATCTGACCCCTTCTCACCCGGCTGGGACCTGGGTCACCGTCCCCTGCCCGCCACTGCACCCAGCCTGCCTCTTTGGTCCCTTCTTGTGAGGGCTGGAGATCACACAGGTCTTGTGGGGCTGCTGCTTTGCCCTCTGGCAAGGTGGATCTGAGTTGTCAGGGTCTCACAGGGTGTACCCTTAGAGATGCTGGGTATGGGCAGCAGCTTGCAGGGAGGTGCCCCACCAGCTGGGACACAGGCAGAACTGCACAGGCTAAAGGGCAGCAGGTTTTCTCCAACTGCATAGAAGCCCCCTTGTTCGTATCAAGCCAGAATAATAAAACTGGGGCCTGGACACCAGGCAGTCCAGTCCATCTGCCATGGGGGAGTGCAACCACACCCACCACCCACCCACAAGGTGAGCTAAGCCCACCCCACACCCAGGCACTGCCGGCCCCTGCCCACTCCCTGCGCCGGCTCCCTCAGTCCCTCCTGTGAATTCCCCTCAGCCTCCTGTCCTGGGAGGCCCTCCTCCACCCACTGGGTTTGTCCCCCAGATGCCCCTCTGGCCCCCGTGTTCCAAACCACTCTGGATATGCATCTGCCCAGCCCCAGCCCCACCAGACAGTTTCCGGAGACCAGGGCCAGCCCACCCCCAGTACTCAGTTTGGCTGAATGAAGTGAATGAACCATGTCAGTCCTGCAAAAGCCCTTCGGCCACTCCCTCCACCCCAGCACAGGGTCCAGACCAGTGTGGCCTCTGACACCCTCCCCTGCCCTGCTCACCTGAGTGGGGGTCTGCCCCGGGGCCACCCAGACCCTCAGGGTACAGACCTGCCTTCAACAGCTGCATGCCGGGGCTGGATCGCCCCAGGCCCAGGGGCAGCCACACTGGAGCACAGACCTCACCCCCACCGTGGTCCCAGAATGGATGTCCCCAGCTCCACTGCAGCCTGGCCGTTGGCAGCCTGGCGGGAGGAGGCTTCCGGGGGCCCCTGGCTGGGAAGGGTCCAGCACACAGCAGAGCAGAGGAGCCAGTGTGGAGGACAGAAGCTGCCTTGTCCCGGGGCATTCACCCATGACACGCCCCCATTCCTTGGCTCAAAGGAAAGCTTCAGGAGGACATGGAGCTGGCGGCCTGTGTGGGAGCCTTCCCAGAAGCCGCCAGCCCTGCCCCCACCTGCTGCAGGGGCTCCTGGAGGGTGGTCGTGCTGGCCAGGGGACATGAGGTGGGGACCAACAGGCAGCTCTCTGGGCAGAGATGCCTGCCCTTGGGAAGCCCCAGCCCTGGGCACCAGGGGCCTGCATGGTGCACACATCCCTTCTGGAATCTTTAGGCTAGGGCAGGGGGTGCCCACAACGCAGAGCCCTACGGGGGCAGAGGCGGGACTCCTGGAGCTGGGCCTCCCCACCCAGCGCCCTCATGTGCATTGATCTATTTGCTTTGCAGGGAACATTCAGTCCCTGCGAGTGCTGCGCTGCTGAGCTGCATGGATGGCCAGCAGTCTGCGAATGAGGTCATTAGGGAGGCCCTGGCCTGCCCTGGGCCTCACCTGATTAGAACCCCAGGCACAGCCCTTTTCCCTGGTCAGCCTGATGGTGGCCACTCTCCCCATGTACTGCTCTGGGAAGGTGGGTGGTGCGTGGGAAGCCCTGGCGCAGACGGGGTAGTGAGTGGCCCTCTCCTGTCCTTCCTGCCATAGGCCCCAGGTGCTCCATGACTGTCGTCTCCAGCCAGCCCCCCCTGCTCTGCCTGTCCTGTCCTGCCTCCTGCATGCCCATGTCTGCCCCACCTCTTCCAGCAGCCCTTGACCCCTGCCCTGCCTGGGTGACAGCGCCCCACCTCGAGGCCTCCTTCCTTGTGTGACCACTGTTAATGCTCCCTCATCCAGGGAAGCCCCCTCCTCATTCCTTGGCCCACACTGTGCTCCCTGCTAGACTCACTCCCAGTGCCCTGCTGCATACCCTCCCAGATGCAGCCCCAATCGTGGCCCAGACTAAGAGGAGAGCCCGTAATGAACAGGACCCCCCACCCTCAGCCCAGGAACTCACCCTGGGCCTCATAGCCAGCCAGGTCGGGCTTCTCTGCAGCTGCTGGGCTGGTGAGTCTGCCCAGGGCCAGCTGCAGCTGAGCAACATTCATGCGGGCTGTGAGCTCTCCGTTGCGGTCCCCGATCTGCAGTAAGCAGGGGCAGGTGAGACTGGGGCAGGGCGGGGCTCTACTGGCCAAGGGACGGTGATGAGCCCACAATATGCCATCCCTGACTTTCTAGGCTGACCCCTGACCTTTGGGTCTCCGAGGGAACTGGGCCTCACTGTGGCCTTGGGTCTGTCCCTGGGTGTCCCCAGCAGTCCCATGAGTGCTCAGAGTCTCAGACAGCCCGGCCCTGTGCCATTGGTGTCTTCCTTCCTGGGCACCCTCTGGTGGTTGGTCAGCTTGGCCAGTCCCAGGGACCTAGTCTGCACCTCAGGCCCCTGAGCCTCACAGGGACCGTTCTGGGGCATCTGCCTCGCTCAGAAACGAGTCGAGCCAGAGGGCATGGGGACTCCTGCATGGAGCTCAGAGGGCTCTGGAGGCCCCTGCCTGTGCTCTGGGGACATGAGGGCTGGCCCTGAGGCCCCCAATGGAGAGGCTCTCTGCTGCTCAGAGACCTCCTGTCCTTCCTCACCTGCACTTGGGCAAGTGCAGGCCTCACACACTCAGCGACCCCCATTTGGGGCTATGGTGGTTGGGCAGACAATGGGTCCATCTTTAGCCAGGGAGCCTGAGGGTCCACTAGTGATGTCCCCACCCTGTGATAGGACAGTCCTGGGCATCCTCTCAGGGAGGTGTCCAGCTGAGGGGTCCAGAAGAAGCCTGCAGGGAGCAAGCCTTCGTGCCCCCAGGCTGCCTCTGGCAGGTCACCCTCAGCTCAGTGCTGGGCATAGGCATCCCACGGCCCACCTGGCCCAGTACCCAGGGTTTGGGGTAGGGAAATCAATAGAAGGACCCAGTCATGGGTCCCCCGGAGGGAACAGTAGCAGTCTAGGGGTGGAAAGCAGGCCCCCTGCCCTCCATACTGCCCCTGCCACACACAAAAGCAGCAACCAGGCCTCTAAGGCACCTAGTGACCAAGGTGACTGGTGCAACCCTGAAGAGACAGAGGGGAAGCGCAGGAAGGACACCACGCCCTGCGGTCTGCAGCAGGCCAGCAATGCCCAGAGGGCCCAGATGCCAGCAGAAGCAGTGGGGCCCTGGGAAGGCAGGCCCGCTCACCTCCTGGGAGATCTGCAGGTGCTTCTTGGCGAAGGTCAGAGCCTGTGCGGGACTCCCCATGGACACGTAGGTGTTGCCCAAACTCCAGCACGCACGGCCCTCGCCCACTCTGCAGAGGGAGAGAGTCCATGCCTGCCCTCCCCAGGTGTGCCCCATTCCAAGCCCCCAGGCCTGCTGTGGGTCCAGACCCCCTCATGTCAATTGCCACAGCTGGAACCCCAGCCCCATGGGGCTTGTCCCAAAGGTTACCACAGGGCTCCCAGGTCCCAGTGGCATGGAGAGGACTGCAGTGACCACAGATCCAGCCAGCACTGGGAGAGGCCCCAACCATCTGTGCCTGCTCCTCTTCCCGTTAGAAGACAAACTCAGACGTCCCAGCAGGGAAGCAGCCTGCCCTGGAGCCAGTGCTGCCATCAGGGGTGGGAGGCAGGCAGGACAGCAGCTGGCCCTACAGTGGCCAGCAAGGCGGTCTACCCTGAGGCTCCCTCCACCCTGGGGTCACGCAGGTGTGGGACTTGGGGCACCCAGCACACCCACGCTGATGTGCCGGCACCACCTCTGGCTCCAGGCCATTGCCATCGACCTGGAGGAAACCCTGGGGCCCCTCGAAGGCAGCCAGTACCACGACCCTGTGACTCTGAGCCCTCTGACCCCCGGCCTGTGCCCAGGGCTGTACCTCAGGGATGGTGTTCACACAGGCATGGTGGGAGCGACAGGCCCGAAACGGGGGCAGCCCACCAGAGTGTGCTGAGGGTCCCTGTGGGCACAGCCCACAGTAGGGGCAGCTGAGGCCCAGGTGGGGCAGCCCCGCTTGGGGCGACGCCGGCAGTCGTGCCACAGGGGCTCAGGCCGAGCTGTCTCTCCCCAGCCACTGGACCCCAGCCCCTCCTCGCCCACGTCCCTATGCACACCTGTCGGCCAGCTCCTGGGCGATGAGCAGGTGCCGTAGGTGGTACTCAGCCGCCCGCTCGTAGTCCTGCAGCAGCGTGTAGGTGTTGCCCAGGCTGTAGCAGGCCTGCGCCTCCACCGCCTGGTCCCGCAGCTGCCGGGACAGCTGCAGGGTCTTCCTGCGCAGAGCGGGAGGGTCAGCCTCCAGGAAGCAGGGCCCACCGCAGGTCGCCTGGGCCTGATAACCCTGCTCTACCTGGTGGTGACTGCTCAGGCCAGAGACGATGAGATGGCCCAGAGCTCTGGCACAAGCCGGAGCCCCCGCCCCATTCCTGGGAGACTGGGCGGTCAGACTCCCCACCTGGGGTGGGTGCCTCCTGGCCTGGTGTCCAGTGCTTCCCAGGACCACCCTCTCCCTGGGGTGGGTCAGGGGGCTTCCTACTTGTAGTACTCAGCGGCCACATCAAAACGCCCCAGGAAGACGTGGGCATTGCCCAGGTTGCTGTAGGCCCTCCTCTCAGCTGCCTTGTCCCCAAACTCCTTGGCGATGGCCAGGCGCTGTGGAGATAGACCCGAGACCCAGGCTCACAGAGCAGCCTGGGCCTGAAGGGACAGGCAGGTGCTGCCTCCCTTGCCCAGGGTGGCTGCCCATGTCTGTGTGCCTGGAGGAGCAGCCAGGAACCATAGGATCAAGCTCAGACAGAGTCGGGGCTGGGTGGTGCCACCCTGCACTGCCCAGCTTGGAGACTGCCAGGGAGCCCCTAGGGCCAAGTGTAGTCTGGCCCTGCTGCTGCAGCAGCCTCACCTGGGGAGCCCGGCTCACCTCCTTGTGAAAGGTTGTGGCCTCCGTGAAGTTCCCCAGCAGGTAGTGGGTGTTGCCCAGGTTGCCGTAGGCCCGGCCCTGGGCTGCCCGGTCGCCCAGCTCCTTCACCAGCGACAGGTTCCTCCTAGGAACGGAGTCCAAGTCTGTCCCTGCTGGCTCCAGGGGGCTGCCTCACCCACCTTCCCAGGAGAGGGTGCTGGGTGGCCCTCTCAGGGTGTGCCATGGACACAGGCCATGGGCACCTGGATGGCCCTCTCAGGGGTGCCATGGACACAGGCCATGTGCACTTGGGCTCCAGTGCTGGCCGATCTCTGGGCTTGGTCAGGTCCCACCCGTCCCTGAGAGGTGAGTGGGGGGTTGGCAGGTGGGGACTGGGTGGGGGCTGTGAGCTGGGTGGGGGGGCAGCACAAAGCTGGGAAAGCCTCTGGAGAGAGAGCCAGGACATGCCCACTGCCCCGCCACTCACTCGTAGAACGCGGAGGCCCTGCGCAGCGTCTCGCGCACGTCAGGGGGCAGGTGCCCGGGGTCCTGTGCGGCGCTGCAGCACAGCCGCTTGCCCTTGGCGTGGTACACGTTGCCCATGTTGTACAGCGCTCGCGCCTCCCCGACCTGCGGAGGGCCTCACCCAAGTCAGTGTCCTGCGTGCAGTGGGCCCTGCAGCTGTTCCAGAGGCTGGTGACTTCCAGGGTGCTGCCCCTCCTTCCAGAGCTCCCCACCCTGACAGGCCCGTGATGGGCAGCACTGCAGGCCAGCCGAGCGCAGAGCAGGGCCGGCCCCGCTCCCGGAGGAGTCAGCCCCGCAGCACCAGCCGTTTCTGAGGGGACCTGAACTCTCCCAAGTCACTAGGGGGGTCCCTGTCTTCCCTCCTGTGGGGGCAGCTGAGTGGGGCTGAGTGGTTCACTGCCTGCCCACGCCCAGATCTGGACCTGGGCCAGGGGGCAGGGGTGGGAAGAACAGGTGGCGAAGGAAGTCACCCCCTCCCCCGTCCCCTGCTCCTGGACTAAGCCCTCCCCCGTCCCCTGCCCTTAGGCCAACCGTCTACCTTGTCCCCCTGCTCCTGGGCAATGTCCAGGTGCCTCTGGCAGCAGACAACAGCCTCATCGAATCGGCCTAGAACCTTGAGGGTGTTGCCCAGGTTCCCGCTGGCCTTGGCTTCCCCCATGCGGTCACCAATGGTCCTGAAAGACAAAGGAGTGAGGACTGGTCAGGCCCCTGAACCCAGCAGGGAGCCTGGGCAAGTAGCAACAGGCTGAGGGCACAGCCTAGGGCTGACCAGGAGCCTGAATCTACTGGGTGAGGCTGGGAAGGGTCACTTCCTGTGCCGCCTGTCCCTGCTGTCCCCTTGCAGCCTGCAGAGTGGCCACAGGGAGTTCAGGCCTGCCATGGCCCTGCAGCTATTAGACCTGGGGGGAGCCCGGGAGAGGCCAGCTGGCAGCAGGGGCCGGCTTTGCCACAGCCGGGTCAGTGAGCCTCTGCTGCAGCTGCTGGCACCAGACGCTGGCGGGTGTGAGGACAGGATGTGGAGTGCCTGCGCGGCGGGGGTCGTGTGGCAGGGCTGGCAGGGACACCGCCTCCACCTGGAGGTCAGTGGGACCTGGGGACCTGGAGGAGGAGGAGCTGCCCAGGCATGAGGCAAGATGGGTGCCCTTCAGGGCACAGCACAGATAGAGGCCCAGAGGCTGGAGAGCTTCAGTGTCCCTTGAGGTGGGGTGGCCGCCGGTGCAGGAGTGGGCGGCAAGACCACTGGACTCGGGGTCCACAGGGAGAGCAGGGCAAGGAGTGAGCCCAGTGCTCCCAGGTGGGGAAGCGGCAAGGCCTCTGGTGGTGTGAGACCTGGACACCACCAGGGACGGGCACACATGGGACACAGCACGGGCCACACCCTTCCCACACACAGACACACTCAGCTCCAGCATGGGCCCTCGGGCCTGCCAGATCCCAACCCGCCCCAGGCAGGGGGCCGCGGGGGTCCTGTGCCAGGCCTGCTCATAGCCGCCCACCCCCTCCCCGGACAGGGCAGTGTCTCCCCTTGGGCCCGCATCCTGCAGGCACTCACCGGGCCAGCAGCAGGTCGTGCCTGTGGAACTGCAGTGCCCGGGCATGCTCCTTCAGGTAGAAGTAGGCATTGCCCAGCTGGCTGTAGATGGCGCTCAGCGTCTGCAGGTCCTCTGTGCCCACCTGCACGGCGGCCTCGAAGAAGGCCACACCCGCCTTGAAGTCGCCTGCCTTGCACAGCCGCTCACCCTCCAGGGCCAGCTCCAGGCAGGAGGCCTCCATCCTGGCAGGGGGAGGCATGGCATGGCCCACCGGTGCAGCCGGCCCTCGAGACCCAAGCTCCTCCGAGGCCCCGCCACCCCATGCTCACGCATGCCTCGCAGCTTCCCTCACCGCCTGCCCCTGGCCACCAAGGCCAGGAGCACCACCGGGGAGGGCATGGTCAGGCCACGGTGGCCAGTGCTTGACGTGGCCAAGCTGCCAGAAGCCGGAGCAGACCCCACCCCACCTTCCCCAGATCTCAGCAGCACAGGCTGAGGGTGCCAGGAGCCCCAGGTTCCCAAGAAGCCCTGGGATACACCCCTGCCAGCAACAGCCACGAGGCCACAGGATAGACTGCGAGCCTTCCACCTTCCAGTAGGAGCACGTGCCACAGTCCCCGTAAGCCCCCAGCCTCCAGGGAAGATGCATGAGAGCTGAGGTCTCCCGTCTTGGGACGCTGAGAAGCACTCACAGCTACGGCCGGGACTGGCCTGAGAAACAGCTGAGAAGTGGACGCTGCTGTGCCCCAGGATGAACCCAGTCCCCTCAAAACCATCCGAATTTACTGCCATGACTCCTGCCCACTTCCAGGGGCCCGGTCCCCTTAGTGAATGCCCATGCTTTGCTGGAGGCCTACAGAAGCCCCTGAGCTCACAGAGGAACACACAGCCCTCAGGCCCTGGGGCATCTCAGAACGCAGCGAGGAGGGGAGGGGGGACACATGCTGGGATCTATTGGTATCTTCCCCTCCCTGCTGGAGGGCCCTGGGCTGGCTGCATGGCCCCTGGATCCTCAGTCTGCTCTCCTGTCCTGCCTCAGTCACATGGGCCCGAAGCCTTGGCCCTGCTCCAGGGACTGGAGGGGTGTTAGCAGGGGTGGAGGGCACAACAGACGGACACCACCAGTGTGAGTGGCAGGCTCCAGTTTCCAGGTGGGAGGACAAAGGGCAGGAGAGGCAGCAGGAGGAGACAGCCGTGGGGAAAGGGTTCAGCAGGCCCCTGCGGGGACCTGGACAGGGGGCTTGGCTCTGGAGGCAGGCCAGCCAGTTGTCCTGGTTTTCTCTGTTGCTTTCTGAAGTGAATGGTTTGTGGAAAACCTGCAGAGTGATTTGCCAGCCCACCAAGTGCCCTGTTCCCCGCCAGGCGCAGCCCGCCCTGGCCACTGTGGCTCTGGTCTGGAATGATGGGGGTGTGAAGGGCAGTGTCTCTTGATTGTCTGAACCAAATGTCCCTCTGACACCAACGCAATGTCCCACTCACTCTATCCCCATGTTATCAAGAAAACAGGGCATTTTGAACTTTCTCAAGGTAACGGCACCATGTGAACAAATAGGGGGTGGATCCCCCAAGAGGCCAGCCTGAGTGCCCTGCACCCACAGGCTCAGAGCTTTCTGCCGGGACCCGCTGGCCTCCAGGCACGCTTGGCCATCATTCAGCTGGCCAGGTGCTCACTGAGGAACTACACCAGGCCAGGCCCAGAGCCCCGACTCATGGGTGCCACCCCTGGGGCCAGTGGGGGCTGGGCTTGACCCTGCTGGGCATCACTCTGGGTGCAGCAGTCCAGGGCAGCAGGCTCCCTGCCTCATGGCAAATGCTGGGCTGGGCTTGGGGCTCCTACCACCTCCTGCTTCTCCCAGGGACCAGCACAGCCCACCTGGCCTCTCAAGGGCCAAGGGTCAGGGCCATGGCCTTAAAACCAGAAGGCCAGACCTTCAGGCCACCCAGCATGCCAGGGTCGCCTACTCACCCCTGCCCAGCTCCTCAGCAGCCACCTTGCCAAGTCCTCTGGAAAAGGCCACCCAGATGCCACACCGGTCACAGTAATCCATGGTTGCCATGGCAACCTGCCACAGGACAGCTCCATGGCTGTGACCAGTGCCTCGAACAGGCTTCTTAATGAAGGGCTGTTTGTGCGCCCAGCCGTCTGCTGTCCTTCCGGCACTCGGGGGAGGGGACCTGGGGTCTGCGG
The DNA here is from genome assembly GCF_902686455.1 of Sciurus vulgaris. NCBI lineage: Eukaryota > Metazoa > Chordata > Mammalia > Rodentia > Sciuridae > Sciurus > Sciurus vulgaris. The sequence continues at coordinate 89,596,931 of NC_136476.1, read as the reverse complement.
CAGAGCGTCTGCTGCTGGCCAGGGAGTTACCTCCCTACCTCACTGTCCTCCAGGCCCGGGTGCAGCTTTGGCGTCCGCCTCGGGAAGGGCTAGGGCCAGAGGGAGCATCCACGTGGCCATCCTGGGCCTCCGAGGGGGCCTGACTACGCTAGGCAAGGTGGGAGCCACCTGGAGAGCACCAGATGGGGCGTCCAGGCCAGGCGCCCGCCCCTCCATCGTTCAAGACACCAGGTTCTGCGCCACCCTCTAGCGGGCACCCTGCCCCCCGCAGGGCACCAGCCCGCACCTCTTCCTCCGCAGGTGGCGCATCTTCTGCACGTACAGCCACAGCTCCAGACCCACGGGCAGCAGCAGGGGGCGGGGGCGGGGGGCGCCATACACCACCTTGCACACTGCTTTCTCGGCCAGGCTCAGGGCCACAGGCTGGCCCTCCATGCTGGAAGTGGGCATTGCAGGACCCCGCACCTCTCTCCCACCAGTCGTGTGTGTCCTAGGGACCAGCCTGGGGTTTCCCTGTTCCCCCACACCTCAGGGTGACCCAGGGCAAGGGTTCAGCAGCCTCTGCTCCAGGAGGAGCAGGAGGTGCCCTGGGGCCTCTTTTCCCTGGGTCCGGATGTGGATCAAGGGATCAAGAGCAGCTCAGAGGCAGGATGAGTGCAAACTGGGGGCGGGGGGAACAGGAGCTAATCCTCCTCCACCTCCTGGGGCTGGGAGGCAGCAGGGACCAAACCCAGCTGCATCTGTGCCCACCCAACAGTCAGCACCAGCATCTCGGCAAACTGACGAGGGCCTCGCCAGGGCCCGGGTCCTCCAGGAGCCCGGCTGCACACAGCAGGTGCTGTTCAGCGCTGGTGGATGCAGAATGGAGATGGGCACCACAGCCCCCAGGGCCAGCCCTGCTCCTGTCTGGCGTGGACCTGGCTCTCCCACCTGGAATGCCTGCCAGCTGCCAGGAGGGCCTGGCTAAGGGCTGGGCAGGGTCAGCACTTGGCTTCTCCTCTTCTCTCCAGGACCTGGTGTCTAGTCTGCTCCCACCTGACCCCAGCCTGGCCAGTCTGCAGGCTCAACTGACATGGAACACAGAGTCCTCAGCCTTGCCCAACTGTCCAAGGTAAGCTCTGGGCCCCAGTCTAGCCAAGGTGTGAGGCCACGTGGGGCTGGGGGAGGCCGTCCTTGGGTCTGTGGGGGGTTCTCCTAAACCTCCCAAGAGCCTGGCTGCCTCCTCAGTCCCTCCAGCCACTAGACTCATGAGGAGGCAATAATATGACCCTCCTTGGGCAAAGGGAGGAGACCCCAGAGTGAAGAGGAGGTGCCAGCATCCAGCTGTGGACAGAGGGCCACAGGGGCTCAGAGCAAGGTCTCGAATCCAGGGCCCCTCAGGGCAGAGCACTGGTGGGAGATCAAAGCCTCACAGAGACCTCCCCAGCTGGCCCACCCCTGAGTGCTGTCTCTACCTGGGACCCCGGGATTACCTGTGGAAGCTCCCTGCTGCCCTTTGAGGTGGGAAGTGTCTCCTGAGGTTGACAGTAAGGGAGTCAGAAACGGAAGGGAGGCACAGCTGGGGTCAGAGGGAATGGGACAGTGCTTATGGGGACTCTACTCCCTGAATCTTGGGGTCTGAGCAGAATCAGGAACCCCAGGATGGCAGGGAGGGTTTCCAGGCCCTCTCAGCCACTGGCCACTTGACTCCAGGACAGCTCAGCTAAGGCAGGCAGGGCAGGGCCTGGACCACCTCCTCCTTGGCTGGTACCTGTTGACATGTTGAACCCCAGATCCTGCACCCTCACATCAATAGACCCTCCTTGGGCTCCCAGGCCCTCCATCATGACTGATCTGCAGGCCACCACTTTCTCCTGCCCCCTTGGGGACTACGCCACCTGGTAGGGACAACTTCCTCACTCAGGAAGAAGATCCTAGAACCTCTGTTCCTCTACACCTCCTTTGCAGGCTATGAGACATTGCCTGTCAGTCACCTGTCAAGGTCTCATGTGCACTGGGGACCCTGAGAGCTGCAGCTACCCTGAGCAGACAGAGGGCGAGCTACCTGGATCTCCAGAAGGTCCATCCACCCAAGGTCTACCTGAACTCCCACTCAGGGTGCAAATCAGATGGAGGGTTCTCCAGGGCTGGGGGCTCAGTGCCCCCACTGGCCACCCCAATCCTGGGAGTAGGCAGCCTTCCCACCTAGGGTTTGGCACCTGTAGACAGATGCACTGCTTAACTGATAAGCAACATCCTCCACCTCTCAGAAGGAAGGAGACCTTGCCCCGTGCTGGGGAACCAGCCCAGCTTGACCCTCCCCACACAATGGCCCTGACCTGATCAGGACCAGGCTGGCCACCCAGCACCTCTCTACTTAACGAGGCCAGTGAGTGCCAGACCACAGCATACAAGAGGCAGGGTATCCTCTGCCAAGATCCCACCACTGCCACTGGTGTCCTGGTCAGTGGAGTGAAGACCAGCTCCCTTATGGCCAGCCTGGCTGCTGTGGTGACCATGTCCTGCCCAAGCTCTCTGGCCTGGCCTCAGTACCCAATGCAGCATCCTGGGAGAAGCCATCATCCCATGGCCCCACCTGAACCACATCACCCTGCTCTCCAGCCACTGTCCCTGATGGTACCCTGTCAGGTCTCCTGACCCAGCCGTTGACCCCCACCAGAGTCTAAGGTGTCCTCGGGTGTCAGCCATTAGCCAGTGCCCAGCTCCTACCAGGCACACCTGGCCCCTCAGTCCTGTTCTCCGCTACCTGAATCCTCACCTGCCTGCTCCCTCCAGGACTGTTACCCCTATCCTGGTCTCTGAGCCAATGCTCAGAGACCCCTGCTCACAACTGGCCACAAGTCCTGGCACCCTGTCTAGCCACCCCTGGAGAGAAACCACAGTGACTCCCTTCAACAGCCAAGGGAGGGAACGAGAGCAAGGGGCAGGGTGGGTTGGGGAGCACGCAGGAGTGGGAACTGCTGGAGAGGAGGGGGACACGAGGGTCACCCAGCTGTAGGAGACACCTGGGGGTCAGGCTTGCAGGGATTCCAAGGGCAGTCATTCCCTAGGGGCCCTGTCGGGGACAGTGCCTGGGGAGAGGGCTTGGGGTGGGGGCAGGGGTGGCCTCACAGGCCCTGCCCCACACCAGAGGGTGCTCCATCTCGGGGCCTGGGGCTGCTTCCTGGGTGCACCTCTAACAGGGCCACCCCAAGGTGGGTTCCCCTTATACCCCTTCCCTTCCCAACCCCAGAGGGGAGCACTTAGCTGCAGGGGTGGGGGCCAGGAGAGGAACACCCGGGGTTCCCCTTTCAGAGCTTCCCAGCCCCTTGCCCATCCCCCAGGCTGATGCACGGCTGTGCAGGGTCTCCCAGAGCTAAGGCCTGAACTCTGCTCATGTGCAGTCCTTATCAGCGCCTCCTCTCCTGGCAGAGGACCTGGGGCAGATGCCCCCCTACACAGTCCCATTCCTGGGCGCCCTGCGGGGAGGTCTTTAAGGCAGGCCTGTCCTCACACCCCTCCACCTGTGTGGGGCCAGGAGCCGTGCCAGACCGAAGTGTCTCTGAGCAGCACCACAGAGCAGAACAGGTGCTGGAGTGGAGAGGGGTACACTGGCCACCAGAGCCAGTGCTCTTTGGAGTGCCCAGCAGAGGCTGGCTAGGATCAGACTTCTTGGGGTCAGGCCTCCAGCAGGAACCTCCTAAGTATTAGGGATGGTAGGATGGCCAGAGGAAACCAGGACAGCGATCCCTCAGTCAGAGGCCTGTCTGCAGGGCCACTGCAGGGAGCTGGGCCTGCCTCTGGGGCAACCCCTGCCCAGCACTTGCCCACCCAGCCCTGCCTGAGGCTGAATGAACTGGCAGCACCCTGCCCACTTGGGGGACGGTGTGCCAGCAGCCAGGCCCAGTGTACCACTCTGGGGAACACCCCTGACAGCAGCAGCCAGGGCAGGGCCACCCTGTCATCCGCAGAGGGCATGGGCACAGAGCCCGGGCGCTGGCTGGATCACCTGTGAATCTGCCCGGAGGAAGGTGCCTTTTCAGACAGGCACACACCCACCTGGCTGGCTGGCTCCAGCCCCGGGGTTCCACTGGCCTAGGGCTTGGGGTGGCCACGGGACAGGGCCTCAACCATGTCAGCGGGTCTCTCTGGCCACGCCGCCCCCCGCGCCGGGCAGTGGCAGTGCCAGGCTGTTGGAGAGCTCTGGGCAGCGCCCGCTGCCGCGCCGGGCGGTGCAGCTGCCAGCAGAGCGGTGGAGGCGCCCGCCCCACTCGCCGGCCCGGGGAGGGGGCTGCGGGCAGGGCCACCGCGGCGGCGCCCACCGCAGCCCGCGCGGCGGAGGAGGCGCGTCCCCGCCACGTCGCGCGCCGCCGCGCCTTTGTTCCTGCGGCCGCCTCCCGCCCGCCCGCCCGCCGCCCCGCGCCGCCCCGGCCCGGGTCCGCGTCCCACCTGGAGTAGAGGCGCCGGGCGGCCGGGCCCGGGAGCTCGTCGGCCGCGGGCGGGGCGGGGGCCGCCATGGTCGGGAGCGGGAGGCCGCGGGTCCGCGTCCGCGCCCGCGGGAGGCGCCGAGGAAGTGATGTGCGCGGGGCGCCGCCGCCCCTCCCGCCGCGAGCCGTGATGTCACCGCCGCCCGCGCGCTGGGGAGGGGAGGGCGCAGGGGAGGGGGCGCCCACGGGCCACGGCCGGCGCGGGCGGGAGCGGGGCGCCCGGCAGGCGCAGCCTGCGGGGGTCGAGGCACCGGCGGGGCTGTTCCCCGCCGCGGCTTGGGCTGAGGTGCCAGCTTGTCCTTGCCCCCCGCCAGTCCTCCTCCTCTCCTCCTGTCCCGCCCCTGGGGTTCCTGGCCTGGGGATGCCTGTCTGCCTGCTTTGGGGTGCTGATGAGGACCACCTCTGGCTTGGCAGAGGACTCCATGGCACCTGGGCAAGCCCTGGCCTCCCTGAAGTTGTGACCTCAGGGCCTCTCCTTGCCCCTTCCAGCCTTGGTCTCCTGACCTGTGAAATGGGGCTGATTGGAGACGATGCAGGTGGAGCAGCAGTGCCTGTCCAGGATCCGCAGCGTTTTCTGCCACCTCCCTCCTCTAAAGTCAGCAGGCCCTGGGAGCGGGATGTGCTGCCCTCCACCCGCCCTCAACCCTGGTGCCGTGCTTCAGGCCTTGGGGCCTCCCTAGCCAGCCTTGGGCACCAGCCTGGGACACCCGAGGCTCCAGGGCAGCCCGCCTGCTGGGTTCTCACCTTCTGGCTCGTCCTGCTTCCCCACCCCGAGGCTCGATCTTTTCTGGTGTTGTGGGGTGACCGCAAGCCCTGAAGCAGTGACTGTGGCCTGTGATGGCAGGGGACAATCCAGGGCAGGAAGAGGCTGTGTTCATTCCTCAGGAGCTCCTCCCCACACCCAGCCCTCCTGGGAGAGCTGCCCAAGGCCAGAAAATGCCAAGGCCACCCCAGCCAGACCCCCGCAGACCCGCCCGCGGCACAGTGGCTTTAGGCGCAGGGGGTGGCGGCACAGACGGAGATAAGAGGTCTACTGGCCCTGAGCACGTTTGTTTTCCCAGGAGAGGCAGGGAGCAATGAGAGCCATCTGCGCCCAGGCCGGTGGCTGGCTCCCTCCCGCCTTGTCCCACAGCCTCCCCCAGAGACTGCAGGAGCTGGGCAGGGCCTGGCCCCTGGCCTCACCAGGGTGGGCGGCTTGACTGCTTGGGACACCACCCTTGCTCGCCACAGCCCCTGGCTGGGCCCCAACCAAGAACAATCTACTCTGGACTCCATGCTGCCTCTGGTTCACGAGGGCACCATTCAGGCCGGGTCTGCTGTAGCCACCTGGGCCAGGCCTGAGCCCCACATACTGCTGCCTTCTGGAGGCCCATAGATCTCTGAAAGGCCCTGTGGGTCCCCTGTGTCAAATGGGGCCTGTGCTGAGGAGGCCTGATGGTGGCAGAGTGGCCAGTGGGGTGGGCACTGCTGGAGGTCTTCCCTCCTCCTTGCAGCAGGGACGCAGGAGCTTGTGGCCCTAGCTGGGAGCAGCCAGGTTCGCAGCAGAGCTCTCAGGGCTCTGAGGAGTGAGCTGCCCAGCACTTAGTCTCAGCTGGGCTTGGAGGCAGTCCCGGACCCACTGCTGTGCAGCGGCACAAGTGTCTTTCCTTCTCTGAACCTCAGTGCTATCACCTGTGAATGTGGTTATATGATCTGCAGGAAGGGCCAGGGAGCCTTGGGGCCTGTGCAGTTCTCGCCTGCAGTTGATCCTGGCTCAGTTGAGGGTACATGCCCCACCACACTGCACAGAGGGGGTCTTCTCCCATCCAAGGACTTGCCTCTCCTGTCAAGAGAACCCAAAAAGGGCCCCTTCAGTTGGAATGTGACAAGGGGAGACCCAGGTGACAGGCCAGCACATGTGGCCACATGGACAAAGGGTCTCCTGGGAGCAGATCCAGGAGGAGGTACTCCTGGGGGCACCAGCCCTGCCTGCCTCCTGCCTCCTGTTCCTCTGCTCCCCTGGGCTGTTCTTCCCTGCCCTTGCCGTCCTGCACACCTGGACACTCACTGTAGCACTTGTAAGTCCCCAGGTGGCTCTTGATGCCCGTTAGGTAGAAACCCCTGGAGGCCAGAAGACACTCCTCCCATCCTGAGGGGCCTGAGGGGCATCAGAGGGAAGAGAAGCGATTTCCAGTTCTGGAAGCATTCCCAGCTCAACCGGCAGCTCAGGGAGAGGGCAGGAGGTGCACAGCCTCTGGCACGCCTCCCTGCAGGGCCAGCCAGCTGGCCCAGCGCCACACCCAGGTAGTGCCTGTGGCAGTCATCATCAGCCCTCCGCCCGGAGTCACCTGCCACGCGCCTGCCGGAAATCGCCTGGAGCGCTTGGCATGCCACTTCATCCTGCTTAACGATGAGGAGACAGCAGTGACCCCACAGGTCACCTGACTGGACTGTGGGCACTGAGGCCCATTCTAGCCCTTAGCCCGTGTTGCCCCTGTCACCCTGAGCAAGCCTCACAGAGAGGAGGTTCCGGCTCTGGAGACTCACAGGCTGATGTGGGTCCTCCGTGGGCTTCAACCAAGGGACCAGCACCTGGGTCTCCCCAGGACGAGGACAGCCAGGCCCCCTGGAGGTTCGCTAGGGCAGGGACAGATTGGAATGTCCCGATGATGGGCATCTAGCCCCTGCCCTGCTCCTGCCTGCCCACTGGGGCCCCTTCCTCAGTAATGCTGCTCCTACAGGGCCCAGGGGGGCTTGAGACCATCTCAGGTGCCACCAGCAGGTCCCCAACCAACCCAGATCTGATGACTCCTGTGATTTCTGCTGTGGACACCAAACTGGGGTGGGAAGAGGTGCAGCAGGAATTGGGGGGCAGGTCAAGCACACACATAAGGAGAACACTGTTCCATTATGTTTCCAAGTGACCTTGTTACTGAGGGAGGACTCCTGCCTTCCCAGGGACCAGAGCCTGTCCGTCATGACGGCGGCGCCCATTGCTGTGCCTCTCCTTGGGGGCCTTGGACTTCCTGGGAAGTGGGGGCTGCAGGTGAGTGGCTGGGTCCTGTGCGTGTCCCGCAGGGATCCTGGAAGGAAATAGTCCGCCCCACTCATGAGGCCCAGGTGCCTCCCTGGGTGGCACATGCCACCCCCGTGAGTGTGAGACACCTGGTCACACAGCATTCCTGGGGTCCTAGCTGGCAGCTGAGGCGCTGTCACCAGGTGTGTCCCCAGGGCACCCAGGAAGCAGGTGCATGCGTGTGCTCCTGGGAGCTGTCTGTGGGGCTCCTCCTGGGCCTGCCTCTGCCTGTGCCCTGCTGAGCCTGGCAGACAAGCAGCCCGAGAGGCAGGGAGACACGCAAAGCGGGGGAGTCTCTGTGGGCTCCAGGCTCCCCAGGGCAGCTCCAGGCACCCCCAGCCTTGGATAAGTAGTGGGTGAGTTTCTTTTAACATCAGCCTAAAGCCAACAGAATTAGGACTGTGTGCCTGCCACCCCAGCAAGGCCTGTGCAGTCCCTCCGAGGCAAACAGAAAGCAGCAGGTTTTCCCTCTGAGGGGTTCCAGGCCCACCAGGCTGCTACCCATCCCGAGAGTGGCCGATGGTACTCACACAGAACCTTTGGGGGCAGCACGGCGAACACCTTCATTTCCACCTCTCACATCGTGACTGTTCTAGACGTCACAGCAGTGCTTGAATGTGTGTGTCCCCACAAGGTCCATACATTGGGACCTTGGCCCTCATGTGGACACAGTAAGTGCTGGGGCCTTGGGGAGGCCAAGTCATGAGCACCACCCTCATCAATGGGATTAGCTTCCTACCAAAGGGCTGGAGGGAACTAGTCAGGCCCTCTTCTGCCTCTTGCCCTGCTGCCTTCTGCCACATGAGGACACAGGGAGAAAGCCCCCAGCAGCAGAGAGCAGCTCTCTCCAGACACAGATCTGCCTGCACCTTGATTTCCCAGCCTCCAGAACTGTGAGAAATTAATTTATGATACATGGAAATGACCGGGTCTCAAGTACTTTGTTACAGCAGCACAAATGGACCAAAACACATTAGTAAGGGGTCTTCATGAGTATATGGATGTGCTCTGACATGCCACCACGCCCTCACTGGGGACGCACCACTGCTTCCTTTCCTGTGTCAGGGTAGACACCTCCAGGTGGGCAGGGTTCATCCAAAATTGCAGCTCTGGGCACAGGGCTACCGTGCAAATGCTCTGAATGCAGAGGACCTCTCTCAGTTTGGACCCTGCCCACCTGGAGCATACAGGTGTCTGCCCTGACACAGGGGGAGAAGAAGCAGTGGTGCGTCCCCAGTGAGGACCTGGTGTCCCTGAGACTCCTGGGCTCCGCAACGGTGCCATAGAGGTTCGCATCATGGTGTGAGGATGGCCCAGGGGGTCTCTCTCCTAGAGTCAAGACCAGATGGCTGGAGCCTTGGCTGCATCACTGTGTGGACCCAGCCTGGCTATGCCAATGTGGCAAGGAGGTCCTGATCTGGCCACCAGAGAAAGGGACAACCAGTGTGCTGGCTTGAACCCAGTGCAGCTCACAAGCCGGGGCTTTGTGGGGGCCTCTTCTGCCAGACTGGAATCTGGTGAATGAGGTCCTGCACGGACAGTGGTCACTGCGAAGCCTGTGCTGACCCCTCCAACCACCCTGAGCTGCACGTTCCTGCCCGACCTGGGGCTCTGGGCAGTCCTGGACCCCACACAGCATGGGCCTTATCTGTGGGCCTGGGAGTTTGCCTGCCCTCTGGGACAGGCACTTCATTTGGCAGCAAGACTGAGGGAACCCTGGTACCTCTGGGGCCAACAGGCTGAGGGACAGGAGCTGCTGGCTGGACAGGAGCTCAGAGAAGTGGCAGGAACAAGAGCAAGCCACTAGGCATGACCCTCCTGGCACTGCCCCTCCGCCAGCCTCCCTAACCCCGGTCCTGAGTAGTGGGTGCAGGCCAGGTCCTCTTAGCAGTGACTGCCACCTGTGTGCCACCTGCCTGCCTAAGGTGGTCGCAGAACCTGGAGGATGCCACCCCCCTCCATGGGAGCCCCATGTGGTCTCTGGTCTCCCTCCTGTAAGCCAGAGTCCCCAGTGGTCCCAACCCCATGCCAGCCCCTGGCCTTCCCCTGCCCTCGATACCATCCTCCCAGCCACAAGCTGGGTAGGCACCAACCAGAGTGGCATGCCCTGAGTTCTGGGCAGGGCCAACTGGGGATACGACCTTGCAGGGTGGGGGACAAGGGACCATTTGCCGTGAGGAGGGATGGGTGCAGAGCAGGGAGCAGCCTCAGGCTTGCGGACCTCACAGGAACCTCAGAGGGTTCTGCACGGAGGCTGCCGCCCCAGGGCCTGCAGCGGCTGGTTGCCATGGGAACTTCCTGCTTGGCTCCATGTAAAAATGTTAGTCAGCCAGGTGGCCTCCTCCCTGCAGGGACGGGGTCCAGCACCTCTCCATCTAGTCCCTGTTCCCTGGGGACTAAGGCGGCCAAAGCTCAGAAACTGCAGGTTCTACAGTTAGGGAGAGGACCCCTCCTGACCGCCAGCAGCCACAGCGCCTGGCAAGCTGGGCTGGAGCCAGTGTGAATATGGGGCAGGGCCGGGGTGCCTGAAGCTGGGGCACTGCACCTGCCCAACAAGCAGCACTTCCTCTTCTGGGAAGGCAGGCTGGTCATGAGCATTGACTGTGACCCCTCTGCAAGCCCCACTGAAACAACAGCAAGGAGGCTGTTTACTGTGTTTGTTAAGAGCTGATCCTGCTCACAGCTAGCTGCGCACAGTGGTTCTTCACAGGCTTCATCCCACTTTGGTGCTCAGTGTGGACACCCAGTTGGGGTGGCACACTGTAGCCCCCAATTCCTGGGCATAAGTGCTCCTTCTGTTCAGCCTCCTGAAGAGCTGGGGCCACAGGGCTACCCCACCATGGCCAGCTGGCACTTCGACCTGCATGCTCACCAAAGACCAAGAGAATGGGAAAGGAGACCAGGCCAGCCCTCCCTGAACCAGGGGAAGCTGAGCGCTGGAGCAGGCCCTGGGGAGAGGCGGAGGCCTCGGGCCTGGGAGGCATGGGCCAGCGTCTGCACTCCCCACACTGCTGGGCTGTGGCCTGTCTCCTGGTGCTGGCTCTGGAGGAGTGACCCTCAGGGCGGGACAGCTGAGGGCTGAGTGCCAATGCTGATGGCCAGGGAGCTGGGGTCATTGCATCCTGAATGCCCCCAGCATGCTCGCTGTCTCTCTCTACACTTCTTCCCCAGCGAGGAGAGCAGAAAACCTTCAGGGGCCTGGCCGACCGGAGGGAAGCGCCTGAGAGGTTTGGGGCCCACACACATGCTCCTTCAGCGCCAGGGTTTCCTTCCTGTCTCCAGGTCAGATTCTCCGTGAGCAGACACTGAGATGGGGTTTGAACGCAGGACACGCAGTGGGGCAGCATCTAGCAGAGGGAGGAGCTGAGTTCCACCCAGGTCCCACCAGGCCTGCAGGGGACAGGGCTCTGGGCCATTGTGGCCCATGGACTGAAGTGGTGGGCCCTTGTCTGCCTTGCTTAGTCCCTGAGAACACAGCACATGAGGGAGCCCTGATGGGCTGGGCCCTGCAGCTGGACCCCTGCCTTTCCTGGAGGGGCGCCCGTGCTGGTGAGGGCTCTTTCTGCACCAGAGCCCTTGTTGCTCTGTCTTCACGTGGCCTTCCACATGCGGGGTGGAGAGGGCCCCGTTCTTAGGTCCTTAGACCTCGATTTCCTATGGCCACACTAGGGCTGGGGCTCCAACATGGCTTTTGGGGCACATAGATTTGGTCCACAACAGCGCGTGATTCTCTACAGCAGATTTCACTGGCTTCGGACCCCAGGGACCCGGCTGTGATTCTCTGGCTTGCACTTGCCACCCCTCTGCAAGCCTTTGGGGTTCTACTGCCTGCAATACCACATGGGTCTGCTGGTTGCACAGCCTGGGGACAGGGCTGTGTACACAGCAGCTGGCCCTGTGCTGAGTCCGGCTCAAAGCTGGCAGCCTCACAGTCACCCTGTAAATGGCCAGAGCACGTCCCTGGGTGTGGCCCCTGCACCTGTAGAGCCGTGAGAGTCCCACAGGTACGACCTGGCTTTGAGCCTGGAGGGGTGCCCAGCCTCGGCTTGACCCCTAGACCTCTAGAATGTTTATGGACGAGTCAGCCCTCAGACTCTCTGATGACCAGCCCCTGGCACGCAGCTGCCACCTGAGGCCACTACCCCTTGGCAGTCCCGAGGCCTCTTGCTCAACCAGCCAGCTGCATCAGGCCAGTGAGAAAACGAGGCTGGGGCAGGAGGGTGAGCCCAGCACCAGGCAAGGCTGGCATGGTCACAGGTGGCAGGTCTAGAATGCAGGGTGATGGAGGAGGACCTCACACTCGCAGGGGCCTGCTTCTGCTCCCTGGGCAGGGTCCCTGGCCATACTCTGGGTCTGTTCCACTTCAGCAGGACAGGGCTGGTAATCAGGCAGCGCGGTGAGGGGTCCAGCAGCATGCTTCCTTGAGGTCCTTCAGGACAACACCATCCCCACCAACCCCCCTGCCCAACAGCTGTCTTATAATCCTGGCCAGGAGGGGCGTGGCTTCACAGGCTCCCTCAGCCTCCTTACTGTGAGCTCTGCAATAACCGAGGGTGGCCGGTGGGGGTGAGCCAGCTGCAAGTGCAGCCCAGAGGCAGGGGAGTGGCCACTGTGAGCTGGACCCTAGGAGGAGCCTGGAAATCACTACCCAACAGGGAGTGTGATGACTGGGCTTCACCATGTCCACAGCCCTGGCCCTACAGGCCTCCCCTTCCCCAGAGCAGAGACCACAGGGCCCCGTAGAGAGGGACTGAGGGTCATCTCCAGACTACTGTGTACTCGCCCTCCTGGCCACCTTTCAAGCCATGGGTTCCAGGTCTACACCCGGCTTTCTACTGGGGAACATCTCCACTGTTCAGTCACCATCTCTAACCTGCAGTGCTGAGCTGCCCCGTTGGCAGCTGCCGTCTCTCTTGCCCATGGAGGGTCACCATGCCATTAGCCATCTCCATGACTCTCTGCACCACCAGAAAGATGTGATTCCAGCACAGAGAAAGCGTGGAACCCTCGGGAACTATGTTGGGCACCCAGGGGGAGCGGGATGTGAAAGACCCTGGGGTGCCAGTCTGCGTCTGGCATGGAGGGCAACAGTCCAGAGTGCAGCTCGTAAGACTCTGGATCACTGTAGCCCTGTGAGCCCAACATCCAGTGCTTGGGGGCCACTGCCTCCGGCATGGAGCAGGACCACAAAAGGAAGGACCCAGTAGGCCCCGGGGAGCCAGGCGCAGAGCGTGAATGGCAGAGCCCCCTGTGTGCAGGGCAGAGTGCATCTGTGGGACCCTGGCCCAGCTGACTGCTGGCTCAGAAGTCTTCCGACACTTGCCCCTGGGAGGACGCGGTCTAGGCTCACTGCTGCACCTGGAGCCGCCTGAGCCTCCCTCAGAGGGCCCGTGGTGTCCCCTGTGCAAGCCAGAGAGAACACAGCAGAGGCGGTGGGTGAGGCTGGGGTGCCAGGGCAGAGGAGGAAATCACAGGGTCCAGAGCAGAACAGAATCCAGCCAGAGCCTGGGGTCTGCAGCAAAATGGCTTTTTAAGGCTAGAGTCCTATTTGAGTCGGTTAGTGAAGAAAAAAAGGTATTTGCTTTGGTAAGTGGCTTTTTTTGAGCAGAGGCTTCCTTGTCTATACTCACCTGTGTTCCCCCACCTCTAGCAACTGTGACAGGGCACTCAGCATCTGTAGGGCAGTGCCAGAAAGCATCCAGGGGTAAGCTGCTGAGCATGCAGGTGGTGGGGGGCAGGTGACTGGGTCTGGACAGCAGAAGTGGGGCTGGCACCTCCCAGGAGTGTGGAGGTCATGCTTTACTGACTTGGATGACATCACCCAGGATGAGAGGACACTGGTAGGGGATGGTCCACAAACTCGCCCAGGATTTCAGCTCCTCCTTGCAGATTCCAGACTGTGCTCACCCCTGGGGCCAGGGCTTCTCCCCCTTTCTCTGATGTTGAAGGACAACATTGACTGTATCCCCGGTTGCCCAGAACCAGTGCACACCTGGTCCAAACCACACCTAGCCTAGTCTTCAGGAGCCTGAGAATTGTCCCTTTGTCCAGGTTATCCAGACCCCTCCTGGTGTGGTGGGTAGTGGCCTGGGCAAGTCCACAAAGCTCTAGCACCAAGGCTGCTGACCACAGATGTCAACCCTCCCAGATTGTCTGTCCTTGGCAGGAGTCACTTCCAGGTGGTCTTGCTGTGGAGAGCCCAGCTCTGGTCTGAGGGGGCTTGCCTGAGACTATGTTCGGCAACTCTCCATGGGCCCAGAGCTGCTGCCCTCAAGGCTGCCTCCAGGAGGTAGAGAGTCCCCCCAAGTGTTCCAGAGACCAGGATGATCCCAGCCTGTCCCCCAAACCAAATCTCCTAAATACCTAGAGGAGCTTCTTGGCAGAGGGCTATTTTCCAGTGTTTGGGGTGGGAGATACACATGTTCTTGGGATGGGTGATGGATAGCAGAATCCCTCTGTCCCCGCCTGCACGGCCTCCCTGGAGAGGACTCCCCAAGCGTGATGGGGAGAGGGCGCCACCTGCTGGCAGCCATGGAGGACTGCGGTTTCACCAGACCACCTGCCTGTTGCCAAGGGGGACTCCTAACCACCACACCCTGGCCGGCAGCACCTGTATCTGGAGGTGGAGAGAGACTGAGGGCAGTGCCCACCCTACTCGTTGACTAGCACCCCAAGTTGAAAGACTCAAGTCTAAGGAGCCATGGGGAAATTCAGGATCCTCAACACCAGGAAGGAGTAAGGGCAGCTGGTCCCGGGAGGCTGTGAGGCCTACAGCCCTGTGCCCCACGGCCTCCTGCCACCATACTGCAGGTGCCCCGTAGGCATGGCTTTTCAGATTTTGAGTTTGGCGTCATTGGACCTGATGGTGCTAGTCTACCTACCTGTCTCCTGCCAGCCGCCAGGCCCCAGACTGGCGTCCCCCTCACTGGCACCAGGCTTCAAAAGCTTAGAACTGGAATCCGGTCACTAGGGGTCCTGCTGGCTCCCAGCTGCCAGGCTGCACGGCTAAAGGCCAGCTGTGCTGGGGGTCCCTGGGGAAGGGGGCAGACAGAAAGGAACAACAGTCTGGAAGGGGTGGCACCAAAGTCCATCGCAGAGCTGGCAGGCTCCAGAACAGGCCTGAGACACTCCCCACTGCCCTAGGGGGCCCAGCGGGGTGGGCACCCCAAGTGCCTGCACGGCTGGTGTTGGTTGGTGCTGAGACCCTCCCTAGCGGGGTGCAGGGCCCCAGCTGTTCCCCCCACCCTACCCCCTCACAGGGCTGGTTGCTCAGGTGAGGCTCCGGTTCCTGGCACGGGAACACAGTCCTCTGGGCCACACAGGGAGGAGGAGCTGCAAGCTCTGGTAGGGCTGGGGTTTCTCTGGCAACCTCTGGGCGGGGCAGCTTCCCTAGCGACCTGCACCTGTGCTCAGCTCCAGGGTGCCTGCATTGTGGGCCCCTCTGGCCTTGGAGCTGTGGCTGCTGCCCAGTGTCTTCCCGCAGGCAGGGAGACCCGGAGCCCTCCAGTGGGTGAGTACCTGGGGTGATCGACCTGATCCCTGCCTGTTCTGCACCAAGCACTTGGAAGATGGGGTCTGGGCAGAAGCAGAGGGAGGTCAGGGATGAGGGGGCAGAGGTCAGGGTGCAGGTGGGGGCAGGGGACTTAGACACTCTTCTCTCTGCACTTGGCCCTGCACAGACTCCCCACTCCTCCATCCAGCTTCTCTGGGGGAGTCTTCCTATCTTGGGGCTCCCCAGGTGTGGGGCCTCCTCAGGCAGAGCTAGACTTAGGGCGTGGGCTTCTCCCCTATCTTTCCTGCAGGGCTGCCTTTCCTCCAGGCTCAAAGGAGCTCCTATGAGCTCTCTGTTTCTCCATCTGTGAAATGGGAACAAACATTCCCAGACCTGAACCAGGCTGACGTGAGGCTCTGAGTTGGGCCCACCTGGCAAGTCCTTTATCTTATCCTGACGGCAGGGGAGGCTGCACTAGCCAGGAAAGCCCGCTGTCTGTGCCTCCCTCTGGTGTTGGGCGCCTCCTTGCCAGCCTGTAGGTGTCTTCCTGCGTCTGCTGGGCTGCCACATCATGAGCCTGCTGCTGCAGCTGGGGCCTGCAGGACCGGTGGCCGCCCATTTCGCAAGCTGCCTCCCGACTGCAGTGCCCGTGGCTGAGGACCACTTGCGCCTCGTCTTGCCCCTTCGGCTCTTCCACCTGGCCTTCCAACAGTCTTCCCAAATCCCAGTCTATGGCGTCGGGCCCTCCCGCCCTGGCACCTGCTGCCTCAGTGGCCCTGTCTCCTGGGGCTGAGGCCAGTGGAAGTTTCAGTGGGCTGGAGAGACTGGCTGCCCAGATTCAGCCACGAAAAGGCCCTGCCCTGCTCTGCAGACCCTTTGGGATGTGCGTGTGTTGAGTGTTTGGGGCGTTGTGTGTAGTGTGTGTGCGTGTGTGTGATGTGTCGTGTATATCAGCACGGGGCAATGCGCTTTGGCCCAGGGACTCTGGTAATCCACATGTCATTCCCTGGGTGTGACCGTGACCCGCTCCAGCCTGGAGAGTGGGGCTGGGTGCCTCTGTGGGGACCCTGAGGCCCTGCTGCCTTCCTGGCACTGGCAGCCTGGTGGCCTTGAGGTGCAGCTGTGCAGCGGGAGGCTGTGGGGCTGCACCAGGGCAGGGCGGTTGGTGGTTGGGTGCCATGCCAACGCCCAGGCCTGCGTTGCTGTTGCTGGGTGCTGTGGTCTCCAGCCCTGGGGGCCCCGGGGTGGTGGGCGTGGTGCCCTCCGCTGGCTCCCGGCAGGCAGCGGCTGCCCAGAGCCGGCTGGGGCCTGCTCAGGCTTTGCTTTCCAGGGCCGAGGAGGTGCGAGGCGGTGAGAAGTAAACAGTGTTGCTAATTAGAGCAGAGCTGCCAGCTCCAGAAGGGGCGCCTCCCCACCCACCGCCCACCTTCCGCTGCCCAGATTGCAGCAGAGTCAGGCATATGGCGGGCTGCAGCCTGTGTGCCTTTCACAGTTGTGGGGTCTGGGGCCTCTGCAGCCCTGCTACTGGCTGAGCCACCACTGGCGGGCTGTACCCGTGTAGTCCAGTCTTGCAACTGGGCAGTGGCTGTGACCAGCACAGGGCAGGATGCTCCCTCCCTGGCTCCTTATCTCACTCTGTGGCCTAGCTGAGGACTTGGTGTTCCGTGTGTCTTCTGACCTCCCAAGGGTGCTTCCAAGTGGAACGAGTTTCTGCCGACTTCAAGGAGGAGTGGACGAGGGCCTGGAGGCTGCACAGCCTGCTTGAGGTCACCTGAGGGTGTCTGGTATCTCAGCCACTCTGCCCTCCCCTGCATAGGCTGGGCAGGGAGCTTGGCTGGCAGGGCTGCTCCTTGGCTTCTCCATCCAGCCCTCCCTGCCAAGAAGCCAGCCCTCCTGCAGAGCTCTGCTTGAGCTGGGACCCCATTCCTGGCCCTGGGGGTGTGGGAGGTCATGGGAATGGCTTGGCATGCTGGCCTCTGACCCTGCCAGGCCCCTGGACATGACACTCAAGCTGAGCCCCAAGTCCCTTCCATATAGTAGAAGTGATAAGGGGACTTCCCTTGAGGGACTGTCACAGGATGGAGCATGTGCCCAGCTGTGCAGGGCTGTGGATGCTGCTGTTAGGGAGCATGTCTGCTGGCATAGGTCCTGGCCCTGCAGGAGCGGTGGACAGAGGGCTGTGCTCCCCAGGAGAGAGGGGCGGGAGGAGGCCAGAGGGGATGAGGGAGGGTGCCTCGTGCACCAGCATGGAATTCCACGGAGTGGATGCCGAGGGAGTCTTGGGGGCCCAGCAGCAGGTCCTGGTGGGGACGAGCCTGCTGCTGGGCCTGCAGGGGGGCCAGCTCTGGCAGAGGTGCTGCCAGGGACAAGTGTAGGCTCCTTACCCCAGGTTCTGGCCTCTGCCCAGTGGCCTTCTGGGCGTCTCTGCTCCTGGCCACCTGCAGAGCCAAGCACAAAGACCCTCCCTGCTAGCAGGTGTGGCAGTCCGGGGGTGCAGGAGACAGAGTGCAGGTCTGGCCGTGCCATGGACTGGACATCCCCAGAGGCCCCCTGGCCCTTGGGGGCCAGCATGGGCCCCTTGGTTTGGAGCTATGTGCTGAAGCCTCATGGTTGAGCCAGGCCCATGGGACCCAGCAGCTTCCCAGCATGGCTGACAGGGTGGTGTCATGACTCACAGGACAGCAGCTGCTCTGCTGCGGCTTTGGCCCCCTGACCAGGTGCTCTTCGAGCTTTTGGTTTAATTCTCAGGATGATATTCTCTCGGTTCTGCCATTGTGTGTGTGTGGCTCCATCCGGCCAAGCCAGGCCTCCAACAGCCTTGCTCCTCAGATCCCTCTCCTCCCCTTTTTGGGAGAAAGGCTGGGGAGTCCTGGACTCAGCTGCTCTGGAGACCTGAAGGCCCGGCAGAGAGGAGGTGACTGTCCTCTGGTGGCTGGATGGCCCAAGGGCCATGTCTGCAGGAAGCAGCGTGGCATTCAGTCCCAGGTGTGGGGAGGCTCTGTGGGAACCAGTGGGAGCCAGAGGTGGAGCTGCCTTTCAGGGTTACCCCAGAGCTGTGTAGGCTTCCGGGAAGGCGTGGCGGTCGTGGTCGCTCCCTGTTGCCCCCTAGCTTCTAGTAATGGCCTAGACCTGCCATGCAGGTTGTCGCAGATTGAGGGTAATCCTGGCTGCTGCCCGCTCCTGCAGCACACTCTGGAAGGTCGTGGAAGGTCCTCAGCCTTTCCAGGCCTCTCCCTGCAGCCGCCCTAGGGTCTCCTTGCTGGGACTTCTGATCTCTTGCAATGTCATCAAGGACACCGGCTGAGGCCTTTTCCCTTTCAGCCTCCAGGTGGGTCATCCCCAGGGAAGCCCTAGCAGAATAGGACACCAGACTGGGCGGACGAGGCAGAGCCTGTGTTGCCAGGGGACCTTGCTGCAGAGGTACGCCATGTGTTTGGGCCACCAGCGTGGTCTGGGGCCCTGGGCAGGATTCCAGCCCTGCTGGCTGTGGCAGTGACTGGCTATGGGGGAGGGCTGGGGAGGCCAGAGGGTGCAGTGGCAGCACCTCACCTTCCAGGTAGGGTCTGGCCTTGGCAGCCAGCCTGGCTTTGCACCCCTTTCCTTGGGCATTAGGAAGGGCTGGGTGTGGCAGTTCTACAGCTCCTTCCTGGCATGTGTGAGGCCCTGGGTTCCATCTGCAGCACCACAAAATAAAACAAAGAAGACTTGGGTCCCTTCATGCCACCTAGAATCAGGGGCTTTTGCCATAGACCCCTTATCTCTAGGCTGCTCCAGAGGATCGCTGTGGGTACTTCCTAAGCCTGGTGCCGGCTCCTGTCTCCACTGCTGTCCCGGTCAGCCACGCGCAAGAACTCACCGGCACTCAGGTCCTCAGGGTGGGGTGGTGTCCCTTCCCTGACGCGTCCTCAGGACCAGCTGGGCCCCAGGCTAGCACGCACAGAGCCCATGTCCATCCCACCTCGCTGCCTGCCAGGGTCATCACGGCAGCGCCTGGGGTGTGCCTCCTCGAGCTCCGGGGACTCCCGGCTCTGGGAGGTCTGGGGGTGCTGGTGGGAGCCCCAGCAGGAGCTGCGGGCTCGTGCTGTCGCTGAGTGACACGGGGTTATTGTGCTGTCATGGGGACACCTGGAATTCTCTGCCACCCACTGAGAGGCAGCTCATTAGGAAGCCCCCACCCCCGCCAGTGCCAGCCCAGGGCCTGCACCCACTGTCCCCACCCAGTTTCAATGACCGTCCTGAGGGCTCACTATAGGCCAGGGGCCAGCACAGGCCAACATCCAGAGCCAGGCAGTGGTCAACCTGTCCTGCAGTGATGGGCACTGGGCTGTAGACCTTGAGGCCGCCATGTGAGCACATGGTCAGGCCAGGCCGATGGCGGCTGGGGCTCGCCCTGGTGCTCACCCACCTTGGTCACTGGCCATGCCAGCCCCAGTCTTGGGCAAGCTGCCCACGTACCTGGGGGGAGCGCTCCAGTCCCTCTCTAGGGATGGCCAGCAGCAGGGCCTCTGGTCTCTCAGGACCCTGGGGAGAACAGATGGCAGGAAGACCAAGCCCAGGTAGTGTCTGTGTGTCGTCCCGCCCCCGGTGCAGACTGCAGAGGTCTGGCTTCCCCAGCGTGAGACACCAGGAGTGCAGGTCCAGTGCTCAAGTCCTGGACCTGCCTCTGCCGGGTGCCCTGGCATGGCCTGGCCCCTGAGCCTTAGTTTTCCCACTTGCAATTTCGGCTGATCATGGTCCCCACCTCAACTGGCCATGGTCAGATCCCAAGAGAGACTGTCAGGGCAAGTGCCTGGGTGAGGGTGTTTCACTGGGCCCTGCTGTCCTTCCCAGGCAGTGGGACAGTTGTGGGAGCAGGGGTTGCAGGGACAGGGAACTCAGCCTTGGATGCTCTGCTCAGCATTGGCCTTCAGCCTGACCAACTGCATCTGTCACTCTCTCCAAGGGACGACAGGCTTGGTCTACCTACAGCCGAGGATGACCTCGTAGCTGCCCCGAAGTGGCCCGGGCCTTGGCAGCAGCTGGGCTGTCGTGGCACGATTCCTCACACGGTCTGGTCTGATGACATGGAGGATCCAGGCCCCAGGATGGGGGCCTGCAGTTTGCCCCTGTGGGCTGCAGGCCAGGAGGCCAGGGACGGGGAGAGTTCAGTGTCATCAGGCCCCCTTTCTGGCTCCTCCGGGGGCCATGAATCATGTGCCCCTCTCCACGGGCCCTGGAGGGAGAGGCCACCCCAGATGTTAGGGCCCCAGCGGCAGCCCAGAAAGAGCAACCCACGGTTGGAGCAGCTAAAGGACAAGATCCGGGCGCAGACACAGTGGCAGGCCAGCTGCGCCTCCCTGGGCACCTCGGCTCCCTCCAGTGCCTCGCGCCTCTACAGAGCCGCTCCACCGGCACCCCGGAGGAAGACCCGCAGGGCGACAAGCGCCCTTCCAGCCCCCACACGATGCCCAGGTCAGTGGCAGCCTTGCAGGTGAGGGGAGGCTGGGCCTGAGGCTGTGGAAGCCGGAGGCAGGCTGGTTGGGATGGTACAGGGGGCTGTGGTGGCAGGGCACCAGCGCCACCCACCAGGGAGGTGTGTGCAACGTGCCCGGTGCCCCGAGGAGAGATGGGAGGGGCTTCTGAGGTGGGTTTAGGTGAGGAAGGCCCAGTGATGGAGACTGGCTGAAGCACATTGGAAGGATAGGGACACAGGGCCTGAGGGAGGTGTGGAGGGACCTGGTGTCCTGGGCCTGGACTCTGTGCCTTTGTCCCCCATGCAATCCAGTGGCACAGTTAGCTGCACCCTAAGAGCTAGTGTGGGATCTAGAAGGCTCACCTGCTTGCTGGCCCTGGAGAGGGGTGGGTATCCAGGGAGCTTCACAGCTGGATGGGAGGAGACTTGGCCCAGCGACCTCCTTCTAAGGAGGCAGGGAGATGGACATTTTCCTGTTTTTTTTTAAAGCCAGCAACTTATTTTTATTCTTAAAATTTTATATTTTTATTTCTATTTTTTCCTTTTTTATGTTTTTTAAAAATTTTTTACAGGCTGCATTTTGATTCATTGTACACAAATGGAGTACATCATTCGTTTCTATGGTTGTACGTGATGTAGATTCATACCATTTGTGTAATCATACATGAACATAGGGTAATGATGTCTGTCTCATTCCACCATTTTTCATATATTTTTATTTAAAAAATTTTTAATTTGTTCTAGTTGTACATGACAATAGAATTCATTCATATATATTGATGAATCATACATAAATGGAGTGTAATTTCTCATTTTCCTGATTGCAGCTGCTTATTTTTAAAGATGATGGTAAAATACATATAACATAAGACTTGCCATCCTGAACACTTTTAAGGGTCTGTTCAGTGCATTAAACATATCCATTTCTGGGCTGAGGCTGTGGCTCAGAGGTAGAGTGCTTGCCTAGCATGTGTGAGGCACTGGATTGATTCTCAGCACTGCACATAAATAAATGAATAAAATAAAGGCCCATCAACATCTAAAAAAAAAAAAAACAAAACATTGCAGGGTGGCCCCACCACTGCCCATCTCCCAAGCTTCCCCATCGTTCCAAACTAAGCCCCAGACCCATTAGACACAAGTGGCCCCAGACCCCATACCCCCTCTGTTTCCCGTCTCTTGGATCTGGGCTCCAGGCGCCTTATGGAAGTGGATCCCACAGGATGGTCCTTGTGGCTTTTTCAAAGGCAGTGTGTTTCTTCCTGAAAGTCTAGATAAACACGCAACACAGGCGGAAGCCATGGCTCCTCCCTCTGTGGCCCCTCCCAGTCTCTCTGGCCAGGGCTAGGGATGTGTCCCCTAAGTCTCTGTCTTGCAAGGACGGGATTAGACGCAGGTGACGCGGCCTCCTCTCCCACGCAGTGGGTCCAGCCCCAGCCGGTGCTCTGCAGGCGGGCAGAGCACCACTACCCTCTGCTCCGTAGCCATGTGGTGAGCCATTGGTGCCAGGTCAGGTCTAACAAGGTGGCTTCCCTGGGTTGTTTTTGGCCAGGGCATTGCCCAGAGGTGCTGCCACTGAGCCCTTTCCATGTTCCTTCTGTCCACACACCCCAGGCTTCAGTGACCTGCATGCGACTGAACCCAGAACCGAAGACATAGTACTTTCTGGCCTGGGGCACAAGCTCTCTGGGGTCACCCAGCACCAGGCTTCAGGTAAGTGGTGTGGACGCCATATGCGGGGTCCACTTACAGATAAGGAGACTGGGGTCAGAGAGGACCCTAGCTGAAAAGAGGCCAAACGGAGATTCTCTGCCATTCTCTGGAGCTTGGGTTGTGACTCTCTGCCTCTCAAGGGAGGGAATCCCAGGCCCTGGAGGGGCATCTCTTTGTAAAGCCTCCCCTGCCTAGAAGAGGCAGGCTGTTCCTGCCACCTTGCAGGTAGCCTGAGGCCCTCCAAGTCCCTGCCAGGCCCTGGCTCCCTATGCCACCTTGCAGATGAGGTCCCTGCCTGGCTCTGGAGAGGCTGAGGTTGGGCCTGGGTCAGAAGACTTTCAGGTAGGGGTTGGGCCTGGGCACAGGGTGGTCGGGTTTTTGCTCGCTCCTCCTTTAGACGGTGCAGCAGGCGGAGAGACTGGCAGAGGCTTCTCGGAGCTGGAGGGCTGAGTGGCTGGGGACACACACCGCAGCCCACGGCAGAGCAGCTGAGGATGCTGGACCTGAATGACCAGCTCTGTTGGAGGGTGGGCGCAGGATAGAGAAGGCGGGCTCCTGCAAGGTTTTGGACACAGGGTGGAGAGGGAGGAGGCTGAGAGGCGTTTTATGTCCTTGGCTTCTGAGTTCCCCAACCCAGCAGGGTGGTGAGGGTTTCTGCAGGGCCCTGAGAGGAGGAAGTCAGACGTGGGCCCCTAGCATTGCAGCAGTGGCCTGTTGGACCCCACTAGGCATCAGCTATAGAAAGGTGTAGGGACCCTCTGGCCCTGGGTTGTTCTAGCCATGTGCAGATGCAGGCAGGGTCTCAGGGCCGGCCTGAACCACAGCTGCGGGCAGGACCCTGTCCCTGAGCCCAGCTCCACCTGTCCTACGAGGACCAGTGGTCATTCTCCCCACTCCTGCCCCAGGGAGGCTGCGGGGCCATTGGTCAGCTCAGGTTGAGGCACCTCAGTCCTCTAAGCCCTTCTGTCACCAGGTCTTGGCAGCCATATTCACATCCTGCCAGTTTCAGGCCCTTCCAGCTGAAATTGCAGCGAGATATGGCATGAGCATGGCCACTCCCGCAGCTCAGTGGGCTGAGCTCATTCACACGGCCATGCACTGGCCGCCACCTTCCACCCACAGACGTCCACCTTCCCAGTCGAAAGCTCTGTCCCCACTGAACACTGAGTCCACCCTCCTCCACGGCCCCTGCAACTACCCTCTATCCTGTTTCTAGTAGTGGGATGACTTGGGGTCTCCCCTGAGTGTGACCCCTCAGCAGGGTCTGGGTCTTGAGGCCGTCCTGGCAAGGGTTGGGACAGAGGCCACAGAGGGCCCTGCTGCACAGGCTGAGTCCTCTCTGCGCGCCAACCCCACGGGTCACCTGCCGGACCCACCAGGCTGGGGCCTGTCCTTGGTTCTCTGGCTGGGTGGCTTTCTGGCACTTCTCAGACGCAGTGGTGGTGTGCACAGAGGCCAAGCAAGGTCGACGCTGCTGTGAGAAATGAGCCGTCAGGCTGAGGACAGGGTCCACCCTGGCTGGTCCCTGGAGATGGCATCAAAGCCTGTGGCCTCAGAGCCTGGGTCGCCCCACCTGTCGGCCAGGGGTGGGCCCTGGTATCCAGCCCCTCTGGCTGGCCCTTGCTGCGGGGCTCCCTGGGGCTCGGCTCATCCAGTCACCCACTGCTCAGCAGCCAGGAGCTGCAGGCCGGGCATGCATGTGCTGTGGCTGCTTGGGGTTCACGGCTCACTCTCCTCCTCCTCTCCCCTTGCTGAAGTTCCAAGGGAGAAAACCAAGAGGACCAGAAGCAGCTCTTGGAAAAGAGAGAAGCCCACCCAGTCGCCCTCCCCCAGCAGATCTGCCAAATGCAAAGGTGAGGTCTGCTGACTTGAGGCCCTGGATGGCAGAAGCTCTCCGTGCAGTCCTAGGGACGGCTGGTTGGCAGGGTCACCTGCACTGCCACACACACAAGACTTGGGGCACTTGGGATCTGGGGGCATCTGCTCCAGTGGCCACTGGTGGAGCCGTGGGTGGCTCCCGCCTGTGCAGGGTGCGTCTCTTGTGATGAAGTGAAAGACCACACTGTCCTTGTCCTTCCAGAGACCCAGGTGCCCAGCCTGGCTGCTGGTTTCAGAGCTTCTGGGGTGAAAGAGGGAGGGGCTTCTGCCGTCCACTAGAGGTGGTCAGCAGGCTTTGGCAGGAAGGAGGCTGTCAGAGCTTCTCTGGGCCTCCCTTTAGGCCATCCTCAAGGTTGAGGGTTTGTACCACGTGCTCCGAGGACATCAAATCTCTTCATCCTCAGAGCTCCCCTTGGGGAAAGGCAGGTGGCTTGCCAGAGGTGGAAGCAGGTGGGCAGCCTGCCCAGGGCCATGCTGATAGAGCCCTGACCCATCCAGTTGAGGCCTGTGCTCCCAACGTGAGAGCCAGTCATGTGCACCTGGGACCACACCTGGCACCTTGCCAAGGCCCCCTCCAGTCTGGGCTCTGGGAACACCCCTGAGAAGCGCCATGAGTGGAGGATACAACCCACGGGCCGAGATGGGCTCTCCAAGCCTAGGCAGCAGCTGGGGCCAGGACGTGGCTCCTGAGCTGCCCTGTGACCCTCTCTGCCTCAGTGTCCCCAGTTGGCTGCATGTGCTCTGTGCATGTCCAGATGCCTGTGTCATCAGACACCCGCCGCCTTTGCTCCCAGGCCCAGCGGTGGCCCCAGAGGAGCGAGGAGGAGGAGGACCATGCTCAGCAGCGGGTTCTCAGGGAAGCAGGAGGCCCAGCTGGCCATGCAGCCTTGGCAGATGTGTATCTCAGCTGGCTGGAGGTGACATGGAACAGCCAGGAAAATCTCCCCTGGAGTCCAAGTGAGGGACAACGCAAAGCCAGTTCCAGAAAGCCCCTGAGAATGCACAAAGTATTACCACGTTCTGCCTCGCCCCTCCTCTCTGCTCTTGGGCTTGTTTTGTTTTAAGGGCTAGCTTGAAAAATGACCTGCCTTCTGCCTGACACCAGGTCAGAGGGGCGTGCCACGGCCCACATTCATCACCGCGGCCCCCTGTCACCCCGACGGCAGTGAGCATTAGTTGCTGTCAGTGACGCAGTCACAGCTGGGCTAAGGAGAGATGGGTCTGGGTTCAGAGGTCAGAGCCCAGGACTTGGGAATTGGATGGATTTGAAATTTGCTGTAGTTAACAAAAAATTAAATCACAATAGTTATAAAATATTCATCCATCTGGGCCCTAGGAAAATGAAGCCCGATATTTAATTTCAGATTATATCACCTTGCTTTGCATTTTTTATCATAGATTAGGTCAGCCAGAGCCTCGGCAGGGCACTCGGGGACTTCATCCACACCCACAGATTAAAAATGCTCTCGTAAAAACATTAATTGCCTTCAAAGTGCTTGGCGTAAGGAAAAACGTGCCCATCAGGACCCATCCATCGACTGGGCCCGTCTGCTGGGCTAATGGGGAAGCCCAGTGGCCTGAGATGGAGGGACTGAGGGCACAAGGGGGCGGGGGGCAGCCTCCCCAGGCAGAATCTCTGGCCTGCGCCTGTCCGAGGAAACATGGCTAGTTCTGTGCAGTGGAGCACCGAAAGGGCAGGATGGAGCCCCCTGGGGCAGCCTAGCATGCCACCGTGTCCCCATGTGAGGCCCAGAGTGGTCAGCTGGGCCACACCAGCCTCAGCTCAGGTCTCAGGCTCCACCCCAACTCGCAGACCCTGACCCCCTCTGGGCCCAGCTCCCACAAAGATGGGACCACCTTGCACCTTCGAGGCCGTGGCAGGCTGCTCCTAGAGCCGCCCCCACCTCACAGATGGGAACGCAGGCTCAGCAAAGTTGAACGGCTTGCCGAGGCCCACGGTGGTGGAGGAACTGTACTAGAACCCAGGCCTGGGGCTGCTGTGACAACACTGTGGCCTCCCCTAGCCTGGTGGCCTGTCCCTGGAACAAGCTCCGTGTTGCCCATGCTCCATCCCAGAGTGCTGATTTCAGACCTGGGGCTGATGGCACAGGCTTGGAGCAGGTCCAGGAGGGGTGCTAGGAGGACCCCAGCTCAGCCAGGGAAGCCCAGGATTGGTGCACCAGAAGGTCCCAGGGGTCTGGATGTGCCTGGAGGTCCTGATCCCAGGGCTCAGGGTGTATGTGGAGTGAGAGTGTGTGAGGACATGTGGGTGTGTGTAGTGTGTGTGTGAGAGTGTATGTGTGGGTGTGCACACGCACTTGAGTGTGCACGTGTGAGCATGCAGGTGAGAGACCTGTGTCCCCGGGCTGGTGGAGGGCTGGCTGTGATGGTGGCCATGCTGGCGGTGGTGAGCACAGCCTGGGGTCATGCATGGAGCCCCTGGTGGTGACGTTCTGTGGGTGTCGACTGGAGCAAGCCCGTCCATGCAGGCAGGTGCCAGGTCATTTATTCTGCATCGTGCAGGAGTCCTGGTCCTACAGCCTGGGAGCCTTCACAGACCCCAGCGGGTGGTTGCTGGCTCTGACCAGCTTCAGAACACAGGGCTCTGCCCTGGCAAGGGTGTGTTCAGCTGTGGCAACTGTGGTGTTACCTCCCACTGCCCCATGAGCCCTGGAGGTGCAGCCAGGCACAGAGCTGCCCAGGGCTGTGGCCTCCACATTGCTGTTTCTGCTTGTCGTGGCCGCAGTGTGTGCTGTGCTTGGGCCGGTGTTGAGTGCTCTGTGGACAGAGCTGGTGGGGTAGATTCATTACCCTCCTCTTATGAAGAGAATACTGAGGATCAGAGAAGTTGTCATGGTCACCCTGAGATGAAACCTTGCTCCGACCCCCAGGGGCCGGACATGAGGGACTTCACTTTGAGTCCCTCCAGAGCTTGTGAGGTGGTTTCCAGGGTCTATGTGGAGCCACCCACCTGCCCCTCAGGGTCGGTGTTTAGAGGTCCACAGGTGCCCAGGCTGTGTGTGTGTGTCTTCTCTGTTTAAGATTCTGAGTTGGTTGGTGTTTACGCCTGGAGGAGAGGACCAGCTCTGGTGAGGCTGCTGCTCGGGCCCCCGCCCGCCCGCCCCAGGCTCCCGAGCAAGGCCCCCTCGAGGGACTGGGCCCCCAGCGTGGAATTAGGTACCTTGTGCCTCTGCCGCAGTCTGCCTGCTGTGCTGCTGTGACATGGGGGGATCGTGGAGGAGAGATGCCCAGTGTCCCCGTCATCAGAGGAGGAGGCAGCAAGGGTGTCGTCCCCTCCAGATCACCACGGGAGAGGAGACACGGGAAAACACTCGCCTCTAAAAACCTAAGGCGGCACACACCTGTAATCCCAGCAACTTGGGAGGTCAAGGCAGGAGGATCACAAGTTCGAGGCCCCCCTCTGCAACGTGGCGAGGCCTTGACTCGATGAAAATAAAAGGTTGAGGGTGTAGATCAGTAATAATGTGTCCCTGGTTTCAATCCTCAGTCCCCAAAACAAACAGACCAAAACACCTAACAAAGGGATTTCTGTCCCCAGGAATCTCCCAGGTCAGCTCCAGAGCAGGCACACCACCGGGGTTCCCTGGACAGAAGGAAGGCTGACAGGAGCTGGCCACTCCTCTGGGGCACACAGTCTCTCCTCCATGTGTGCTCTGTCAGCCCATGTCCAGAGCAGCTGGTTTGCCAGATACGGCACCTGCTCGGAGGGTTTCTGCACGAGGGTGACAGGCTGCAGTCAGGGAGGAGCTCGCTGGGGCAGGGCTGGAGGCTCCGGGGCCGGAGAAGCCGGCTTGGCCTGCCTTCCGCCTGCAGTGCCCAGCACCCACTGACTGCCTGTCTTTGCAGGAGACAGCAAGAGAGCCGCAGCCACCCAGGGCTCTCCTGTCCACACCTGGCTGCCTGGGCCTGCCTCTGCCTGCAGTGACCATCAGCTCTCTGAGAACACACCCAGCCTGACTTCCCAAGATCAGCCGGCCACAGTCCGAACCGCTATGGCCATCCTACAAGACCTCCGCCAGCAAATCCAGGCCGGGCTGGAGCTGGCCTGCAGCCCCAGGAGCAGACGGAAGCTCAGACCTGCTAAGGCGAAGCTGCAGAATCCAGCAGGGAGGAGGCAGCAGGGCCCCCAGAGCTCCCGGGGTGTGCAGGGCTCCTTTTCCAACAGCCCTTGGGCCATGACAGAGGGGAAGAGCTCCTCTTTAGACAGGGCCAGCAGCTCCTGCACCCAGCAGCCCCGGCGCACCTTGGCCGAGTGGGAGTCCTGTCCACAGAGGGCCTGGGTGGCCCACGGATGGGACCCTTCTCTCCAGAGGGCAAGAGACGCCCCTGAAAAGCTGGCCGCCTTCTCACGGCGGCCCTGGAGTGCCTTGGGTGGACAGACATGTCCTCAGAGAGCCCAGGCAGCTTGTGAAGACTGGGAGATTCCTGTCTCCAGACCCTGGAGCTCTCTGGAAAGACCACGTCCTGCCCCGCCAAGGTCCTGGAGCAGCTCCTTTGTGCAAAAGACTGGACCCCCCAGTAAGGGCAGAGTTGCAGGTCCCCATCCCTTGGGAACCAAGCAGGCCTGGTCGAGGCTCACCCAGGGCCTCCCTCAGAACCCGTCCAGGAAGGAGCAAGATCTGAGGTCATCCGCGTCCTGCCCGCGGCCCCGGGCACCCCTGGGCCAGCAGCACAGCTCAGAGTCCTTGCGGGACTTCATGCGCCAGAAGGCGCAGGCCCGGCGGCAACAGGCCCTGGAACGGAAGGCCCTGGCTACCCGCACGCTGGAGCTGAGGAACCAGAGGCTGCAGGAGGTCTACCGGAAGCAGAGGGAGGCAGTGCTTGGCAAGGCAGTCCCCGTGGTCTCCCAGACCAACCCTGGCATCGTCACCTTTGTCCCCAGTTCTGCAAGGTCCGAGGTATGTGCAGGATAGGTGAGTGGGGCACTCAACTCAGCCCCTGAACCCCGGCCCTCAGCTCTCAGCTGCCACCCTGACCACCTGTGTCCACTGGCACGTGTCTGCTGGGGCTGTGTCCCCTGGGGCTGCAGCAGCTCTGGCTCCAGGCAGCTTCACACTGACCTGTTAGGAAACCAGGGCGTCCACAAGCTCTGCCCTGGGGTGACTGCATGGAGGAGAGCCAGAGCACTTTGTCCCTGACTTGCTGGGAGTTGAGACAGCCCGATTGCTGTGCTCCAGGGAGGCGGCGTTCCTGCCAGCACCGGCTGGGAAGGACCCTGCTGCCTCCGTCACAGCCCCTGAAGTGGGACCCTCCCAATACCTGGCAGGACTCTGCAAAATCCAGCCCGAGATCTGGGGGCAGCTGGGGCTCTGAGCTGAGGCTGAGAGGTGGGGTCTGAGGGGCTCTGACTGCACCCTTCTTCTTTAGGGCCTGGAAGCCCCAGAGAGCCTGGCCTCTCCTATGCTGCAGTGGAGCAAGGTGACATCCGGCAAGGTGCTGGGGGGCCAGGAGGCCCCCGGCAGGTGGGTGTGGCCATGTGGGGCTGCTTCTCTGTGCAGGGTTGTGGGGCAGCCAGGGCAAAGGACAAATCCTGGGGACTCCCCCAACATCGCCCGTGACAGCAAGTTTCCTGGGGCTTCCGCTTCACTGCCCGGGGCACCTCCAGAGTAGAGGGGGCAGGTGGCCCTGTCATGTTTTCACTGAGGTCAGAGAAGCACATGGGACCTACATCTTCCATGTTCAAGGGCATGGCCTCTGGCGGGCAGCTGCTCTAGGAGAGTCATCCCAGAGGAGACCATCCAGGCTGTCACTCCACCCCTCCCTCCCTGGAGGACAGCCTGCAGCTTGCTCTGGTGGTGGGTTTGACCCTTGGACATTTTATGATATGGCCTCATAAGATAGTGGCTCTGGCTTCCCTCACTGCACGTCGGGCACATCAGGGCCTCACACCCGCCTGCACCTGACGCTGTCCACATCACCCATCTGTTGTTCCTCCACGGATGCAGAGCTGCCTCATCTTTTAGCTCGCACCACTAACCCGCTGTGGCCATGGCTGCTGGGCCAGCTCATGCACCCGGCAGGTTCGAGCCATGATCCTGGAAAACACAGTGCTAAACGCCATAGTTCCAAAGGTGGAATCCCAAAAGAGCAAATCTTTAAAGTCTCTAAAATCACCAGCCTGAAAGACGTAAATCCTGAAAATATAATTCTGGAAAAAATAATTTTAAAATTCTTTCAAAGACGTAGGTTTTCAAAGGGGGATTTATTGGAGGAACACAAAAGCCTGATGGAACATTTGGTGGCCGCTTACCCAATAAAGCAGTCACAGCACATGTGATTCTGCAAGCGAGCACTCAGCTGTAGTGATGACGTTATCCGGCTGCTCAGTCATAAGCAGATGAACCGTATTCATGAAGAGACAGGTCAGAATGCAAAATGCCTAAACACATCACTGTGGCTGGTAATTGTGTGCACCCAGCTTTATAGCTTCAGTCCTCTGGGAGCCAGGTGTGGTGGCCATGCCTGTGAGCCTAGCTACCCAGGAGGCTGAGGCAGGAGGACCCCAAGTTCCAGGCCAGTCTGGGCAGCTTAGCAAAGCCCTGTCTCAAAGTCAAAAGTGCTGGGGGTGTGGCTCAGTGGTGGAGCACTTGTCCAGCAGGCACAAGCCCTGGGTTTCATCCCCAGTACAACAGCAGTACAGGACAAAAAAACCCGCAGTCATCGGAAATGCAGTGATGGATAACCTGTCCTGCTTCCAGGGGTCACCACCGCACAGTGGGACCCCGGAAAGTTAGCTCTTGAGAGAATTTCTTTCACATGAGTGAATGTGCACAAAAGAGGTCTCCTCGTGCAGTTTCAGCACCTTTACCTGCGTGCATGATGCCCTTCACAAGGCCACATTGTGGTGAGCCGCTCTCCAGAGTCAACGTCGCAACAATGCACAAAGCCAGTTCGACTCACAGGAGCCTTCTGGGCCTTCTTGAGCCCCTTCTGTGCTGGAAATGGCATGAATGCAGATGAAATGCATCGCATGGCAAATCGTAAAAAATAATGCTGACCATTTAGAATAGCAGGAAAAAAAAGCTAAAAGAGAGAAAAGAGGACAAAAAAAAAAAAAAAAAAAAAAAAAAAAAAAAAAAAAAAAAAAGCTGAGCTAAATAGGAAACCTGACGTGTGACAAGGGCTTCCAGGGAGGTTTCTGGCAGTTGCAGGAGGTGGCCCACAGGGCACATTCTGAGGTCTTGGGGGATGACAGGGCTGCCTTCTTCCTTTGCTCTCCCGGAGACACTCCCGTTCATTTTCCACAAGGCGGGTCCCCCCCGGCCCACTGAGACTCACGCTCATCTCTGGGGGCGCCCTCAGACCCCCACATAACCCTGCCCTGGACATCCAGATGCTCCTCTGCCCCGCTGACCGCGGCAAGCAGCCTGATCCCCACGAGCCGTCTGGCTTGGGATTGCTGTGTTCACAGTCTGGCTTTCAGAACTTCCACAGTCAGGATTTTTTTTAATCTTTCAGAATTGGGATTTTAGGCCTTGGGAATTTTGCTCTCTTGGGATTTGACATTAGGGATCGCGGCATTTGAGACTGGGACCAGCGCCCTGGGCCTGGGACTGCCAGGTCACAGGCACTGCGTTCTGGCCACAGGGTGTTTTCCGCCCTCTACACTCCCCCGCAACGCAGAGCCCACCTCTGCACCCGCCAATTCTCGTCCTCTCTCTCCTCTCTGTCCCTCTTGGGAGTGCTCTACCCCTGAGCCGTATCCCCAGCTCATTTTATTTTTTGTTTTGAGACAGGGTCTTGCTGAATTGCTTAGGGCCTTGCTAAGTTGCTGAGGCTGGCCTTGAACTCCCAATCCTCCTGCCTCAGCCCCCCGAACTGCTGGGATGACAGGTGTGGGCCTCTGTACCTGGCTCGTTTCTTTGTTTTTCTTTTGTTTTGTTTTCACTGTCCTGTATTTTACTCCAACCATGGCAGCCCTCCACCCCTGAGCCATTTGGAGTGAATGGGGATGTCTTGAGCCCCCGCTAGACTGTTGGGGAGCTCCCCAGGCCCCACAGTGGGCCTTGGCCAGTGCCAACATTTCCCTGGCCTGGACTTACTCTGGTTGCCTGCTGTGGCGCTCACGGGTGGACCCAGGTGGGTGGGGGTCTGGCTTCCGCTTGAGATGCTGCTGCCAGGAGACCCTGTGGCAGCTGGTGTTGGGAAGGGCTCCAGGCTGGCCCCCAGCTCCCTCTCCTGGCCCTTGACACCCCTCCTCCTGGCTCTGGCTGCTCCTCTGGCTCTTTCTCTGGTGCTCTCTAGACCACCTCCTCAGATGCAGGTCCCCACGGCAGCCCAGGGGTCTGCATCTGTAAATTTTAAACCTGGTTCCAGGGAAATGAGGACTCAGATCCACCCAGACCGCTGTGCCCTAAGGGCAGTGCCTTCCTGGCTGCCCACCAGGCTCCCCTAGTGCCATGTGCTGCTGAGATCTGTCTGCACCTGTGGGAGGATACAGGCCCTCCTCACCTCACTGTGTCCTCACCCTTTGCTATTTCCACCTAAAAAATGTGTTAAGCATAACATAAAATTTACCATCCTAGCCATGTGTTTTGATCCTTCATCCATCTGGATTTTATTTTATGCTAAATTTATTTATTTATTTTTGGGTACCGGGGATTGAACCACTGAGCCACATCCCCAGCTCTGTTTTGTATTTTACTAGAGACAGGGTCTCACTGAGTTGCTTAGTGCCTCGCTTTTGCTGAGGCTGGCATTGAACTCGAGATCCTCCTGCCTCAGCCTCCCGAGCTCCTGGGATGACAGGTGTGTGCCACCGTGCCCAGCCTAAATTTATTTTTAAGTGAAGCAGAAGAGCAGAGGATGTGTACACAAATGGGTTGTGTGTGATGTCTCAACACACGCGTGCAGCTCGTGGTGCTTAAATCAGGCGGAACAGGCTCTGGAGCATCTACCGTTTCTGAGGGGCTGACTCCAGAGTCTGTCCTGGCTTCTCCAGTGTGCAGGGTGCCACCCTCACCCTGCTGCCCCACTGCCCCACGGTACACCGGTGCCCTCGCTAGGCACCAGCAACACCCGTGCCCACCTCTCCCGAGTGTGTGGCCGTGTGGCACAAGCAGGTCCACACTACTGTGCTGCCATGGACGCCACCCTCCAGGGAGCTCTGCCACACTGTCTCCAGGAGCACTGATGCCCCTGGCACAGCCCGCCCACCTCTGCCATTGATTCTGTGTCTGGACTCCAGGACGCTGGCCCTTACGTAAGTGGGTCGACACTCATCCTCCACCCTGGCTGCTGACCAGCCCAGCACGGTGGCCCAAGCACCACCACTGCTGGTGTCAGAACTTCCTTTTTCCTGCCATCTTTCCTGGTCCACCTGTGGACACGCAAACACAGTGTGCCGAGCAGCTGGTGTCCTGCTTCCTGCGATACCCAGAGCGGGCTTTCTGGGCCACACGGTGACGCGATGTCTGAAGCCAGAGGCCCTCGATGCCCCACGTCTCCTCTGTGGGGCCTCCTGCAGAGGCTGAGCCCCTCTGGCCCCTGTGAACTGTCGCGGCCCTGCCACCGGTGCCCCATGGCTCCTCCCTGCTTCCCACATGGCCGGGCGTCCGCACAGGAGTGTTCAGCCCGTGTCAAGCGACGCAGCCCGCCTGGGGCTGAGCGTCTGCTCTTCTCTTCCTGCAGCTTCTGTCTGTGTTTGAACAGAGCCTGGGACCGCACTGAGACCCTGGAGACTGGAACTGGCGCCCCTCTGCTGCTGTCCACCGCTTCCTCCCTGGGCCCCCTGCAGCTCCAGGACCTGCCCCGTGGGCTGTGCGTCTACCTGGACCCCCAGGAGGCCGACCGGCTGGGCTCCTCAGGCCCCCTGCACTTCCAGTACAAGCAGGCCCGGCTGCAGGCGCTGGAGACCATGGCCAACGTGCTCAAGCAGCGCATCGACATTCTGACCACCAAGCTGCGTGGGGCCGAGGCCTCGGACACTGCCCTGGACTGGCCGCCCGTGGGCCCCAGCACTGAGCCCGCTGCCCTCACACTCCCTGTCCCCACCTGCCCCGGTGCCTTGGTGCCCAACAGAGAAACGGGGGCGCCCCAGGACTGGGTGGGCATGCAGGCGGAGCCCCTCGCCCCTCCCGCCTGCTTCCTGGATGATGGTCCACAGCTGTGGAGCCCCAGCTGGGAGCCACAGGGCCCAAGCCCAAGAGCCCGCCACCATAGCCAGCCTCAAGGTAGGACTGGGGCCTTGGACCCAAAGGCTGGTGGGTGACCAGGGGTCCGCTGGGTGGGAGCAACAGGACCCCTTGACCACTCGGTTTCCTCTCTGGAAAAGGGGAGAGGAAGACAATAGCTAGGAGTTGTGCAGGGGGTGGGCAGGGTGACAGTAGCTGGCCCTCCTGGTGTGGCATGTGGCATGGGCCATCGCTGTCCTGTCCCAAGGCTGGAGGGGGTGAGGCTGCCTCACTGGTAGCATGCCCTCCGCTCCCAGCCCTGCCTTCCACCAGGGATCAGAAGGCCGGTGGGCACTGCAGCTCCTCTGGGCCCACTGCAGATGTACCTGGACTCTCCTGCCAGGGCATCTCCAGTACCCATGACCTGCATCTCCTTGCCCTGCTGACTTCCCATGGTGTCACGTGCCTCTTTAAAGGTGTGGATAAGGGACGCTGGGAGCTGGAGAAGAGGCTGCAGAGAGACTCAGACTCCTTCAGGTTCCTCGGTGCCCTAACGGGGAGGTAAGCCCAGAGAATCCCCTTGGCATGGTTGTGCCTTGGCTGCCCCCACAGTGTCCCTGGAGCTGCTCGAGGGGCCGAGACCAGGCGTCTGGGGGCAGTCAGGCTGGTAGGGTGTGGCCCATGCAACTCCCATGGTCTGGACCAAGTCATGCTGACACTGGGCTCTGCCATAGGGCAGCTCTCTGCACAGTTCTGGTCAGGCAGCTGGCAGTGGGCCCTTGAACCAGGCCCCCTCGGGTGGTCAGATGTCCCTGGACATGTGTGCCACAGACTCCCCTTTGCGCTGGCTACAAGCCCCTGGGGGATGCCGCCCTCTTGGCTCTTTTCACTGACTATTGGCAGACTGCCTGTGACCAGCGTCTCTGAAGCTGGGGTCTTCCTTCCACCTGTCCAGGCCCCACATCCTGTGTCTCACTTCTCGGGACCACGTGAACCTTTGCACCTTCTTCCACCACCATCCAACTGTGGCCCATGGCCTTCTCTGGGTTCAGGTCACACAGGTGCATTTGAAGTCCCTTCTGTGGGGACAACGTACCTGCTCTGTGCTCCCAGATCCACTCCCACTCAAGCTTAGGAGGGGTGCCTGTCCTGCCCCAGCCAGCCCCTGCTGCCTCATTGAGTCCTTGGCTGCAGCAGGGCCCAGGAAGCTTCCGTCCTTTGAGGGCCTTGAGGGGCCACCTGATAATGACACAGTTAGGCACAAGACAGCTGCACCTGTGAAGACCTCAACTGCATTCATGACTGTGGCCTCTAGACCTGCCCCAGGACCCTTGCACATGTTTGGGCCTCTTCTGAAAACTCTCCTCTGCCTCCCCCAAACTCCCTTCACCCCTGGTTTATCCTCAGGCTGAACAAAGTGTCTGGGCAGGAAACCCCAGCTTGGCCTGAGCAGCCCCTCCCCAGGACCCTGGGTTCAGAGGACAAAGCCACCACTGGAAAGATGGGGGCTGAGGGTGGGGGTTCTGGCGGAGGACGGCGGTGGCCTGGGCATCCTGCCTGCATGCTCAGCCAGAGTCCACCAGGAATACCCCGACCCCAGCTCGATCCCCACAGCGGGGCTGTGTCACACCCCCGACCTCGGCAGCTGGGTCGGTGGGCCTCGGGCGGCTGACCCCTGCACTCCTGGAGGGCCGTGCAAGGCAGAGGGTGTGGAGCCGATGCCACTTGCTCCTCACAGGGAGGGTCAGGGTGGCAGGTGGGGTCACAGTCACCAGAGGCTGCTCCCCGAATTCCAAGGGGCTGTTGGAGGGAACCTGATGCCCCTCCTCGTGGGCAGCCCCAGAACAAGGGGCAGGTTAGAGTCCCAGCTCTGCTCCTTCATCTTCAGCAGTTTGGTCCCCAGCCCCAGTGCTCCTGGGAAACGGGGGTGCTGAGGTACCCGGCAGGGGTGATGCCGAGATGGCCACCCCCGCCCTATCCTGCTGGGACCTTTCCTGTCGGATGCCTCCCCTGCCTGCCCCCTGGAAGTCCACCCGTCCCCCCGCTTTGCCTGCCCCGCGGGGTGATGGGGTTGGTGTTGGCTTGTGCTCTCACGGATCTCTAAGGCCGGCAGGGGGCAGCAAAGGGGTGGGCTTCTCCTCTGATAGCAGCCCCAGCTGTTGAGACGGGGTGGCCTGGAACCCCAGGCTTGGACAAGTTAATCTGGAGAAGTTAACTTCAGAGCTTCAGGCTCCCAGGTGGACAGGCCAAGTCTGTCTTCAGGTGCTCAGACCCAGGCCCAGAAGGGCCAGCTGTTCCTGGCACACCACAGAGGGGTCAGAGGGCAGAGGAAGGCCCAGGCCCTCACCCAGGCCAGGCCCAGAGCCCTGAGACTCCCTGCCCCCTGCCCAGTCATTCCAGGAGGGACAGGAAGAGGCAGGAACTCTATCTAGGAGTTGTGCCCCAGAAGGCAGGCCCTGGGAGAGCAGGGATTAGGGATGGCCCAGGGCCAGCTGGGTGCTCCTGTCCCTCTTGAAGAGCAGGGGCCAGGCTGTGCAGGTCGTGTGTGGCCCCGCAGGCCTGCCACCCTGCCTAACACCAAGCCGGTGCCCCTTCTCCTGGCTTGCACTTCCCCTTGGTGCTTAGGACACCACGTCCAGGTTCTGGCCTGCTGCCTCTCAGGCTGCTCTGAGTCGGGCTGGCACTGCCTCCTTGGCCCCACAGGGACCCCTGCCCTCAGAGGCCAGTGAGGGCTGAGACCATCACCAGCGTGCACTTCCCCCCGGTCTTATGGCCCTGGCGGCCTCAACACATGGCCACCTGCCCTCAGAGGCCCTGGGCCCCAGCAGAGGCTGGCAGGGGGCCGGTCACCACCCTGGCCCTGCACAGCACTGGCCCACAGCCTGTGTGAGACACACACCCGCTGACCCCTAAAGAAGGGCGCACCTGCCCCGGTCTCCATGGCCGCAGGTGTGGTGCCCTCTGTAGTGGCGTGGGCGACCTCCGTCACTGTGCCAGGGACAGCTGGTGCCTATGGAGCACTGAGTCCAGGCACACTGTGCTCATCCACGCTCACCCAGGCCACACTGCGCACCAGCCAGTAGACACTCACTGTGCCCCAGAGTGCTCTGAGTGCAGCCACAACAGCAGCTCCAGGGCACTCTGCCCTGCTGGGCTGCTGACCCCAGGAAGCCCCAGAGCCCCAGCCAGCTCATAGCCCTTGGCACAGCCTGCTGGCCAGCTGGAGGCTGGCCCTGAGTCCCACGGGCCTGCCTCCTGGGTCATGCCAGAGCACTTCCAGATGGTCAGTCCTGTCCCCAGGCCCTCCACAGCCATGAGAATGGGCTGGCCTGGCATGAGGGGTCAGAGTTGATGGGTGGCCCCCATCTGCCCTGGGCCAGGTGGCAGTGCCCTCTGTAACTGGCAGAGGTGACTGGGATGGCTGTGTTGGCAAAGGGAGATCTGCCACCTGTGTTCTTGCTGGGTACCACAGAGCCCCAGACCCAGTGTCCCCTGGCTTTGCCCACCCTGGGTGCCACCCCATCACTGCCCTGAGGCCACAGGCTCGTGCCTGCCAAGGCTCTGGTCCTCCATCCCACCCTGGACGTACTGTGTCCAAGGGCTGCTGAGGGTCTTGGGAGCCTAGTTTTGGCCAAGTGAGGTGTTGCCCCCGGGCCCAGCTCCCTGTGCCCCCTCCAGGGGCCTGGCCTCGCTCATGCCCATTTGTCTGCCCCCCAGCTCACGCCGGCTGTGGGCACCGGACCCCACCTGCAGCTCCCTTGGTCTGGAGGACATGCCGGCGGCCAGAGGGGCAGGCTTGGTAATGCCCTGGAGCACCTGGAGCTGCGGTAAGGGCAAGCCTGCAGATGGGCCCTGGGATGGCTGGCCAGGTGGCCAGGGGTGGCCACCAGAGACCCCCTCCACAGCCTGTGGGGTGGGGAGACCTCTTCCATGAGAACAGCATCCACCCTTCAGCATTAAAGTGTTTTGGAGGCTTCCGGGCCGCTGCCTGCTCTGTGCTCCCGACACGCCCGCTGTGACCCAGGTGGGGTGACAGCCAAGTGCTTGCTTGATGGCCATGCTCCTGGTGCACTGTGGGCAGCTTCCTGAGGCTTCCTGTGCTCAGGAATGAGAAGCTGGTGCCTGGCTTGGTCCTGGCAGCAGCCTGGGCTGGGTTGTGGGAACTCTGCTGCCCCGCATGGACCAGGAAGGGCAGCCAAGGGGCCCGGGCAGCGGGGGCGCTGTGTGCCGACTCTGAGCGGCTTCCATGGTTGTTCGTCCACTGACTTTCCTCAGAAGACCAGGGTTTGGACATGGTCGTCAAGCATGGTCCTGTAGGCTGTGAGAGGTGGGCAGGTGGGCACATTCAGGCCCTCAACCCCGAGCAGCCAAGGCCACACCTCACCCACCTTGTAGGTGGGCAGTGAGGCCGGTGGGGCCCAGTGGCCTGAGAAAGTCCGGGCACAACAGAGTCCCACGCTGCCCCTCCAGGGCTAGTAACTCTGTGGTGGGCCTTGGACCCAGGCTCAGAGCAGCCACAGGCTAGACCACCCCCACGGAGGCTTCCCAGCGAGGTTCTCCCTGGGCCTGGAGGACATGCTGGCAACTGCAGGCCTGTTCTTCTGTGAACTGGCAGAAGGGGCCATGTGTGTGTGCACGCATGCACACATGGGCCCTCTGGCTCCTGGAGACCCTCCCAGCCTGGCATGGGGCAGCCGGGGGCAGCAGGCCAGTGCTTCAGATGCCCCCAGAGTCCATGGTTCCAAAGAGCCTTGCGGTCCCCAGGTTTACTGCTCCTTCCACACGTGCTCCCGAGCATCCTGGTGTCTGGCACTGACTGGAGCCCAGCCCTGCCCTCATGGTGCCTGCATTTTGGGGACACAGGCAATAAGAAAATGAGCCAGTGAGAACACATGGCATGTGGGATTCTGGGCCATTAGCACCGCCAGGCAGAAAGCGTGGGTATAGGGGTCCACAGCCAGGGAGGAGCCAGAGCGTCTCCTGCCTGCCTTGGCTGTTTGACTTCTCTAACAGAAAACCCGAGACTGGTTGACTTACGATGAACAGAACCAGGGCTCATGGAGGCTGAGCAGGTTAGGAGCACTGAGGCTTTCCAGGTGGCGAGGAGAGAGGGCTAGGCCGAGGGAGGGGCGGAGCCCACCCTCCATGAGGGACCCTTCCTCATACAACTGTTCATGGGGGTGGAGTCCTGAGGCCTGATCAGCTCCTAATACTGCTCTCACAGCAATTAGATGTCCTCATGAGTGTTGGAGGGGACCTTCAGACCAGAGCACGGCCCCTCCCCTCCCCAGAGTGTGGCCCCGAGGGTGGAGTGAGCTGCACAGGCACTCGGCGGGTCGGGATTGGGGCTATGTCCAGCCTTTGCTGGATTTGCATCCTGTCCTCTTTAAGTGCCTGAGCAAGGGTTGGCCTCTGTGTGAGGGTCAAGGGCAATTCCTGACCATAGCAGATGGCCACTTCCTGGCAAGGATCTTCCAAGGGCAAGGTCAGGGTGAGGCCCAGGAGGGAGTGGTCCTCAGCTTTACCCCTCCGCTTCATTTGCCAGGCCTGGGAAGAAGGTGTTGGCAGCCCTGGGTCCCCTTGGAGTCCCTCAGCTCCAGCTTTTACCACTGGAGCCAGGACTGCCCAAGAGAACTTTCTAGACTCTCCTAGACCAGAACTGTCCAGTGGAACTTTCTGGATTCCAACCTAGGCCTTACTGCTCAATAGAACTTCCTGTAAGGAGGTAGAACATGGCAGCCACCAGCCTCACGTAAGAGTCAAGCCTCTGAGATGTTTGCAGTGTGACTGGAGAGTGAAATTTCACATCCTGTTTGGAGTTTAACTGCGAGCAGCAGGCGTGGCTGCCTCTGGCTTGGACACCAGGCCCAGCTCTGAAGTGCTGCGGGTCTCCGACCTGGGCATCCTGCCAGCTCTTTTGGGGGCTGTGACCCCTGGTCCCAGGCCCCAGGCCTGAGCTTGCGCCCAGTCGTTATGGTCACGCTTATCGGCAGCAGCAGAAGTGCCAGCGTGAAGCCCTCATGAAGCCACCCCACTGACCCTCGGGCACCAGGCGCTGGGCAGGGGTGGGGTGTGTTCTCCCAGCTCGTTGTCCCCGTCCAGCAGTAGGAGGCGGAGATGGAGGTGAGGTCGTCCTCTGCTCACTCGGGGGGCTGTCCTGCTCAGGGACAGCTCACTTTCTCCTGGGTCAAGGTTCAGAGCTCAGGGCATGCAGCCGGGTCTCTCCAGTGACCTGTTAGGGGTAGGGACATTACCAGAGGTGACCAGGAGCTGCCCCTTCTCAGGCCAGTGGCTAGGAGACCATGGGAACTGGGGCCTCTGAAGGTCCAGGTTCCTGGGGGCTGGACACCTTCTCTGGCACCAGCTTCCCTTGGGGGCCCCAAACAAAAGGACCCGGGATCTCCTCCTTTTGTAAAGGAGCTGAAGCTCAGAGTAGACACCAGGACCCAAACCAGAAGTGTGCAAATGTCTTCACTGCCTATTGTGGCCAGTTAGCCGGGGGCTACCGAGGAACCTCCTGCTTCCCACTGGTCCCTCTCTGAGGCTATGGAGACGCCCAGGAACTGACATAACTGCTCATGGCACTTCACCTGCTCCAGGTCTGAGAGGCTGAGCTGCAGAGTGTGCCAGGAAGACAGTGCCCCCTGCGCAGGTGGCCAGGGATCTGCCAGCAGTGGCGGGAGCTCATCTGCCAGCCAGCAGGAGAGTTTCGTCACCCAGGCCAGAGGGCCTGGGCCCCGGACGGGGCTGACTGTCCCATGTCCTCTACCAGCTCTCGTCAGGACCCAGGCCAACGGCGAGGCAGGGGTAGACCATGGAAGAGCCCAAGCAGGGCTCCTCCCGCAGCACCTCCGAGGGTCAGGAGCACCAGCGGCACAGTGGAGCCGGTCCCTGGTGACCACAAGAAAGAGAACAGCCTCTCTGCTGCCCGTGGGGACTCACACCCCAAGGGTAGGACCATACTCCAGAACAACCCGAGAAATCCCAAGAGGAACCTGAGGACTTGTCCCTGGGTTCACACCCACCCACCTGGCCATGGACATCAGCAATAGCTACTACCTGTGGGGCATTTGTGGGGTTTTGTTAGTTTTTTTAAGGGTATTTTCCCATGTTTTTATTGGTGCGATGGGATCCATTGTTACACATTCGCACTTGCACACAATACACAATAGAACAATATAATTTGGTCAATGGCACTTCCCAGCCCTCCCCCAACCCGGTCTCCCACCTTGTGGTCCCTTCCTCTACTGATTTCCTTTGATTTTCATGAGATCCACCCCATCTTCCTCTTCCTGTCTAGCTTCCGCATGAGTGAAAACATACGACCCTTGACCTTCTGGTTTGACCTATGTCCCTTAACACGATGGCCTCTAGTTCCACCCGTTTCCCGCACACGACATGATTTCTTTCTCTTCGCGGCTGAGTGAAGCTCCAGTGGGCACACGCACCCCGTTGTCTCTGTCCCTTCATCCACTGATGGACACCGAGGCAGGGTCCATGGTGCGGCCACTGTGAAGGGTGCTGCTGTAACACCGGGGAGCACGTGTCACTGTAGCGCGATGACTTTCTTCCTCAGGATAAATGCCGAGGAGTGGTGCGGCTGGGTCGTGTGGTGGGTCCACCCGCGTCCTGAGTTCCACGTGGTTGAACTAATCTACAGCCCCACCACCAGGGTAAAGGGTCCCTTTTCCTCCGCCCTCTCCAGCGTTGACCCTGCTCGCGTCCTGACCACGGCCCTTCTGACTGGAGCGAGGTCGCAGCGTAGTTTTGATTTGCGTTCCCTAATCGCTAATGACGTCAAACTTTTTTTTTTAACATCATTAGCAATTATTGATTTATTTGTATTTCTTCTTATGAGAGTGTCTATTCATTTGACCATTTAATTGGGTTATTTGATATTTTTGGTGTAAAGTGTTTTGAGTTCTTTATATAATCTGGATATTGGTCCTCTGTTAGAAAAGCAGCTAGCAAAGATTTTCTCCCATTCTGCAGGTTCTCTCTTCACATTCCTGTTTCCTTTGCTGTGCAGGAGCTTTTTAATTTTTCAAAAAAAAAAATTTAGTTGTAAATGGACACAATACCTTTATTTAATTTATATATATGTGGTGCTGAGGATTGAACCCAGTGCCTCACATGTGCTAGGCAAGCGCTCTACCACTGAGCTACAAGCCCAGCCCAAATGAAGCTTTTTATTTTGATGCCACCTCATCTGTTAACTCTGGCATTATTTCCCAAGCTTTAGGGTCCTATTGAGAAAGTCATTGCTTGTGCCGTAGCCGGAGTGTTGACCCGTCGTCTTCCTTAGGAGTTGCATAGTTTCTGGTTTAATTCCGAGGTCTTTGGTCCATTGTGAGTTGACTTTTGTGCAGGGTGAGAGGTAAGGGTCTAGTCTCATCTTCTACACGTGGACATTGTGGGGCATTTGTTAAGCCATTTTGGAGTCTTGTGCTAGGGCAGGGGAAAGCTCCGTGACCCACAGTCTCTGGGCTGTGATTGGAGAGTTCCCAGCAAGCACGTGACCCAGGTCTGATGGGTAGCTCCTGTTGTCTCTGCCAGCTTGTGTCATAGGGCCCAGAGGGAATTATGGCCAGGGTCAGGCAGGGCAGCCTGGATGGGGGATATGGTGGAGCGGCAGTTGTCTGTCCTCCTGTGGGGCTGAGCAGAAGAAGCTCTTCTTGATGGGGTCGATGCCAACCCCGTCCCCCGAGCTGGGTGCCTGCCCTCCTGGCCTCTGTGCCTCAGTTTCCCTACAGGTGGAGAGGCTGCGTGGAGCACTGAGGCTGCAGAGAGGAGAGAGGCCACGAGCATTCCCTTGGCCCTCAGCCACCCCTCCTCCATGGTCCACAGGTCAGCAGGAGCCTGGGCGCCTGTGTGCTGGAGACCCGCCCAGCGGGCACCTGGCTGACTTCCAGCAGAAGTCCTCAAGTTTTCTTGAGTCGCTGAAGGTATTTCCCACTCCTGTGAATCAGGCTGATGTCAATGTGCCCCTCAAGCCTCTCCTGTTTGTGGGTGAGCTAGGACCAGTCTTTGTCCCCGAGGCTGAGCAGAAGGCTCCAGAACACAGAACCGTAGGATTTAGAAACAGGGAGGTGCTGTTACCTGCCACCCCCACCCCAGTGCCAGGGAGCAGGGTGCAGTGGTGCAGGGAGGCAGGCTGAGCAGGGCACCTGGCAGGGCACCCTCCTTCCCAGGCCAGGATGGGGAAGCCATAGGCAGGGAGGGTGGTGGAGTTGCCTGGAGGCATGGGCCCTGCCTAGGCTTGGGATCTACCAGGGTGCTCCCACGAGGAGGGTCCAGTCCTCAGCAAGGCATGGGCGTGCCCAGGAGACCTGAGGCATGGGCTCTCACTCAGCTGAACCAGCAGAAGCAGGAGCAGGAACTGGCCCTTCTGCAGCAGCAGGCAGAACATGAGGTCTGGGAGACGCAGATGGCCCTGGAAGAGCTGCTCTCCAAGCACCAGCTGAAGGTCAGTGGCCACCTCTCCCTGTACCCCGAGGCTCTGACTCTAGTGTCCCTTGTGCTGCCCTTGCAGAGCTCAGCCCAAGGCCCTTCTAAAGCGGGTGCTGCTCCCTTGGCACA
Source organism: Sciurus vulgaris (assembly GCF_902686455.1). Taxonomy (NCBI): domain Eukaryota; kingdom Metazoa; phylum Chordata; class Mammalia; order Rodentia; family Sciuridae; genus Sciurus; species Sciurus vulgaris. The sequence goes on along the minus strand of NC_136476.1, from coordinate 89,553,163 downwards.
GGGGCCACAGGCTGAGTGGAGCACAGACCCTGCCTGGGGATCTGGGGCCCTGCCTTTGCCCACAGTGCCACAGAGGCAGCGTGGGGCTCACCTGAGGACCAGACACCTGGCCACTAGAGTCCTGGGCACCTGCACTGAGGGCACCATGGCAGGACCAGAGCTGGGTCACCCACCTGTCCACGTCCCAGGCTTACTAGACATCTGGGCCTTAGGCTCCTGGTGGGAGCCCAAAGTTCATGACTGAGGGGCATGCCATGTGTGAGCTCTGGCAGGACTCCCGTGAGAAGGGCGGGCTCTGGCCAGCCACCCACACCCTCCTCAGCTCACCCCCCGAGACAGGCAGCTCTTGTACCCAGGCAACCCAGCACCTGTCCCGTGAAAGGGAAGCTGGGCCTCAGGCACAAGTGGTGACTCAGGCCAGTGGGGCACTGGCCCAGCCAATGGCCATGACCTGGCTGCAAGTGACAGCCCTCTGGGAAGTGGCTCTTTCTGCACTGTCGGAGGTCCAGGGACCTTTACTGGGATGCACACTCAGTGCTTTTGGGAGGTGTCCCAGGACAGTAGCAGAGCCGGAGGTGTGTGCACGTGGGTGTGGGTTCGCACAGGGCACCTGGCCCTGCTCCCTCTGCCCCTTCTCCTTCCTGTCCCCTAGCCACACCTCCTCCTCCCTGCTCTGGGCTCCAGCATCACCCTCAGGGTGGCAGGGCCAGGCTTTCCTTCCTGGTCCACGGAGCCTGGTGCCACAGTCCCCAGCCCCCAACCCCTTTGGCCACTGCTGCCCTCCAGCCTCAGCCTTGCTCTGCATCTGCTGGGCACACCACTCCCCCTCCCCTAGAGGGACCAGAGAAGGCTAGCCATCCATTGGAGATGGACAAGCAGGCCTGGAGGTGATGGACCTTCTGGGTGGCAGCTCTGGGGCCTGGGCTGGTAACTGTCTGGGAAGCGTGTCCCTCTCCCTCCACTGCACCCACCCACGTCCTCACAGCGGCTGATGGAGAAAGACTCGGCCCAGGCCAGGCCAGGGATGGCTTCGAAGCTGGAGCAGCTGCAGACCTCCTGGGACTCAGTGCCAAGGACACTCCCTGGCCCAGTCTTGCACTCAGCCAGGTGAGGCTAAGGCTGGGCCAGCACCCCTCCCAACCTGCCGTGGGGCAGGGTGCCCCCCTCAGGTGCTGTGCTGATGGCACTCACCCCTGCTGCGTCTTTTCACTTGACAGAACACTCTCACCCCTGGCTGGAGATGCCGCCCCATTACCCCGGGTGCCCGAGGAAGGACAAGCCGGTGGGGCACACAAGGAAGCTTCTGCAGGTGAGGTCCTGTGCGGTGTGTGCAGGTGCCCGGGTGGCATGGCAAAGCCTGGGGGAGCTGGCTGTGGCTGCCTGGGTGGGCCTGGTTCAACCCGGTTAGTCCTCTGGGGCTTGGCTCCTCTACCCTTTCTGGTTTCTTCCAGTGGCCATGAACTATATCCATGAGGCTCTGCTCTTGACAAGATCTGGGCTGTGGCCAGGAGCAGGGGCTGTCCCACGTGCAACCTGCTGCAGTTGGCCCACGCCAGTCCAGTCAGTGGGTTGGGGGTGGCATTCAGATCCACTACCCTATGGGCTTCCCGCCTGGATGCTTGCCTTGTCACTGAGAGGTGTCCTCGAATATCCAGCTGTGATTGGGTTTGTCCAGTTCTCCTGGCAATTCTAGTGGTTTCATCAGTACATAAACATTTAGGGCTGTGACGAGCCCTTGATGAGTCGACCCCATCCCTATAGAGAACCCCCCTCCTCATCCCCACATTCCTGCCCTGAAGCCTGCCACCATATGCACGGGCACTCGGCTCTAACTAGGACTGGGCACCTCCCTTCCCACCCCTTCCTTTGAATCTGCTGTGTCTTAGCACTGCAAGTGCTTCCTGTGGGCGGTGTGTGGCCATGCCTGCCCCCTGTGAACCCATTCTGTGCCTCCTCTGCTCACCTAGGAAGTGACCACCTGAGCCCTTAGCTTTGGCTTCTGTGCTGCAGCTTGTTTTCTTTGGTCCGTCTGTTATTCATTTTCTTCTCCCACTTTTTGGATTAAACAATGTTTTAAAAATCATTCAGTTTTGTCTCCCTTGTTGGTTTGCAAGCTGCAACTCTGTTACTTGAGTGATGCTTTGGATTAATAATGGAACGCCTTAGCAGGGCAGGGCGGGCGCCTGGAATCCCAGCGGCCTCGTAGGCTGAGGCAGGAGGATTATGAGTTCAAAGCCAGCCTCAGCAAAATCGAGGTGCTAAGCAACTCAGTGAGACCCTGTCTCTAAATAGAATACAAAATAGGGCTGGGGATGTGACTCAGTGGTTGAGTGCCTCTAAGGTCAATTCCTAGGACCCCACCTCCCAAAAACTGGAAGGCCTGGTCTACCTGCAGGCAACATTCCACACCTCACCACAGCCGGGCTGTCACCGTCCTTTAGGCTGCTATTGTTAGGTGTTTTATTCTACAGACGTGGCAAACTCCACAGCACAATGTCATTATCTCATTTAAAGTCGACATGCTCGTTGTAAGTTTCAAAGCGCCATTGCCATGCCGGTCAGTCTCTGGGGTCCTCATTCTTCTGCGTGGATCTGGGTCTCTACCTGCTGTCATTTTCCCTCTGCCTGAAGGAAACCATTTTTGGCAGTGACGTCGACCAGGGACAATGTTCAACACTTGTGTTATGGCTAAGGACGTCATTTTGTCTTTGTCCCTCGTGTGTTCTGCTGCACATGGAATCTGGGTGGACATTTTTTTCAATATGAAAACGTAGCCTGGAGCTGGAGGTGCAGCTCAGTGGAGGAGCACTGGACGCTTGCCCTCAGCACCGGGGGCAGGGTGGGGCCCATGACCCGTGGCACTTTTGCTCCTCTGAAGGTGACTGCCTGCTCTCTCAGCTGCTGCTAGGGCTGTTGTGGTTTGGCGCACTCTGGTGACGACCTACTTTGGTGTAGTTCTCCTTCGCGTTTCTTGTGCTGGGTGTTTGTTGAGACTCTCGGACCCACGTGAACTTGCAGCTCCTACTGCTTTTCTTGCTCCCTCCACTTCGCTCCTGCTGGAGTTCTGATGGCCCAGTGTTGGTGGCGTGGAGCTGTGGCCTGTGCCCCTGGTGTCCATCTGCTGGGAATTCCACCGTGTGCTTCACCATAGCTATCTTTTTGGGCTCTAAAAGCTCCCTTTAGACTTTTTCTTTTTTATGTCCCCCTTGATCCCTCGTATCATTTTAGACATGTGGAACATGTCTATTCTCTGCCAGTCCCAATGCTGTCAAGCCTGGGTGGGTTCCGGCCTGTCATTCTCCCCTGAGGGACGGCTCCTGCTGCAATGCCTACTGCTGGACGTGCTGCTGGACGTAGTGCATGCTCCCTTGTGGGGGCTCGGTATTCCATATTCCTCATCTTTCACAAGCCGTGTTCTGGAATGCAGCTACCTGGAATTAGTCTGAGCCTTTCAGGCCTTGTGTTCATAATTGATGAGGCAGATCCAGATCCGTGCTCAGCCTGGGGCTAGTTATTCCTGCAACCAAGGTCAGAAGGTTCTGTCACCAGCTCCTCACCTGGCTGGTCCCAGCCTCCTGGTTCTTCTGAATGCATTGGCCTCTGGTTTCTGCTGCTTCTTTTATTTTTATTTTATTTTTGGTGCTGGGGATCAAATTCAGGGCCTTGTGCATGCTAGGTAAGCGCTCTACCCCTGAGCTACACCTCAGCCTGGTTGCTTATTTATGTGTATTAGTTGACGGGTTGTCTACTAAATACTCAAGGGAGATACTGCATAGATGATCTGTGAGGTTCTCCATGTGGCTCTCCCCTGGCAGTTTATCCCACCAACTACAGACACTGGTCTTCCCTGACTCAGCTCCACCCCTTTCCTCAGGGGTCTGGGGGGGGGGGGGGCGTTCCCTCCCTGCAGCCTGGAAACTCCAGGTCTTGCCACCTGTTTCCTATCAGTGATCACGTGCTCCGCTGTTGGACATTCAGTGCGTGGAAAGCTGTCCTTTCATATATGTGTGCATGTATGTTATTTTTTAGTTGTTTCAGATGGAATGGTAAATCCAAAACTCAATCCCATGTACTCTTGGTGGGAAGAAAACGTTCCTACTGATCTTTTTAAAGTATAGGTCCTTTCTCTGCCACTCCCAGTACAGCAGGGTGGCCCACAGAGGTCAGCAGCCAGAAAGCTCCTTAAGCCAGGAATTGGGGCTCTGCTGGGGCTGGGCCTGGGAGTTACTCCCCTGGCCTCAGGGTCCCCTTCTGTGGAAGTGAGGTGGCTGGGTTGCTCATCAACTTTTGGTCTGATCTTTCCCTCAATTGAGGGGTCAAACCCCAGAACTTCACATCAGGAGAAAGCCAGCCAGAGATCCCTTCTGCGAGGCCCTGTGAGGTGCTGCTGAAGCAGCCAGGGCAGGTGGGTGGGGTACCAACTGCCTACCTCTGGAGGCCCTCCTGGAGGAGGCCCCGGGCAGGGCACTGACCCGGCCACTGCCTGCTTTCTCTCTCAGAGCTGGAGAAGCCCAAGCTGGGGAAGACTGACCCAGCCCACTCCCAGCTGCCCTGGACTAGGATCTGCCCACCGGACAGCCCCACCCACCAGGTACAGGGAGAGTGGGGGGTGGGGGGCACTAGCAGTGGGCATCAGTGCGCTGGGGGTCTACAATGGGCCCTGCTGGTTGGTTCACTCTGCCATCAACCACCCTTCCAGCTGACAGTCTCCCCAGCCAGTTCCTCCTGCCCTGGGTGACAGGTGGGGACAGGCCTTGCAACAGGGTGCTTCTCCAAAGGCCTGCCCCTCCCAGCTTGCACACTGCAGGGCAGGTGACCGCCCTTTCAGGAACACTCTAGAACGTAAATGCACCTGCACCTCCTGGCCCAGGCGCAAGGCCATGAGGGTACATCACCTTCCCTCAGCAGCTCACAGTGGGGAGGGGTCCTCGCAGGGGAGAGGGACATGGCAGGGGGATGAGCAGGGCAGCCAGTCCGCGGCCAGTCTGGGAGGGCTTCCTGGAGGCAGGGGCCTCTTCCCCAGGGATAGGCGCCACTCCCACCAGGCGAGGCCGTGGCCTAGATACTCGCGGGTGACGCGGGCACGTCGATCTTCCCCGCCCCAGCGGAAAGCGGAGAGGCCCCCAGGTGCCCAACCCGTAGCTTCCAGATCCTTCAGCCTCTTCACCGTCCGGCTGCTGGAGCAGAACCTGCGGGAGGAGGAGCTGCGCGCACAGCACCTGGCTGAGTTGCTGCGCCTACGCGAGGTGGCCCTGGAAGAGAGGGCGCGCGCCGAGCTGGCTGGCCTGGAGCACGAGTCGGGGTGAGCGCGCGCACCTGGCCCTGGCCCGAAGCCCCGCCCGGGATCCACCCTCCTCTGGGCCCCACCCGGCGGCCCCGCCCTCTGGCTGGCCCCGCCTTCCCGGTGGCACCGCCCTTATCGTGATCCCCGCCTCTCCGGGCCCGTCCCGCCCCGCCCCTGGCCCAGCCCGCGTTAGTGAAATGCACGTTTTAGATAAAAGTAAAAGTAAAGTACCCCAAAACAAATGGGAATCGAACGCCACCCGCAGCCCACCTCTGAGACCGCCTGGGCCGTTCTCAAGTGTACCTTGTCTGATGTTGCTGAGGGAAACACGTGGCCATGGGAGCAGTGGACTTAGGCTGCGCGTGCTGATTCCTGAGCTGAGTTTTTCATTTAAGATGTCAGATCACCATGGGACTGCTTCAGCGAGCAGGGGCGCCAGCCGAGAGAGAGCTGTCTCGCCCTTGGCCGGCGCCCTGCTGCGGGGCTTTCCTGCTGGGTCCCCTTCTCATTACTGGTGAACGTCCTGAGAGACGTCTTCCTCAGGAGCATCCTTGGAGGTGGTACAGCCTCGTAAGCAAGGATGCGGTCAGGAGACTCTTGATATTGCCACCAGTGGAGGCCTGCCTCCCTCTCTGGAGCAGTGCTGGCCTGTGTTGGGTCCCAAGGGTGGGAGGTGCAGCCAGAGGCTGGCCACTGTCTCTTAGACCCAAAGCAGTCGTGAAGGGGTTGGAAGAGGACTGCCTGGACCACCCCAGACCCTCTCGCCTGCCTTGCATAGCCACTTCTCCCAGCGTCTGGTCTGCAGGAGGGCATTCCCAGTGCACCTGGCTACGCTGGGCTGGCCTTGTCTGTGGCTTTCCATGTCCACTTCCACAGTGAGTCTTCCTCCTCCCCAGGTGTCTGGCTTTGAGCAAGGGGCCCAAGGCAGCACAGGAAACCCTGTCGGAGAGGCAGCAGCAAGCCCGCAGCAGGCTTGAGGAAGAGCAGGTATGGCCTGGACAGGTGCACATGGGGCGTCCTGCGCCCTCCTGGCTGGGGACAGGACCACCTGGCACCACAGCTGGAGAACCCTGAGCCTCGCCATCCCGTGGTGCCCTAGAGAGTTCATGTCTGAGGGGCAGCAAGGCTGAGTGGAGCAGGCCTGTAGTGCTGGTTCCAGGCCAGCCTCAGCCTCTTCTGGCTGTGACCTTGGGGAAGTGGCTGCATCTCGAGGCCTCGGTTTCCCGTCTGAACAGGAGTGTCTCTTTTCTGGGGCTTGGGAAAGTCAAATATTGGGACAGAACCCAGGGAGAGGATGGGTTGAGCACCCTGCTTCCCTCCTGAGCAGGGCAGCAAGGCGGGTGAGGTGGGAGCTGCCAGGGGCTAGACAGCATGTCTGACTTGTCCTCTTTGGCTGGTGCAGAGGGACGGTCAGCACCTGAGGGACTTCCACCTGTCCAAGCACCAAGATGGGAAGCAGCTCTGGCAGCATCAGAAGGCCGTCCTCACAGCACAGAGCTCTGCCACCTGCCTGCAGCAGGAGCTACAGTCACAGAGCCAGCTGCCACAGGTGGGTGCTCTCATCTGGCCTGCAGGCTGCTGTCCCCTGGCTGCTTTGTGTGAGTGTGTAAGTCTCTTGTAAAAATGCTTTGTCACCTCAGTAGAAAGGGACTCCCGGGGTGAGGGTGCGAGGGACCTGCTAGGTGTGCCCCAACCCTGAAGGTCCCTGGCAGAGGTGCCCTGGCTGGCCCTGCCCGAGGGGGGAGACTTCCAGTGGTCTCAGCAGGCACGCCAGGCCAGGGGCATGGAGAAAGGCCCTGGCTGAGGCAGGGAGCCATCAGAAAGGAGGCTGGACTGAGGTGGAGGTGCCCAGGGCTTTCCTTAGCAGAGGCAGAGGGCTGGAGCAGGCCCAGAAGCGTACCTCTGGCCAAGGAAGGAGAATGTGTCCTGGGGCTCCTCAGGGAGGCTGGCCCCTGGGCCTGGCAGCCACTGTGTCCTGGTGGGGAGGTCTCCTGCTTCCCTTCCCTGCCAGCTGACAGTACAGAGGAGGCAGTGCACAAGAGGGTGGGGGCTGTTCCCAGTTGAGCTGTGTGCTCTCCCCACCTGAGCATCCCTCCAAGTTGGGGTGACTGTGATCTTAAGGGTGGGGACAAGAACTGAATGAATCAGGCTTTCTGAAGCACCTGCCCCAGGCCAGCCTGCAGGAAAAGGAATCCTGGGCAGCCTGATTCTGGGGCTCACTGGAAGTGCCTCTGGCCACCCTTGGGCAAGGACACATCTGAGCCTCCTTTCTGCACCTGTCAGCAGGGATCCATGGTGCTTGGGCTGCCCCACTGTGGCCACTGCCACATGTGCCTTCCTCCTGCTTTCCCCAGGAGAAGAGGGGTGGCCACCTGAGGCTCACTGTGCTCTTTCCTAGAATTCCAGCCCTGAAGTCAAGACCGTTGGAAAGGAGGGTTCTGAGCCCAGCCAACAACCGGAGGGAGACCTGACAGCCCACAGGCCTCACAGCCCCACCAGCCAGTGTCCCCAGAGTAGCCCTGAATGCTTGAAAGTCTCACAGTGAGTTGGTCACGGGAGGCCCTGGCCCTGGCACTTACTATTAAAGGCCTTGTGTTTGCTTGCTGCCATGGATCTACCTCACTCAGCCCCACCTGGGAGGGTGGGGAGATGTGGTGGGCTCTGAGAGACCTTGTTCCTGCTGGCTGGCCCAGAGCTGCCTTGGCTGCAGGGGTGGAGCAAACAGCAGCTGCACTTTCCTGGCTCTGTCTGGCCAGTGTGGATCATGGGGAGTCTCCCAGGGCTGCCAGAGGGTGTGGAGGAACAGGAAAGGTGGACAGCCTGACTGGGGGCAGTAGGTAGCACCTGTGCGGCAGCCCGTGCCTCTGGACACCCTCTCCGGGCTGCTGTGCTCTGTGGCCAGTGGTGGCTGGGCACTGAGTGTGGCCATATGGCCACTTGGTTTGCAGCAGAAGGGGACAAGGGTTTCTGCCCATGCCAAGTCGTGGTGGGGTCTGATGACCAGTGCTTCCTGACCTAAGGCTGGCCATGGGAGCAGCACGTGCTGCGCCTTTTTTCTTGGCTTCTCCATTCTGGGAAAGCTCCTCCCTCCCAGCTTAAAATGGCCCTGGAGTCTGGGAGGCCCTCTACTCTGCACTTCCACCCCCAGGGCCAGCAGCCCAGGACTCTAATGTCAAAACCCATCTTCCAGGCAGCAACCTTGTGAGCGGGGTAGACACTGAGGGAGACCCCCACGCAGGAGGGGTCTACTCACAGGAGCAGCCTTTCAGGGACCCACTTGGCCACAGCCCAGCAGCTCTTTTCCAGCCTGTGGGACCTCCCTCAGCCTAGGAAGCCATTGCTCACCGTCTCCTGCCATCAACCCCAGGGGCTTCCTTCTAGGACAGTGTTCAGCATGGGTTGAAGAATGCTCCCAGTGCTGCCAATCACAAGTCCCAGGAATCTGAAAGTGCACCCAGGATGACTCCACTGCTTGGCACTTGGGGGTTTGGAGGGCTGCCAGTGCCCACGTGGCTCTGGACCCTGAGACCAGGTTGAGCCTGTCCTTCTGGGCTTTCCTCATTCCACCAGTCACTGTTTGAAAGTTAGAAAGTGGGGAAGGCAGGCTCGGGTAAGGAGGCCGTCCCTGGAGCAGCTGGCTCCTGATGTTTGCTGGAGGTGGTGGTGCAAGGAGAAACAGGCACACGTGGTTCATTTGTCCTGACTCTGGGTGCTGGGGCTGGACGCATTCCTGAACAAGCGTCTGTGACACTGTGTCCCTGGGGTGTGAGAGGGACAAGGACCAGGAAACAGGGTTTACAGGGCCTGTCCTGAGAGGCTGGCTGCTGGGAAGGGCTTGAGGGGAGGTGATAAAGCCTCTGGAAGGGCCTGTTTCCATGGCTGCCCTGAGGGTCAGGTGGACTGGTGCAGGGGCTGAAGGGCCCCGCAGGTGCTGCCCCTCCTCCCAGGGCAGCCAGCAACGAGTGTCTGGCTGAGGACTACCCTCCACAAACCACGGTCCCAGCCACACCCCCTGCCCAAATGTGACTCTGGGAGGGAGACTCCCAGGACCACCCAGGGTGGGGGCAGTGAGCTGCACAGCCTCCTGTGGGGACAAGGGCAGCAGATGCATTGCCAGGCACCCATGAGAGAGCAGCGCGGTGCTCCAGAACAGATCTGCCTCCTTGTCCTTCATCCAGAGGGATTTGGGAGACCTCTCCTGCTGCCTGGAGGCTGGGCTGGGGGCAGCTTCTTGCAACCCTGGCAGTGTGACCCAGGCAGGCAGGACACTGGTGCCTGGCAGCAGGCGTGGATGTACTCTGTGCATCCCAGGGTCTGGGCAGAGCCCACCATGCACACATGGGTGTTGACCCAGGGCCCCGGGGTTGGTTTCCATGTAGAAAGCTTGGCAGGGCCTGTGCTGGGGAGGAAGACAGACATCTTCCCAACCACATCCCAGCACCATACCCCCCCGCAGAAGCCCCATCTGAGGCAAGAGGCCATGCTTGGGAAGCCTCTGGATAGGGGGGACCAGGACCCTGTCTTCCACATAGCCGCTGGCCATAGCTCACCTGGGTGTGGCAGGAGGTTGTTTCTGAGACAAGAAGGTGCTGTGGTGTGGGTGGGTGTGCTGGGTGGGAGCAGCCGGGGGTGGGCAGTCACCTCTGGCCTGCATTGCCTTTCAGCCCCCGCTCTGTGCCACTGGAGGAGGCACCCCCTGAGACAGCTTCCCATGCGGATGATCACTTGCGGCCTCGGAGGTCATCGTGGGGAGAGGAGATGCCTGAGGCCAGAAGCCCACTGGTGGAGAGTGGCAACCATGTGGACCAAGGTAGCTGGGCATGGCAGCAGCAGTGGCCAGCTGAGGACAGATGGTCACAGGCTCATTAGGCTCACACAGCTTGGAGCTGAATTATCTTGGGGTCAGACAAACCTACATTTTGCCCACCAGGCTGGGCGTGCGGCCAGCAGAGTGCATCTTGGGCTTGCCCGCGGAAAGCCACCCCATGCTATACTTCAAGGTACAGCGTGGGGTGCCAACAGAGGGGTGCCCAAGCACGCTCTCCTGCTTGCAGAGGGCTTCTGACAGGGGCAGCTCCTCAGAGTACTAGGCTGGCCCCAGTGCAGGCCTGAGACTTGCCAGGCAGTGCTGAGCACACTGACCAGCCCAGAGCAGCAGCAGTGTCCAGCTCAGGTGAGGGTAGAGAGAGGACCAAGCCTGGCGGGAGCCCCCTTTCCTGCTCAGAGCTGAACCTCCAGGCAGCAACACAGCGGGGCATGGGGTTGGCTTGTTTGCTGTTGGTTCCTCCAGGAAAAGTCCAGGAAGAGGGTGGCAGCTGCTCCCACCTCTCCTAATGCACCAGTCCTGAGGGCAGCTGGCATGGTCACCCAGCCTGTCCCCCATCTGTACCTATGACGTCCTTCCCCTTCCTGGCCTCAGCCTCCTGCTCTGGACAATAATGGAATGGGATCAGGGAAGCTGCCATGACATTTCCACAAGCTGGGTGGCTTGAACGACAGGCGTATTCTCTGGAGGCCAGAGGTCTGAAATCTGTGTTGCTTCCGGAAGCTCCAGGGGAGGGTACTTCCTGCCTCTCCAGCTCCTGGTGGCGCTAGATATTTATGGGTTCATAGCTCCATCACGCCAGCCTCAGCCTCTATCTTCACATGACCTCTCGCTGTCTGTCTCTTCTCCGGGATCTTTTGTTCCTCCCCAGTGGCTATCCTCCCCTCTTTCCTGTCTCTTTTAAGGATATCAGTCATTGGATTAAGGCCCATCCTAACTCCAGGATGATCTCATCTAGGGATCCTTAATTGTATCTGCAAAGATCCTATTTTCAAATAACTTCCCACTCCCAAATTCTGCAGGGTAAGACTTGGACACATCTTTTGGGACACAGTTCCACCTTCTGTGGGTGGCCTCTGAGGACCCTTTCTGCCTTAGGCAAGGCCTGTGAAAGGGATGGTCTCTCCCCTCCCCCCGAGTGGCAGGCATGGGCCCCCACCCTGCTGACTGGCCCTGGCTTTCCAGTTTCTCATGTCCCTCCAGCTAGAGCGCTGGTCTCAAAGCAGTGACACAGTTAGAAAAACCCAGGGAGCACATGAACATGTGTGTGTGGGTGGTGAGTTGCAAAGGGACTCAGGGCCCAGCTCACTGGACTCCTCAGGCCCAGTGTGGCCTCTGGGCAATGTCTTGGAACCTCAGGTACCCTGGCACACAGTCTGGAGGGCTGTGGGTGGAGCTGGTACTTCCGGGACACTGGCAACTACGGGCAGAAGGAACAGAAGAGGCTTAGAGAGAGGGCAGGGTACAGGTCAGCTTTGTGATTGGAGGGAGACGAAGGTTCGGGGCAAAAGCCTTTAGGAGCAGCCATGGCTTCCCTGGAGGTGACAGCTGATGCCCAGATCTCTGGGTTCCACAGAGGGAGAAGTAGGCAGGTGGCCATGCCGAGCTTTCCCCAGCAGCTGGCTCTGCCTCATCTCCAGGTCCGGGGCTTCCTGCAGGCCAGTCGAGGTCTGTGACTCTCAAGACTGTGTCTTCAGAGCCTGGTGAGCAGCCTCGTGTCCCCCTGCTGAACCTTCTGCTCTCGAGTTCTCTGAGCATCGGACAGCTGCTGGGCCCAGTCCTTCCTGTATGAACCCCCAGGAAGCCCTCTTCTCCCATCTCCCCAGCCCTGCCTGCTTGGGGTCCCCCTTGCTGCCAGTCTATATCCTGATCTTGGTTGGGGTGCTGGTTACCTGCATGCCCTTGCCCCTGTGGTGCTGACGGGCCTCCTGGTTTCCCCAGTCTCTGGCAGCCTGTCTGCAGGTGGCACCTGTGTCCTTGGCATCTTTGGTCCTGTCTTGTAGATGCAGGTCATGGAGGCAGAGGGGAGCACCCCCACAGCTCGACTCAGGCCACCAGAGGCAAAGGAGCCACCCACAGGTAAGCTCCCTAGATAGAGCCTGTGGGCCTCCCCGCTGTGCAGCCTGCCAGCAGCCTCCCTGCATCCAGCAGATCCTGTCCAAGGCTGGTGCCCAGGAGCCAGGCAAGCACAGGGAGGCCCCTGAGGAAGCAGAAGAGGAAGGGGCCTGGTCTCAGAGCCTTTCACAGCTAGAAGACTGACTGACTGTGTCCTGAGGGAGTGGTTCTTCTGTGGTATTAAAAGTCATAACTGGCTCTGATTGTCTTGTCACAACCTGGCTTATCTGGAACCATATTTAAGTGTCTGGAAATCAGCATCACCGGAAGCTTCTCCATTGCCTGACATGGGGTTTTGCAGGTCTCACATTCTTAGCTTCCTGAACTCTTACGTGGTCCAGAGCAGGAGATTTGCTCTCGGTTTTGGTGAGGGTGCCCAGGTGGAGTGCTAGAGGCAGCATGGCCCGACTGTCTTGGTGCCCAGGGTAGAGCCCCAGAGCTGCCCATTGCTGGCATACAGCATTGCTCAGAAGCCCTTTCAACGTCCACCCTCAGGAGCAGGAAGGACACAATTTTCCTGGCAAGTCTGCTGGACCAAGGGAGGGCTCCCTGCATCTGGAGCTCAAGAGACAAAAACCTCAACACAGATCAGGTGGGATGGGAAGAGCTTAGACCAGCTGGACACCAGGTTGCCTTGGAGAACTGTGGCCCTCGGGGAGGCCGGAGGTGGTGGTGGGCACCCAGTGTGCATTCCCATGGCTTGCCCCCTCTGCCAGCGTCAGGCCCAGGCTGGCTGCATCCAGGCTTCTACAGCTGCCCGAATGTGTTCGCCTAAAGCCTTCCTCCATGGCATCCCTGCCTGCTGCCCCCACAGCCACGTGTACTAGCTGTCAGCTTCTTGGGCAGCCAAGTTGCCCACACCCCACTCAGGGGCCTTGTTGCCTCCTGAGGTGATCGTGCTCGTCATACCCGCCCTGCAGAGGAGGAGACCGAGGTTCAGGGACTGGTGACTGGCCTGTGATCTGGAGCTTGTGATAGGTGACCTGGGACTTGCCTTGGGGCTGTTGACACAGCCTCTACTGCTCTCTGGTCAGAATACAGTTTGCAGGGTCTCCCTGACTGGCACCTGGTCATGGTTGACCGGAAGCCAGGGTCCTCCCTGCGTGATCCCCATTGCCTTGGTCTTCACCAAGGGCCAGGGACAAGAGCTTCAGGCACATAGCTCTGGTTCCCTTAGGGCAGTGGCTTCAGGTATCATGGTCCTAACACCCTGCTGAGGCCCAGGAAGAACTCGGGTCTGGGGAGATGATGATTAACTCAGAGGCTCTGTGTGTCTATTCTGTCCCCACCTGGCTGGTCTTCTAGCTCTGCTATGGAAGCCCACCCCTGCCTGGCCTTCTGCACTCCCCACCCGTGTCCGGGCTGGCAGAGTGGGTGTTCCTCAGCTCAGGATGGGTAGGAGAGAACAGGAAAGGAATAGGGTTTCCCAGCTGCCTGCAGGAGATTCCCCCACAGTGGGGAATGAGATCTCTAAATTTAAAATATATTTTCTATGAGCATTTTTTGGGGACCTCTGCACTAACTATCCAACAGGGTAATTTTAGCAGATAACCATGTGTTTTTATGTCCTCATGCTAATCAGATACAACACAGAAGTCTTGTGTCCATTTAGAATATTCAGATTTTTTTCATGTAGCTTCAGAATTCCTGGAAGTCATTCCCTCTGCCTCGCTGTCTGTGCCTGCTGGGGCTGACAGTACCTTTGTCCCCCAGGAGACTCTCAGACCAAGCCAAGGATCACCTTCACAGAAGAAAGTCCCCCAGCTCAGACACACAGCCCTTGGTGGAAGTTGGCGGGACAGAGCCAGCAGTCCCAGGGCAGAGAGGGCTCTTGCAGTCCCCAGGAAGCCAGAGTGAGTGGCATGTGATGTGGCCAGGGGTCCATCACATGAGGTCTGTGGGAGGGGGCCTCTGAGGCTCTTCTGGTGGGGCCAGCGACCTGAGATCTGCCTACTCTGGGCCTCGCTCCAAGACTCAACCCCTGGGCAGCAAACATCTTTTCTGTGGTGGGAGGAGGGTGTCTGGTGAGCGGGGATCTCCACAGTCCTCTTCGGGGGAATGGCCTTGGCTCCACAGTGGTCCCTGGAGGCATGAGGGCTCCATCTACAACCCAGGGACGTGCGTGGCCAGTGCTCCAGCAGAGACCACACTCAGACCTGTCATTTCTGCAACGTGCATCTTCCAGGTGGCTGAAAGCAGCACAAGTCAAGAGGAAGCAGGATTGGGGCTGGATGTGGCCAGGAGCCCTGTAGGGGAGCCTCAGGACACGAAGAACTGGTGGCTGGGGGAGCAGAGGTGCGGGACCACCAGGGTGGGGCTCTGAGGCGGGGAGAGGGTCGGCCAGCACACCGCCCTCTCACTGCTGAGACTGCACGCCCAGCTGTGTGACATCCCTCAGTCCAACCCCCTTTCTCAAACAAAGATGGTGCCCAATGAATGGACCCAAGGCACAGTTGGAGGGCAGCAGGGGGGCTGCCATGCAGCACATGCCCCACCTACTCCCTGATTAAGTGGGGCTGGGGCCGGATGGCCCACAGCAACAGCCTCGCCCCCAGGAACCCTTTGTGCAAATGGTCAGCACACAGGGTGGTAGGTGGCTAGCAGGGATGTTCCTCAGAGTACGGTCCTACAGGTGCCTGACCATGAGCCCTGTGGGACGGAAGGACAGGGATTCCTCCGGGGGGTGCTCCAGGGTTTCTCCACCAGTGTGCTCACAGGTGGAGGGACAGGGACTCCTCCAGGGGGCTCCAGGGCTTCTCCACCAGTGTGCTCACAGGTGGAAGGACAGGGACTCCTCCAGGGGGGCTCCAGGGCTTCTCCACCAGTGTGCTCACAGGTGGAGGGACAGGGACTCCTCCAGGGGGCTCCAGGGCTTCTCCACCAATTTGCTTACAGGTTAGAGGCCTGTCGGCAGCAGGACATCAGGGTCCCCTTCGCCTGGTTGGAAACTGCTGGGCTGGCGGCCTCTCCAGGTGATGCCCCGTCCTCCCCAGGGACCCCCAATGCCAGCCCCAGGACATCAGGTCCTCACTTAAGGGTGGTCTGAGAGCCAGACTTCTCACCACAGCACATGGTCCTACCCTCCCTGTGCCCAGCTGCAGGGACCCTGCCCAGGCCCCTCTACAGGGCACCACCAATGAAAGTGAGGCAGAGCCAGCCCCTCAGTCTAATGACAGCTGAGACACAGGAGTGACCTCTTTACTGATGGGGCAGATGGGGTAGCTACCCTCTGGTTGGTCAGAGGTCCAGCACTCTGGCACCTGAACTTTTCCCTGCCTCTGTCCTTCTGGCTTTGAGCCACTGACTGTGGGGGCCACAGGAAGAGACTGCTAGCGTGGGGGTGGCACTGCTCCAGGGCTAGGGTCTGCATGTGACAACCATGGCGTCATCCCAAACTCATCCTGTCTCAGCAGCTCCTGTGGCCCCCAAGGAGGAGGCCTCTGTCCCTTGCTCAGGCAGCCTCCTACCCCAGCTGGGGGCCCCCTTGGACCTGGACATGGAGTCTGCCTCCAGGACCTGCTGTGGGTCTTCAGAAGCCCCTGCATCATCCCCCACCCCCTCAGCAGGCTCTGCAAGTGACCTGTCCTGCTCCTCTCTCCAGGAATTTCAGAAAGTCACAGCCACCCTGGTCCAGCTTTCTGACAGTTCCCTTTCCCTGTCTGGCTTGGAAGCAGAGGTCACCCCAGATGCTGACCTCAACCAATCCAGGGATTTCTCTGTTCATGACTCCTGGGAGGAACTCAGCCCACCTTTGTCCTGGGGGCTCCACCAGGAAGACTCTCAGCTAGGTGGTGTTCCTGGGGGTGCAGGATGCAGGTCCTGGCCAAGGCAGGAGGGCAGAGGGGCTGGGTCCATGGGTGGCTCCTCCATGGAGGTAGCTATGGCAGGAGGCCTGGAGTCCAGACAGAGCCTCCTGCAGGCAGGCTGGTCACTGCCCCTCCCAGATGCCCTCCCTCCAAGGTCGGGGTCAGAGCT
The DNA here is from genome assembly GCF_902686455.1 of Sciurus vulgaris. Classification (NCBI taxonomy): domain Eukaryota; kingdom Metazoa; phylum Chordata; class Mammalia; order Rodentia; family Sciuridae; genus Sciurus; species Sciurus vulgaris. The sequence goes on along the minus strand of NC_136476.1, from coordinate 89,536,964 downwards.
TTCAGAAGCCTCCCACCAAATTTGGGACGAGGACAGCAGGGAGAACCTGTGGGAAGCTGGCATTGCTGCAGAGCCAGCTGCAGGGAGCTCCCGGCCTTCAGGTGGCTCGTCTGACCTCAAGAAAAGTGGACAGCCTCAAGTGCCTCTTCCTCTCCTGGGCCCTAGAGAGGGCCAGGGATCTTCTGGAGCCAGCAGAAGCCTCACCAGTGGATCAAATACAGGGAACACCAAGCAGGCTTTCCCTGAGGAGACTGACCAGGGGCTCCCATTCCAAACCCCTTCCACCAGTGACTTAGACCCAGCACTGCCCTTTCCCTCGGGGACTTTCACATCTGGAGGAGAGCCGGTGCCTCCCCAGGCCTCAGTGGACTTCCAGGAGGAGCCCTGGGCTGCTGATCTGAGTCTGTCCACTGAGAGGAGACTTCCACAGACCTCACCTGAGCCTGAGGTCCCCCTGGCCCAGCAGACTCCTGAGGTCTCCAGCAGACTAGACTCTGGGGCTGCCGGGAGCCAGGTGCCTGGGTGTGGGGGGCGTGGAGACTCTGTTGCTCTGGAGGAAGCTGGTCCCCCACATGCCATTGGCTTCTTGGCTGAGATCCTGTCTCCAGTTGACAAGGGGCTGTCCTGCAGTGGGGACCTCCCGTCCTCCACCCACAGGGATGCCCACCGTCCCCCAACACCTCCCACCCCTGAAGCAAAGAGTGACTCATGCTCGGAAGACTTCCCTTCCCCACCTGAGGAGGCCATGCTTTCTGGGGGCTCAATGGGCCCTCTTGGGGAGGACACCTCCATCGCCACTGAGGATTTTTCTGAGGAGGCTCTGCCAGAGGCACTGTCCCCAGGGCCACAGGAGTTGGGGCTCTGCTTGGGGGTGCCTGAGAAGGGCAGAAGCCTCCAAGGCAGATTGGGTGGATCGGGTTCTCCCGTGGGTAGCCAAGCCATGGGCAGCCAGGGGTTAGAACCAGCCAGCTGGCCAGGGTCCCCCTTGAATGAGGGGGCAGGCAGTGCCCCTAGGACTTGTGTGGCCCAACGGGGTCTGCTGAAGCCGCTGGTGGCTGGCGACATGGATGTGCACCAGGCTCTGGGATTGGGGTCCTGGGCTGGTGTGGCTCCTAAGGAGTCCCTGGGCCATGTGAGCAGGCCCTGGGAAGGGGCGCCAGGCCTTGAGGGCACAGAGTGCAAGCCAGGGTCAGGGCCCCTCTTGGTGGGCCTGGATGGGCCCCTGCTCAGAAGGACAGTCACATCCCCAGCACCCTGGCCTGCAGTCCCTGCAGCCTCTGCCCCAGGCCCAGTGCCCTGGCTGGTCACTGTTGGTGGAGAGGGTGAGGGAGGCCTGAGCTTGTGGGCAGAGGACCAGTCTGGGGCTGGGGACTCACTGGGCAGAGAGCAGCCCCCTGGAGGACACTCCACTCTGATCCTTGCCTCAGGCCCCTGTGCTGATCTCCCAGGCTTGGAGAGAGGTGAGGGAGCCCAGGCTGTGGATCTGCTGTCCACCCAGCTCACCAGGAGGATCCTGTGCGACTCGCTGGCTGTGCTGTCAGGGCTGGTCCCCCAGGGCAGCCCCCAGGGGAAGCACACACACTCGTGAAGTCATTGCGTGTGCAGGTGTGTGCAGGAGGCTTCAGGAGGCCTGGACTTCCAGGGTGGACTGGAAATGAGGAATGGCCATCCTGCTCTGGCTGTGCAGGATGGTCATCTGAAATAGCTGCTTACTGAGCAGAGACTGCACATCACTTGCCGACTGGATCCAGCTGCATTTCTCTGGACAGTTTCCACAGCCTTCTCAGGTGGCAGAAGAGTCAGATCCTGAGTGATTAAGAGACAGGCTGTCAAAGGTTGTGTGGGCGGCAAGGACAGGCGAGGAGGTTGGGTACTCCAGCAAGAACAGCCCTAACAGGATGGCGTGGGAGTCAGCAAAGGCCAAGAGAGGAGGAGAGAGCAGTGGTGTGGGTGAAAGAGGAGCTGGGGAGGGTGGACCTCCCAACTCTGGCCTGCCTTCGGCTTCTGTCGGCAACGGTCTTCTGCGTTTACCATTTCCAGTAAATTACTTGCCAGGGGGCTGATTGGCAGGTATGCCCCCCACATGCCCGACTCCTGCAGACTAGACAGGGTGTCCACTCAAGGGCCAACACTCCCTTCGCCTCCACCAGCAAAGCCTGGGGCTTGTCCTCTGGGGGTAGGGGACCTCTCTGGTACTGCAGACTTGTCCATATTTCAATAGGGCTCCTAGGATGCCAGGGCCATCTCTTTCCTCAGAAGCACAGTGACTGGGTCCTAGCAAGAGACCTTGTGTGTGGGCATGGGGGGTTCAGCCCACACCACCTCCATTTCCTGGGTGGACCTTCCAGGACGGAATGACCCAGAGTGGCTATCTGGAGGTGTGGGCAGGTGCTTCCTGCCAGTCTCTACCTCTGCGAGGAAGCACTGTCCCCCTCATCACACGAAGCCCCACCTTTCTCAGGACATCGTCCAGAGGAGTCCAGGCTCACCAGGTTTCCTGAGTGGAAAAGAGCAAGAGAACACTGACTATGGAATGAAATGAGTCCCACAGCCTTGCTGGGCCCCCCAGAGGCTGGGGACAGGACCCTAGGCAGGACAGGGCTGCCCTGGGGCAGGTTCAGCATATCCCCCTGGAAAACAGCCTGGAGCATGTGTGAGAGGAGGATGGGCCACCCCAGCAGTGACCTTCACCCAGAGCAGCCACCTCCACAGGTTCTGATGGGTTCTGGTACCATCCCCAGGGGAGGAGTGGGCTGCCTGATGCCCTGTAGCCCACCCTCGCCCCTCGCAGTGCCCCAGCTAGGTGCCCAGGCTCGGGAAGAGAGAAAACTTCCCCGGCCACCCCGCTCCCAGGAGGCTTCATGGGGGTTCAGGAGGACCAGAGGGGTGGGCTGTCTATAGGGCTCCCATGTGAGAACCCACTGGGCTGGGCTGCGGCCTCCCTTGGAAGCCTGGCCAAGAACCTTGCTGTGCAGGCAGCAGTGTCGGCTGCCCCTGAGGCTGGCGCCCTCTGGACCTTGGCCTGGGGTAAGCTCCTGTGCTCTGACAGCCCTGTGCCCTGGACAAGTCCCTGGCGGGCTCCCAATCCCACCGACCGCTGAGGGTGCCTCTGCCTTCGTGCCCGCTCTCTGCCTCCTGAGCCTGCGGCCGCTGACCTGGGTCCAGGCCCTTCTGTGGCCTGCATGCAGAGTGGTGTCAGGTGGGATGTGCGCCCTGAGTCGCACAGATGTTAGGAGTTAAGACTGAATCGAGAACCTGGGACTGCCCGGCTTCTGACCCCAGGTGACCCACCCGCATCCAGTGAACTGCCACCGATGAGCGTGATGTCGCCTGAGAATTCAAGGTCATCCAGTGAAGTCTGACGCCGTGGAGGGACAGAGCCGAGTCTGGTCTGTGCTCAGGACAGCTGGCTCAGGACGCAGCCCTTTCATGCTGGTTTCCTGGGCAGCTTCTGGACCCCCCAGGAATGTTAGCAGGTCTCACATCAGTCTCCTTGGTCCTTTGTCTTGTCTGCTCCCACTGGGACAGCCCATCAAACACCAAACCCTTCTCTGCGTTTGTCCCCAACCAGTGCCTTGCTGTGCCCCACAAGGGCCCTCCCTGATGCCCAGGAGGACCGAATGGAGCAGGTACCGGGGTCTGCAAAGCCAGACTGTGGCTCGGGATGAGGGTGGGCTCACACCCACACGCCTGGCCCACGCTGGGCTCAGGCCTCTCTCCCCTGCCTGATGCCCTCTTATAGTGGTTTTCCTTCAGGTCCACTCGCAGCGTGGGCATGGATGGTGCCAAAGTCCCATCTGTGCTGTGTCTGCTCTGCCCCCTCTAGGAGTGCTGCAGGGACCCTACGCCCGTGCCCTGGTGTCCAGTCACCACAGGGCAGCTGCCACTCCCTCCACCCTCTCACCCAGGGTGCTTCTCTCAGTCCCACGCTCACCCTGGTTGTCCCTCCAGTCACACTGGCCTCCTTGCCACCCCTCCACTGTGCTCTGCATCCTCCTCCCACAGGGCCTTTGCACAGTGCCTCCTCTGCCTGGGCCTCTCGCTGCCTCTCTCATCTCATCCAGAGGCCTCTCTCTGTCTTCTGTGTATGACACCCCCCACTCACTCCCTGCCCCACAGGCCTGGCTTCCATACCTCACCCCACTCACTCCCTGCCCCACAGGCCTGGCTTCCATACCTCACCTGAGGTCCAGTCTTCTATTCTGCAGACCCAGGGACTCAAGAGCTCGGCTTTTGTCTCCTGGGTTTGGCACAGAATGGAGGCCAGTGAATATCAGCCTAGGAAAGATGAGTGAACGGGGAGAAGAGGGACCTGAGGGAGAGGAGCAGCCACAGGGGTGCCTCTGGTGTGGATCATCATGCATAGGGTTTCCTAACCCTGACATCAGCAAAGCCCCTTTCCCACACGGAGCATTACACGGAGCCACAGGGCGGGCAGAGATGGCAGCACTGGCAAATGCACTTCAAGTTTGAATCCTAATAGTCACTTACTAAAAGCCAACCATCCAGCAGTGGAAAGGAGACCTGACTTGTGACCTCAGGCTGACCCCTAGCCCCTGCCCTTCAGATGGGTTCCTCATCTATGTCCTTTCTTTTCCGTCTTAGCCACAGTGTTCAGGGAATGCTGATGTGTGTAAAAGTTAGGACTCACAATTAAAAACAAAACCAACAGGTCTGCTGTTCTATTTTAGCAAAAAAGTCACATGCAACTTTATTTCCAGGGTTTGTGGAGAAATGAATGAACACTGTAGCCAAGGTCTGCTCCTGCATCCTAGAATTCAGAGGTGACCATCCACCTTTGTGTGGAGGTTATATTACATTTTCTAAGAGCGACAGAATCAGGGTCAGATTAAGGGACCCTCTGAAGCTCCAGGCAGGTTGCCAGTAGAACCCGGGATGCCAAGGTTACATGAATTTCAGATAAACATCTCTAAAACTTGCACTTTAGACTAAAAATCCCAACTCACTGTTTATACTGTTAATCTGAAATTCACCTTTAACCTTGCATAGTATATTTTCATTTGCTAAATCTGGCAACCCTGCCAGCGAGATGGCCCATGCCTGTAATCCCAGGTGCTAGGGAGGCTGAGGCAGGAGGATTTCGAGTTCAAAGCCAGCCTCAGCAACGTGGAGGCGCTAAGCAACTCAGTGAGACCATGTCTCTAATAAAATATTTAAAAGGAATGGGGCCGTGGCTCGGTGGTTAAGCGCCCGTGGGTTCAACCTCCAGTACAAAAAAAAAAATACCTGGGCCAGCCCCACTCCCAGCCCCACTCCCAGTGGGCCCAGGCGGCAAGCACCCAAGAGGGGGTCTCAGACACAGCCAGTCGCAGGAGGGCGGGCCCTGTAGCGTAGAGGGGCCGAGCTCAGGGGCGGGGCTACCGTGTCGATGGGCGGGGCCAACCCCAGGGGGCGGGGAGAGCCAGCAAAGGGCCGGACCCGACGCGAGGGGCGGAGCCGACGCTCGCGACCACGTGACGGCGGTTGCCAGGGTGAAAGGTCGGCGCGCCGGTGGCACTCCCAACATGGCGGCGTCCGGGGCGGCGGCGCACCGCTCCGGAGCCCGAGCGCCGCGCCCGCCCCCGTCTCGGGCCGCGCGGCTGCCGCGGCTGCTGGTGCTGCTGGCGGCGGCGACGGCGGGACCGGGGGCGGGCGGCGCGGCGCGGCTGTACCGCGCGGGCGAGGACGCCGTGTGGGTGCTGGACAGCGGCAGCGTGCGCGGGGCCACGGCCAACAGCTCGGCCGCGTGGCTAGTGCAGTTCTACTCCTCGTGGTGCGGCCACTGCATCGGCTACGCGCCCACCTGGCGGGCGCTGGCCGGGGACGTGCGAGGTGAGGGTCCCGCGCGCCGGCGCGCTCTCGGGCCCGCCGCCCGGGCCTTCGCGGAGCGAGCCGGCGGCGCGGGGAGCAGAAGGCGCCCTTCCCGGCGCCCGCGGAGTCGCCGCCCCGCGCAGCACCTGCTTTTCTGCCCGCGAGAGCTTCGCCGGCCGCCCCCGTCTCTCCTGCTGTTTCCTGACCCGCACCCGCGTCCCCAGCACTTCCGTTTCTGAGCCTAGCACCCCGGTTTTGAGGATACGTCATTCCCTTCCAGACCTCTAGCCACCCCTTTCCCTTAAAATCGTTGTCGTTCTCTTCCTGGTTCGGATGGCTGATCAAGTGGTGGGTTTCAGAATAAGCCACAACTTAGAAACCGGAGACTCTGGGGAGTGCTTTGTAGAGGCGAAAGACCTGCAGAGCATCTTGTTGGTAGATTCCTTGTTCACAGACCGCAGCTTTTGAGAAACCTCTCATCCATCAAATTCCTGGTACTATTACCGCACTTTACTGATTCGCACTTTCTTGTTGCAGCGAATCATTACTCAGTCCTGAAGTTGTCCTCTGGCTCTAGATGGCAGAATCGTAGTGTAGGGGCATTTCCATCCGCCTTCAGCATACCCACCGCGTTGTAAATAACGTGGAATTTAAATGGATTGGCAGTAGAGTTCCTCCCCAGCAAGAGTGAGGTTTGTCAGGACCAACTCGCTACTGCTGTGCTAACCCCTAATTACAGATTTCACTGGGTGAGAGCTGTGACAAATTGTTACTCTTCTTTCCTGCACCTTTGTTTTTGTGTCTTATATCTAACCCTGCTGTATTTTTCTCATATTCAGACAGATTTATAACGAAACTTTTTCAAGTATGCAATTATAAATGGCTGTCTTTAGAATGTGTTCTTCTCTTATTTCAGTGTTGAGGTGTTTTGGTTCTAATGGTTTTGTTCTCTTGGATCTCAAGTTTTCCATAAGTCCCTAGGCAGACCTGGGACCAGAGACTAGAAAAAAGGACTACTGGGCTTGCTTTTTTCTTCTTTTTCTTTCTTTTCTTTCTTTTTTTTTTTAAGCTTTGATTTTGGGGAAAACGAGTCATTCAGTAATATAGAGGACTTTTCAGTTCTTGTTTTTATTCAGTAACAGAAACATATGTAAATGAAAATGCTGGTAGCCTTGGCAAAACTTTTGTCACCTTTTTTGTGTGTATCGTTTTGACATTTTCAGCTTAGTATCTGAAATGTTTAAGTTATAACCAGATTCAAATATGCAAGCCGTTATGTAGCACAGCCAGCATGTAGGGAGCCCTGAAAATTGTCCTTGCAACTTGGTGAAAGTGAGACAGTAAAATCCATACCTGATGGTGTAAGTAACTAAATGAGGTTGCTCAAAAGGACTGGCTGTCAGCCAGGTCAGGGCAGGAGGAGGGGGCCTGAGATGTGGCTGAGAGCGAAAGACGACTGTGGCCTGACCTGACAGGCATGGTGAGGGGAGGTGGGGACTGAGGGCTGCAGAGGCAGAGGAAGAAAAGGTCCAGACTGGCAGCAAGGCTTCCCAAGGTAGGGACAGAGCCCTCAGCACTGTACAGTGTCCCACTGAGGGTCCCTGGGACTTTTTCTAGTCACCTGGGTAGAATGCATGTTGTCATTCCCAGCCTAAATCCGCCCAGTGGAGCCTAGCATCAGCCCACATTTGGAGGATCAATGTTCCAAGAGGCGTTAACCCTGCAGGACACCTGCAAGAAGAGACTCATGGCCAGAGGAGAAGAGAGCTGGGGCGTGTGCACTCCCTTGTGGTGTCTTCCACACGAGAACCTCTGCCTTTGTGCCTGCATGCATTGGATGCTCCCTGGGAGCCCTTACCAAGAAGGGCAGCCACCCTCTGCTTGGTGAGGCCTTCCCCGCAGGCAGTTCAGCTTGGGAGAGGGTGCCCATTGCCCATGGCATCACAGTGCTCAGTCTGTGCTTCCGATCAGTCACCTGTAAATGGGGCCATCTGGCCCATCCTCTTGGGGCATGCAGACCTGCATCAGGTCCCCTCGAAACGCAACCAGCTGGTTCCCTCCAGCATCCCTTCCCCTCCACATACCAGCATGGTCTATGGAAAGGGTGGTCTGCTGCAGGCTCTGCTCCCTGGCAGGAAGTTGTCACAGCAGAGAGCTCAAGCCAGAAGAGGGATTATGTCTCCCTGCTTCTTACCCCGACTCCTGGCTGGAGCAGGCAGGATGGGGAGATGGTGGCCCTGGGGGTGAAGGCTCTCCCAGCCCTCCACTCAGTTTAGGGGCCCCTGCATTTCCTTAAAGGCTTAGGTTGAACTTCAAGGCTTTTCCCCAGCTTTTTCAAGTTTCGGAAATAATTGTTTTTCCTTATGAGAAGGTGGCTTAACAGACAAAAGGTCTACTGTTTTGTGAAGCTAAAGGTCATTCTAGTATTTTTGTGGACCTGGCTTAGGCCTGTTGCTTCTAAGTACTTTGCAAAGCAAAACCTACTGTTCCTGACAATCCGTTTAGCCCAAGCTGTCATGGTCAGTTTGCTCCGTAATGCAAGTGGACACGCCTGTACTTGGTGTGCCTCTGGAAATGTAGTAGGATGGTGTGTGTCCTAAAGGCAGAGTGTGTGGCCTTGGGGTCTGTTCCCTGTCTCTTTCACTCCATCTTGGGAAAGCAGAGGACTGAGGTAACTGGGCAGATCTGTTGTTGGCCCTGGAATTCTCAGTGAGGAATGTGGAGAGGAAATAAGACCTGGACTACTTCTAGAACCATCTTCTGAGGGGGTATTGATGCTCTTTTGTTGAAGGTGATGGTACCTGAGACTGAGTGAGACTGAGTCACTATGGTCACATGGCTGAGGGACAGACTGGGACATGGGTCCATGTACGGGTGACGCCAAAGCCCTGTCGGCTTACTTCCTGTGACCCTGTAGAAGAAGGATGAAGGGTGTGAGTGGAAGGCACATGACAGGAAGATGGGCACAGACTGTGTCACCTGTGGGTGGAGGACAGGATGCTCTGTTGCTGCTGCCAAGTGGCAGCCATGGCCTGTCTGCCTTCCGCCAGGTGCCACTCTCCCACTTGGTCTGATTTTCTTGTCTACCTGACTAGTTTGGAGACTTTTGGGGATGAATTAGACCACTGGGTATTCCCCAGAGGCCATTATCTGTCCCTGGAAAAAGGTGAAGAAGGACCTGGGTAGTAGAGGTGCAGGTAGCAGCTGGGGTGGGTAAGTGGGGACCTCTGAGAATGTGGGGTGCACCTGGATTCAGGAGGAGGAGACAGTGGAGTGAAAAGTGAAGCCAGGTTCTGGAGTGGTCCTCTCCTGTGGTCCTCAGCAGTGGCACTGCTGAGTGTAGCCCCCACAATCAGAGCCTTATGGCTATTTTATAGTCAACCAGTGCAAAGTGCCAGCCAGGCCTCCGGGAAGTTGCCCTCCTTAAGGCCGCTGTGGTGGTATGCTGTGACCAGCAGCTCACATGTGCATGCAAAGATGGTTTACCAAGTGCCCTCCAGAGACTGTCCCCACTGTGTAACAGTGGGGCGGCCTAGGCCATGAACATTGTGGGGCCTTATGTGGCCCCTGGAGGGGTAGGGACTAGATCACTCTTTAAAGTGATCCACCGGGGGGGGATCCTTGTCTCTGCATGGGGAGTGCTTCCACATTACACAGGGATTGTTGGCATCACCCTTAGACACCCCTGTATGCTGAGGACCATACCCAGTTGTGTTTTAAGAAAACGTCCAAATTTGGGGATGAAGAGACCTTGGAGGGCTGGGGGTACAGCTCAGTCAAGTGTGTGACCTAGAGTGCCACAGGACCTGGGTTCAGTCCCCAGCACCAAAATAAAGAGAGCCTAGCGACCAGGCCTACCCTCAACCTGAGATGGACGTGTGCACCTGGCTCTGTTCTCATACTGGCTGGTGGCAACTGCTAGGCACCTTGTGCTGGTCTCTACTGGTGGCCTTGATTTCTGCCCAGGCCAGAAATTAATATGTGTTCAATTTCTGCCCAGACCTTATGACTTGAACTTGGAGCTTATCCAAGACCTTTGCTTTGCCAGAAGGGGACCTGCACCCAGGAGGAGTGTCGTCCTCCACATCTGGATGTGGGAGTAGAGACTGTGACGTCATTGCTGTAACTCCTCAGGAGAGGAAGAAGCTGCATAGAGCTTGCTGCATCAGACACAGCCCACAGTCACAGTCATTAAAACCTTGGAGGCTGATTAATCTTTACTGTGATCATTTTCTAGAAGTAACTGATGCTTAACCCTAAATTGGACTTACGTAGACTTTTGCACTATAACAAGACATGATGGCAAAGACCTAGCCCTAGTGGTTCAGTAACAGAGATACTTGACAAGCGAGCTTGAACTGGGTTTTAGTCTACTGTACATGGGAGCGAATTTTTTCACAAGTATTTTTAAGCCTGGAGTACTAACAGCAAGCTCACCAGTGGGGCTGAGAAGCCAGTGCCTGCTTTGGGTCCTACTTCCCTTTGAAAGCCTCAGAACCTGCCTGAGAGCCATAGCCCCCCTGTGCCTCCCAGCTGGCGCCCTTTAACCTCAGTGTTCAGGGGGTGGTCCCACACATCCAGTGAAAGCGGCATTTGCATTCAGTTTCTGAGGTCCTCTCCTTTGTGTGTCCCCTCGACAGGTGGGAGCAGCAGAGAGGGGAGGATGTGTTGAAGGAGGCGCTACCCTGAGGCAGGACCTTTTCAGTGTCCCGTGTTTTGTGTGATGGAATAGGCGGTGGGAGCCTTTGTGTTGCTGTGAATACCGTCCATCTGCCAGGGCTTCAGGGACTGCTGGTGCCTCCTCAGTGCCACAGTGGCTGGTGTAACCGTGTGTAACTGAAATTCTCCCGTCTGCTGCGGCTCTCCCGGGCTTAGGCTTCAGGGCGTTACCAGCCCCACCAGTTTTCAAAGACAAAGGCTTCCTGAGGGCCCAGGCCCCTTCAGTAGGACAGCCCTTGTTTGGTGGGGAGGCGCTGTCTGGAGTGTGGCTCCACAGGTGACTTGTGGAGTTACAGGAATCTCTGGAGGCCAGGGCAAGTGGGGCTTCTGCACTGGTGTGGCTGGACGGTTAGTCCTCCTGGCCGGTGCATCTGCAGGCGGTGGCACAGGCCCTGCCTGAATCCATGGCCTGTGTGCTGGTGTTCTCTGAAGTGAGCATACAGGGATGAAGCAGGGACCTGCTGTTCTTCAGGAGGAGCAGCAGGTACTGTGCAGAAACAGTGACAAGGTGCTGCAGAAATGAGCTGTGACCAAAGAAACGGGACTGGTGTGGGCAGTGGGGGAGGCAAGAACCCCTGATCTCGTCTGCAGCGATGCAGTCAGCTCTGTGCATGAGGGAAGGGAACCCCAAGGTGAAGGCTGCTTTGCCCCATGGACACCAGCCAGCTTCGTCTGCTCCTCACACCCTCAGGCCAGCTCCTCCAGGAAGTCCTGGAAGAATGTGGGCTCTGTGTTGGTGAGAAATGGCTTTTAACGCTTTGGAAATTATACCATGATGCTGCCAGGAAGGGGTTTAGAGGCTCTTCCACCTGAAACCACGTTCCCTGGCGACTGCCCTCGTTCTGGCCCTGCAGCTTGGGAGCCAGGGTTGTTCTGTAAGCCTGCAGCTGCCCCTGATTGCAGAGTCCCACCAGGAAGGTGGGGGAGAGAAAGCCACAGCAGTGAAGAAAGTTTGCACTGCCCCCACTTTCCCTGAGGGTGACACCAGGAGCCCTACTGGGAACTGCCCCTGGGGGTTGTGCACCGCCCTCTCTTTGGCCAGCAGACCCTCCTCTCCTGGTGTTCTGGGGAGAAGACATGGGAGCAGGGCTGGAGGTGGAGGAGCAGGAGTTTCTGGAAGGGATGATGAAACAGCCCAGTACAAACATCACAAGGGTGGGGCCAGGCAGGCCAGGAGTGGCCATTAGCTACCCTCAGCCTTGCTCTGATGGCAGGTCACTGACTAGTGCTGCCACTCTGCCCATCGCCACTGGGATGGCTGGGCAGTGGTGTGCAGAGGCAGCTGGTCTGCAGTCTTGAGCTGACTGCCCTTAGCACTGTGTTCTTGTCAGGGCCCTTGCCTTCTCTCACCCAGTGTTGCATACCCTGCTTCCCTTGCATGTTAGTGGCTGCCTATGGCTCTTGAAACAAAGAACCAAATCCACTCCAAGGTCTGCAGCCTCTCGTGAACCAGCCCCAACCTGGTATGGACAGCCCCTGGCCCTGTCACCTCTTCAGTTGTCACATGGCTGCATTCCTTCCTGCCTTGTTGGTCTCTCACCTAAAATTGTCCTCCTTTCTTTGGGATTCTGGTTGTCACCGTCTGACAGTGTTCCCAGATCAGCACTTGTCAGTTATAGGAGCTTGACTTTGTGAGTGTGCTGTTCTTTCCCTGTGCTGTTGGCCACAGACTTTGCATCTTTGTGTGCGGCACGGGGCCAACTCTCATGGTGGCAGAACACACCGGCCTTCCTGCATACCAGCCTGTGTATCTCAGCCTGTCCCATCCCTGGGCCCCCTTGGCAGGGAGGTCTTATGTCACCATTTTACAGAGGAGCAACTGAGGCACACCCAGTAAGCAGTGGGCCAGAAGGGAAAGCTGGACAGTCTGGCTCTGGGGCAGTGACTCAACCCAGGGGCTAGCATCTGCAGAGACATGGGCCTGCAGTCCAGAGTCTGGGCCGGGCCTCACATGGGGGCTGAGCTAGTGTGCAACCAGAGGGGACTCCGGTGAGCAGCATTTTGGTGGAGGATAAGAACGAGACCACATGGACTGAGGATGTGGCACGATGAAACAAAGACTTGCCTTGTGACCACAGGTGGAGGCTGTGGTGGAGGCCACTTCACTCCCAGGCCCACAGGAAGCCTTTGGGGTTGGGTCAGGGCCCTTTGTTGTCCATCTGCTGCTGCCCTGTTCACGTGCAGGAGCCAGGGAAGCACCAGTGTCTCCAGAGCGGCAGCTCCCCAGCCTGGGCTCGACTGCTTGCTCTTCACTCGTCACCTTGCTTGGGCCAAGCATCTCCCACCTGCTGGGGTGGAGCGCCCTCGGTGCTGGGCCGCCTCTGTGGAGAGGGTTAGCAAAGCAGTGCTCGGCTGTGTTGGCGAGGCGGCGCCAGCCTGCACCCGTCTGCCTTCCTCTTCCCGTGTTGAAAAGTCCAGGAGGCAGACCCAGGACCATGTTCCTTGTGGACAGGAGAGCTGGGTCTGAAGCTCCCTGCCTTTCTCCTGGATGTGTGGTGACGCGGAGCTCCATGTCCCCATCAGCCAAGTAGGAACCTTGGCTTCACGGGCCCAACTGTCATGCACTGGGTGAGGCAGGGGCCTTGGCTACTTGAGCTGGCTGGCCTGGGGGCTGTCAGAGCCGGGCCTGCCTGGCCATGGCTTGGGCTGTGCAGCTCTGACCACAGCACTGCCAGCTGCCTGTGCCTTGCTGGATCTGTGCTGACCGCCCTCTGTTGGGGTCTCCAAGAAGGCAGAACCCATGGAGCACAGTGCAGGTGGTTAGCAGCACTGGTGCTCAGCACATGCCCTCGGGGCCCAGGACAGTGGGGCTTCTTTAACGTTTGTTTTTATGACTGACACTGCTTGAGAAAACCTGAAAAACACGAAGACCCAAACCCTGCTGAGAAGCGCAGTTCTGGGCTGTGCCCCCTCCTCTTCACCACTTTGGCTGGCTCGAGTATTTCATACAGCCGCGGTCCCGTTGTTTGGCCCTCGGGTCTTTCATTCCCTTATGCTTTGCGGCGGGAGGGCACTTTTGTAGCGTGGATGGAAGGGTGTCCAGTAAGCAGAGTGAACTGTGGACTGTGAGCCAGGCGAGGGCGGAGTGAAGGAGCTGTCGTGCCAGGCGCAGGGCTGCTCTTGGGGAGGGGCCTGTCCACAGGGCTGCCTAGGTGTTCTCTGCCATCTGCTGCACTAACTGGATGGGAGTATTAACTGTCCTTCCTCAGATCTGTGCAAGGTGAGGCTCCAGGGAGATGTGACCTGCTGTCAGGAGTTGCTGGGATTCTCCGTGCATCGAAAATGACCTTGGAATGTGACTTGTTTCCATAGCCAACACAGCAGAAAGGTGTCTGGTTACCATTTGTGAAAAACATAACTGCTATTTATTTTTTGATCAAAGAGGGACAAGGTGTATGTTGTAAGCAAGTGTGATATATTGGTCACCATGGGTGTTGGAAGTGTCTGCTGATGACAGTTCCCTCCTGCCAGCGTTCAGTACTGCCTCTGAAGCAGAGCAGAGTGGCCCTTGGAGAAAACTTTGATGTGACTTTGGCCAGACGACAGGAGCGGCCAGAACAGGCAACGAACTCCCATCCAGAAGTCATGTGGCTTCCAGCAGCAGGTGGCACGAGGTTCCTCAGACCTGTCCACCTGAGGAGCACTGGGTTTCCCTGCAGAGACCACTCACTGAGCACCAGTACCCACATCCAGGACTGGGCAGGATCCCTGCAGGGCCAGGCACCAGGAAATGTGTGTGAGTCCATGCGTTGTAATTTTAACATTCCAGGAAAAGACTCCAGGCTCTCAAAAAGCCACCCCTGCGTCCACATCAGAGGGTGCTGTGGCCCTCATCTTGATGCTGCGATGGGAGGGAAGCCAGGCACTTCTGTCTGTCACCGTAGGCAGCTTTCTCTATGGACATATCCTGGTGCCGGTCCCAGCCCCAGAGTGAAGAGGAGTGATACCGGAGGCCTCCCTTTTTGGCTATGGTCCTCATGAATCAGTGTGCTTGGGTCATGGTCAGTAAGAAGGGAGATGGCCAGGGACACTTGTCCCCATGCCAGGTGACAGGGTCAGGGGCACAGTCAGCAAGATCAGAGAGTGAGAAGGCACAGGACAGGTGGGAGTCTTCAGCCAGTGGATGTAGGGTGCCCTGATGGACACATGGCCTGCCCTGGCTCAGGGAAGCCTCCCTTGCGTCCCTATCTAGCAGACTTGGGGAACAGGAGACAACAGGGAAATGCTAACCCTGGCTGGGCGTGTGATGGTGTAAGAAGTATGTGCTGTGGTGTGGGCAGCGTGGTCATGTTGGGAAAGAGCCCATTTAGAGGTGCACGTGGGGAGATGTGTGACAGATGTCATGCTCTGGGTGCTTCTGGGCGTGGGTGGGGATTCGGGTGGAATGCAAATTGCATGAGCTGGTGATTGTTGATACTGAGACGAGGGACTTGTGGGTGTTTGTTACATTTTTATCTTACTATTTTTGCATTGGAAATTTTCTATAATGAAAATCTTAAAGATAGAAAAAGGTATTTATTTGCAGCAGCTCCTTTTTTGCCACTCGGAATGGCAGAGGCGTTGGGGGGCTGCGGGCAGCATCTGTGGTGGTCAGGATGCTTCTTTTGAGAGCAGCGCTTGGTCTGCATGCACCTTCACCAGCCCCGCTTCCCTGCATCTCCCAGGGCCTGGCTTGTCCCTGTTCCCTGCACGCCCATGTCAGGGTGCCACTTGACTAGGAGACCGCAGCATGGTAAGCTGCTGAGTGATTTGCAGGTTCAGCAAGAATGGTTCTTTCCCTCCTTCATCAGTGGTGGAAGCTTGTCTTCCCTTGGTGATGTGCAGGCAGGCCTTGAACTGGTGTATCATGCAGCTGACTCCCAGCTGTCATACCCCTGGGTGGGGTTGGACTGCAGGGGGTGGCCAGCAGGGGAACCCGGCCCACTGACAGTCACACTCCTGCTTTTCAGACTGGGCTGCTGCCATCAGAGTCGCCGCGCTGGACTGTGCGGAGGAGAAGAACCAGGAGGTGTGCCGCACCTATGACATCCACTTCTACCCCACCTTCCGGGTAAGCGCAGGACAGCCTGTGGGCAGCTGTCTGGCCAAGCCTCGTCCACAAGGGACTCTTGCTCAGGGGAGGTTCGAGACTTCTCTAGTTCCTGCTCTTCAGTGCTTCTGGCTTGCTCGTCCAAACTTGGAAGCACACGCTCCCCACGGGTTGCCTCCGTTCCACCCTGCTGAGCCTCAGAGGCCTGCTGGGGTCGGGGCTACCCTCGCCCATACATGCAGAGGCCCGTCTGCAAGGCTGCATAGCACGCGTGTGTCCTGGGGTCCTTGCCTCGCCCCTCGGGGTGTGGCCGTGCCCACAGGGACGCGCACCTTGCCCTCAGCTGCAGTCAGCCCCTGGGGGATGTTTGCACCCGTGTCTTCCACTAGGGGGCAGAGGTCACTGCAGCCTACTGAAAGCCCAGGGCAGTGTCCTTGTGTGCATGGGTGTGTGGCCATGTGCCTTCATACCAATGTGTGACGTGTCATGGCCACATGGACATCACCAAAGATGTGGCATCTGTGGAGATGGTTTCTGAGATCCCCTGGTGCTGGTCCCTGGACCCCAGAAACCCTGGCTGCTCTGCATGGGGCCCTGTTCATGTGCCCTGGCCTGCCAATGCTTGTTGCCTGGCTCCTGCTACCCTGTCACCCGCCGACACATGCTGCACATCCTATGTGTGCCCAGGCCAGGGACCACTGGGTTGTGTGCTGCCTGTTCTCTTGCTTTGTTCTCATGGTCTGACAGCATCAAGACATTACACTGTGTTCTTCTCATAGCTTCATACCCGTGTGATGTGTTGCGTGTAAAGGTCTGCCTGCTCGCCTGCCTCAGCACACGGGGGAACCTGGGGCACTCTCCCACTGAGCCACATCCCCAGCCCTATTTTGGATTTTGGATTTTATTCAGAGACAGCCTTACTGAGTTGCTTAGCACCTGGATTTTGCTGAGGCTGGCTTTGAACTCATGATCCTCCTGCCTCAGCCTTCTGAGCTGCTGGGATAACAGGTGTGGCCACTGCGCCCAGAAGCCCTTTTTATCTTTTTTTTTTTTTTTTTTTTTTTTTAGTTGTTGTTGGACCTTTATTTATTTTTATGTGATACTGAGAATTGAACCCAGTGCCTCACACATATTAGGCAAGCGCTCCACCACTGAGCCCCAGCCCAGCCCCAGCCCCCTTTTTATCTTGAGGCAGGCCTTGCCAAGCTGCCCAGGCTGGCTTCCGCCTCCCTGGTTGCCAGGGCTGGCGCTCAGTGCTGGGTGTCATATGACTGTGTGGCACTAGCCCTCACGGGGGCTTCACTGCTTCGAGCAGCACTGCTGTGAAGAGATCCCTTGGTGGCCTGGGAAGGCGTCACAGGCCATGGGATCCAGGGATGTGCACAGTAGACCCAGCAGGGCCAGCCCTTCCCACACGCCTTTCACACTCGCCACGAATGGTGCACAGGAAGCGCACCATGGTTTAGTCTTTCTTCCCAGAGCCTTGTGTCCCTGTCTGTGAGGAGGTGCTTGTGCCATTGTCCTTTTCCCTGGGGGTTACCAAGGTCCTTTGCATGTTCTCAGCGCTGATCTTTCCGGTTGTAGCATTGGGATATCTCCACCCAGGTTGGACCTCGACTTTCACTGTTTAATGTGTCTTTGATGAAGAAAGTTCCTGATTCAGCATAAGAACCCTTTTCCTTTTCTCAAATCCTGACTGCAACTCTCCCTCTGAGTCCTGAGTGGTCACAGTCCTGGTCAGACACACATTAGGTGCCAAGAATCAGGGAAGCGTTGCCCTTGATGCTTCCACCCTGTGTCTTGCTTTCAGATCTGTGGGTCAGAAACATGAGTAGCGCGGTTCTGAGGTGCTTACTGTGGCTTGCTCACATATGGGGCAGGACTTGGCCCAGCCCCCTAGTCAGGGTGCTAGTCCCTTTGCTGTGTGTTAGTGTTCATGGACACCCGCCAGGCTATTCTCATCTGTTGTGTTTTTCCTCTAGTATTTTAAAGCATTCACAAAGGCGTTTACAACTGGAGAGAATTTTAAAGGTAAGGACACAAGCACCATGCCCTCAGCTCAGCCCGAGCTCTAGGCCGCCAGTCTCGGGAGGTGCACACCACGTGGTTTGCACCAGCACTGCCTGTCCTTCCATGAGGGTTCAAACCTTAGTCATTGCAATGAGAATTGCCAATTTCCTGCTTTGCCTTTTTTGGCAGAGGTGGTGGTGAAATTTTTTAAAGTTCATTTTTCATCGAGAGGGTTTGGAGAAGTATACAGTCAATATATGTGTGGCTGGCAGGTTTCCAGTGAGCCTGCCCAGGTGGGGGGTGCCCGGCTCACTCCCTTCAGGATCTGGCATCACCTGCACTCCCTTGGTGCAGAGGTGGCCTTGCCTGTGTTCACCAGTGTGGGTGGGATCCAGGGGCCTGGCTTCCTCTCAGCATGTGTGTGTGAGATTCATCTGTGGCCACACATTCGTGGCCACACGTTCACACTCACTCCTGGTCCTGGGGTCTCCCGAATGTGAATCCACTGCTGCCTACACTACACCCTGGCAGTGCCCATCAGCGCGCCCTACTAGGATCACCTGGAATGGGGCAGGCACTCAGTGGGGCAGATGTGCACAGATGCAGCCGTGATCAAGATGTACTTCTGGCAGGACCTGACAGAGAGCTGCGAACAGTCAGACAGACAATGATCGACTTCCTGCAGAACCACACGGAAGGCAACCGGCCTCCAGCCTGCCCGCCCCTGGACCCTCTTCAGTGAGTAGCTCCATTAAAAGAGGGCGTGTGGGGCTTGGGGTGCAACTCAGTGGCAGGGCACATGCTTCGCAAGTGCAGGGCTCTGGGCTGGATTCCCAGCACCAAGGGATGGACATTTCTGCGGTGAGTCGGTCGTAGTTTTGTGCAGAAATGGCATGTGCGCTGTGCTCCCTCTGTTAGGAGTGCTAAAGCCTGTGTTTCTCCTGAAAGGCCCAGTGACGTCCTCTCTCTCATCGACAGTCGTGGTGGCCATTATGTAGCTGTGGTGTTTGAGAGCAATGGCTCCTACGTTGGACGAGAGGTACCGATGCTGCGGGTGCTGCCTGCTGGCGCTGTGTGCTGTGGGCAGGTTCGGGGTTGTGTGTCCCGTGCTCACCAGTCGAGGAGTCCTGGTTGGTCTGTGGAGAAGAATGCTGGAGCAGGGGCGTGCCCCGGGGAGGCTGGCGCAGCCTCCTGCATCGCGGCAGCATGCGCTCTGCCGAGTGCCCAGCCCCTCCACCTGGGCCGCACCAGCATTCTGTCTGCCTGGTTTCCCTCAGGAAGTCTTGTCATCCTTGAATGTCACTTGTTTGGTTCCTCAACCCCAACTTTGCCCAAGTGTTCCTGAACCAAGAGGACTAGAGTGTGCCTAAAGGAAGGGTAGGGCCGGGTCCCTCGGAGAGAAGAGGGAGCTGCTGCTGCTGTGGTGCTCAGCACTGACCCCGCTGCCTCCCTGCCACTTGACAGGCAACTATAGCGGTCATCTGGTAGCTCTAGGAGGCAGACGAGCCAGCTTCGCCCCTTTGGGGCCCTCTGGAGATGCCAGGGCAGGGAGGCTGCAGACAGTGGTGCCTGAATGCCCTCCTGGCACCCAGCCAGTCCTCCCTCCAAGTTGGGTGGTGACATCCTGCCACCTTCCCCATGTCTGGCCAGGATCCTTGGCGGGGCTGAGGAGTTGCCAGAGCGTTCTCCACGTGGCCTGCCGCACAGGCTCCTCAATCACCAGTTCTCTCGGGCAGTGCCCACGCCACGCTGCTCACGCACAGCAAGAGCAGGGCTCCCGAGGGAGCTGGTGTAGGCTGGTCTGTGTGGCACACTGTCCCCACATTAGCACCTTCAGGCTCAACTGGGCTCTGCCCACCAGGCAGTGCCCACAGCACAGGCAGACCAATGACTATAGGTTCCCCCAGTGCGGCTCCAGATGGGCGCAGGGCACTAGGGGCACACTTAGCTCACATGGTGGGTAGAGAAGGCGCTGCCTGCCTGTGGTAGGGGTTTTCTGGGTTCTGGAGGTGCCACTCTATGGCTGTAGTCCCTCTCCTGACAAGACCTGCTGCTGCGGGCAGAGCTGGACAGGCATAGGACATTGGTGGAGGGGTGGTCCAGAGCCTGTGGGCTTGCAGCTGGGCCGGTGGTTGTGTTGTTCCTGAGGGTCACCTAGCCTCCAGACAGGAGCAGGGACATGCGGCCATCAGCGTGTAGCTAAGGAGTGGGGAAGGTGCTCACTCAATTAAAGTGAGCCTTGTGAAGACACCTGGTTTAAAAGGATAAAGTAAGAGTTGAGTAGTGACCATCCCCGTGACTAGTCTGGATACTGCTAAGTGAGATCGTAGCCTGCCGTGGGCACTGTCCCGTTGACTTGCCTTAAGATGTGATGGCCATCCAGGTGTAAATGTGCTCTTGCCCCTGGGGAAGTGAGTGCAGATGTGCCCCCGAGGACACTCTGTGGCAACACTGGTGACAGCTGCCTTCACACCTGCCTAGCCATGTGCCCCTTGCAGGGTGCAGGTGGGTGGCACCCCAGCAGGGCCTCTGCTCTTGGGTAGAGGGTCACTTTGGGTGGTAGGTCTACATGTTGGGAGGTTTTCTGAGAAAACTGCCATCCTCTGTGACAGGCTGTGGTCTTGTCATCACACAGGTGATCTTAGACTTGATTCCATATGAAAACATCGTGGTGAGCAGAGCGCTGGATGGGGATGCAGCCTTTCTGGAGACCCTTGGCATTCCCTCGGTCCCTTCCTGTTACTTGATCCACCCAAATGGGTCTCGTGGATTAGTCAACGTGTAAGTGCTAGTCCCTGTGAGGAGTGTTTGTGGTGTTCGGTGGGACCCAAGGAAGCTTGTGCTTTGTGACTGCTGGACAGAACCTGCAGGTCCACAGACCAGGGAAAGTCCAGAGGTCAAAGTCTGAGGGGCCTGGGTCTGCTGGTGCCCTCCTGGGTTTATTCTCACCACAGCTCCAGACTCCAGGGTGTTTCTAAGCAAACCCCAAGTCCAGCAAATGACCACTGACACCCCCTTTTACACCAAGCTCCTGGTTGCAGGCTGGTCTGGCTGTGGCCATGAGCACAGGTGCCCCCCTTGGCAAAGTGGGCTGTGTGCCCTCTCCTTGAAGAAGGCAACAGAAATCTTAGTGGACCTGCTCTGTGCCCCAGTGCCCCAGAGACAGGCCTGAGTCAAGCCAACTACCAGAGCGAAGCAGCAGACTGGACAAGAAGGTCATATGTGGTCCGGAGGCTGCAGAGTGAAGCCTGGACCTCCCTCCTTGCCCTGGGTATCACCAGCAGCCACTAACCTGAAGCCCCTGGTGCCAGCAGCACTCCAGCCTGTGCTATATGACCCCATTTATCCAATAGTTTTTGGCTGGTCACCATGTCCAACTACCTCTGAGTGTCCAAGACGTGATACAAGAAGGTAACCCATGTTCCCTGCCTCGTGGAGCTTTGTCCCAGCATCTTCAAAGGTTAGCAGGCAGGAGGGCTCTGCCCAGAAGCCCCAAACATACCACATATACCTTGAGCATATGTCTGATCTCAAAAAAATAAAGAAGAAAATTCAGAACTCAGAAGCCTTCCCGTTTGTTGGGATGGGCTCCGAGCCCCTGGGGAGCCTGGCTATGCCAGAGACTGCTGTGCAGGACTGCTCCCACACTGCTGTTGGTCCTGGAGACAGATACCTGTGTGACATCAGTGTCACGTGTACAGCCTCTTAACAGAATCACGTTGGCACTTACACACACAGAGCTGCTGCCTTCCCTTTGGAAACTCCAAGCTGCTCTGGTTGCTCCCAACGAGTCCTGAGCTGCAGAGCATGTGCCCAGAAGTGTGCTCGCCACACCATGCTGTGGCTGGCCCAGCAGAGCTCAGGGACCGATATCCCCTCCGGCCTGGCTCCAGATGCCCGTCAGTTGGCAGATTGTGGGCACGTCGGTGAAGACTCAGGCGTATCTGAAATGAGTCGGGATAAAGCTGATCTTGGCAGATGCTCAAAGCAGCTTTACAGGCATCTTAGGTCCCACCGAGCACTAATGAGCCCTGGGGCTCCTGCGGCTGCACCTCGCGATTATCTCTGCACTGCCTCTTGTCTCCTCAGGTGGCATGGCAGCCGAGGGCCTGTGGAGGCGGTGTCCACAGTTCCCAGTCCCCAGCCCATGAGTGCTGGAGAGCACAGCCCCCAACCCCAGGTGGACAGGCCAGGGAGGCAGAGCCTGGCCCAGTGCCCCACCTCCCCCTCTCCTTCCTTACAGCGCAAAGCCTCTCCGATCGTTTTTCTCCTCTTATTTGAAGTCATTGCCGAATGTGAGGAAAAAATCACTTTTATTGCCTGAAAAACCAAACAAAGAAGAGAATTCAGAGGTGATGGTTTGGAGAGAGTTTGACAGGCAAGTGTTCCTGCCAAAGCCACAGGAGGGCCGGTGCCATGTAGCAGGGAGACTGCAGCACGGGGCTGCAGCTGGGCCAGGGCAGGGTCTCGGGAAGGGGATGGCCGCAGAAGAGTGTCGCGCTTGACTCCCTGCTTTGCCTTTTCAGGGCAAAGCTGTACATGGCGGACCTGGAGTCCGGGTTGCACTACCTGCTCAGGGTGGAGCTGGCCACCCACAGGTCGCTGGCTGGGGCCCAGCTGAAGACACTCAGGGACTTCGTGACTGTCGTTGCCAAGGTGCGGCCTCAGGCACTGCCCTGAGCGGGTGCTGAGGGCTCTCCTCTACTGGCCTGGGGCCGACCACTCCCCACCTTTCTTGTGGGGGCACTGGGATGTGGGGAGAGGCTTGGGTGGGGGTGGGGCGTGAGCCTGTCTGCAAGGTTGGGCTCTAGCTTCCTGGAGGGGAGACAGCGGGGGGCATTGAGCCCCCTCAGCCCGGACTAGACAGGGCTCTGTGGGCTCTGGAGGAGATGTGAGGAAGCAGCGGGGATGGACCAGGCTCCAGAAGGGGCCTAGGGTACTGTGCTTGAGCCACCCTGCCTGACTTCGGGTCTGACACCGCTGCGGGGTCACTGGGGTGGGGAGAGCCCGTGCCTGGCGGAGCCGGGTCTGCTGTGCAAGATTCTGTCTGAAAGGGCCGTCCAGGGAGGTGGCTGGGTGGCCGGTGCTTATTTGAAGCCAGAGGAAAGGAAATCTCTGTCATGGAGTCGTGAAGGGAAGCCTGGCTGCGCAGTGAGGTGCGGGTAGGGGCTGTGCCTGACGGGAGCCTCCAGAGGAGGCCGAGGAGAGGTGCTGAGCTCAGGTGCACACAGCTCCCTGGAGCAGTCCTGCTGAGGGTGCAGGCGTGTCTAGGGAGGAGCAGGGACAGCACTCTGGTGTTCAGAGCTTGGGCACACACAGCCCTGGTCCATGGCACCTCTGAGGTGGGGCGATGCCCTCCACCCTGAACCCTGTGGTGCTCCTGTGTTGGCCGGTGTGACGGTCGAGGGCTTCCTGCCAAGAACATGGCTCCAGCATTGGGAGCCAATGGCTTATCGTCTTCTGGGCTTAGAGCCGTGTGTGGGCCTGCCGGGGCCACAGCCTTCTCCCTCCCTGGGACCAGTCTGAACCCTCCTTCTGTTGGCCTCATTACCCTGAGTAGCCTGGCTATAGCCTCTGCACGCTGACCTCTGCATCCTGCCCTCAAACCTGGCCCCCTACCTACCCTGTCCCCTGCTGCTATCACAGGTATAGCCCAGGCCCAGTGTCCCTGTTACTGTCTGCAGGACTAAGATCAGGATTTGATTGGACTCTTCTTGCCAACAATAAGGTCTCCAGAGGAGCAATTTATATTCTAGCCTTGAGATAGTCAACAGTTACATGTATAGTGTGATTTTTGAAAGATGAAGGAAATACAACTTATATTAAAAAAATAATAATGAGTCCTATAATATGTTTCTGGTGAGTAAGTGAAACTTACTTTTGTAGTACTGGGGATTGAACCTAGGGGTGCTCTAACACAGATATACCCCAGCCCTTGTTGTTCTTACCTGAGATCTTCTACCTCAACCTCCCCCATCTCTGGATTGTCATGAAAATTGTTTAGATGGATTTTTACCCCATTGTGCCATTCAGAGGTGAGAAAACCCTCGCTGGAGTCACAGCTTAAAAGAAACACCCTGCTAACCTCATCAGGGCCGCCTCCTGCATCCCTGCTCTCCCCTCCTCGGCCTGGGCCTCCTCTCCGCAGCTCCTCCCCTCCTCCTGCATCCCACTTAGCCAGGGTGCTTCTGGTTTTATACTCCTTCATAAGTCAGGATAATAAATCATCCTTAATAATTTTTCTAAAAATTTTCTTAAATGTCTAAAAATAAACTTAATGTAGATAAATTGATTATGCTAATATTTAACCAGCATAGAAATTATTTTTTACTGTGTTGAAAATGTGATGTTTGTGGTCTGGCTGTTTTAGCCTCTTCAACCATGAAATTCAGCTGGGTTTTTTGTTGTTGTTGTTGTTGTTGTTTGTTTTTGTTTTTGTTTTTTTTAATGCTCAGGTTTTTTTTTTTTTTTTAACCTTATTTTATTTATTTCTTTTTATGTGGTGCTGAGGATCGAACCCAGTGCCTCACACATGGTAGGCAAGAGCTCCACCACTGAGCCCCAGCCCCAGCTTAGCTGGGTTTTTAAGTCTTTGGCAGCCTTACTTTGCACACATACTAAGAGGAGGTCCACATCAAAGTTCCTTACCAAAGGAGTACAGAACACTGGGTTAGCTCAGTGCTTGTCCAGGCTCCAGTGACGACTCAGGGTCACCAGCTGGGACAGGTCATTGTTCCCACACACCTTGTCAGGGCAGCCAGGCAGACGCAGCAGGAGGGGCTGCCGGTCAGGTCGCGGTAGAGGGACTTTCAGCGGGGCCAGTAAGCCCTTGATAACTTGGTAATAAGTCACACTGTCACCAGTGGTCCCTCACCATGAATCAGCCACCTGGTGTGAGCCAGGCATGGGAACCAGGTGGGTGAGGTCCACAGGACAGGCTGGGTAGGGAACTGGTTGGACATCTGCCCTTGGAACCTCACCTCTGACCCTCCTGCAAGAGGACCTCTAGTTTCTAACAAACTCCCCACTCTAGTTTAGTCCCTAAATGAATTAAAGTATTTTCCTGGGGAGCTGCATGGGGGCAGAACATAAGTCAGGGTGGGCTCAGGTCCTGTCTGCAGACTCTGCCACCTGCATCCCAGACCCCGGGTCCCAGGAAGCACTAGGGTGTGGGCAACATTTTCCCCGCAGACTCTCATGGGTCCTTCCTTGCTCAGCTGTTTCCCGGCCGACCACCCGTCAGGAAGCTGCTGGAGATGCTTCAGGAGTGGCTGGCCAGCCTTCCCCTGGACAGGATCCCCTACAGTGCCATCCTTGACCTGGTCAACAATCAGATGCGGGTGAGCCCAGACCCCTGTCGGGTCTCTGTGTACCCCGGGCATCGCGGTTGTCCTGCTCACCAGGACTTCCTCCTTCTTGCTCAGGACTCAGGACCCAGAGGCTGCCTTGAGGGGGAGGAGAACCACGCCTGCCTGTGGGTGGTCACCGTGGCTTAGACCTAGCTGTCCAGAGTGTCACAGCCCTGTCTGCATGACAGCTGCATGTCCGGTGTGTGGTGCTGGCAGGCGTGGCCTTCCCTCTACAGCCTGAGCGTAGGCCTCAGAGCTCTTCCCGTGCTCCCCCAAACCAGAGCGTCTTCTGCCCAGAGGTCCGGGGGCAGGAAGGCACCGACCCTGCTCCTTCTCCTCCGCTGGCAGCCAGCGCCACACACTGTGCTTTTACCTGGGCCACGCGCCACCTTTTTCTCCACGTGGGGTGCAGCAGTGTCCTCCAGCATGGGACTAAGACCTGTGGTGCCGCTGCTGAGTGCCCGGCCCATGCTGCATGCCTGAGAGCTGTGCCGCCTATGGGGCTGCCACGGGCCTCTGGAAGGCGGGCACACTGTGCCCTCTTGTCTGCCGGTAGAGGGGCAGTGGAGCTTCTCACTGTTGGTGGGTTTTCCCCACAGCTGATCCTAACTGAAGGGGAAAGGGGCTTCTTCTGTTTGATGCTGATTATCGAGAGCACATTCCCTTCAGTCCTGTGACTGGAAAGGAACAGGCCACCTCCCATATCTTAAGAACTCCTTTAGTTAGATAGGTATTTTGCCCTTTGGGCGTTATGTGTGAAATTCAAGCACCAAGTGCAAACCCCAGCTCTGATGTGCACAGGGAAGATGTCTGATCAGTGCTGGCCCTTGTGGGACACCACCCACAAGACGAGCTTAGGCAGCTTCTTAACAGTTATCCCCTCTCTTTATGTCTTCCCCCGCCAGATTTCTGGAATCTTCCTTACCAACCACGTGAAGTGGGTAGGATGTCAAGGAAGTCGTCCAGAACTGAGGGGCTACCCATGTTCCCTCTGGAAGCTCTTCCACACTCTGACTGTGCAGGCCTCCACCCATCCAGAAGCACTGGTGGGCACAGGTAAACCTGGGCTGAGGTGGAGCCTGGTTGGGTGGTACATCTTCCATGCTGTGTACTGTGGGCAGCCAGAAGCACCACCAGGGCTTATTTTGCCACCTATGAGGCAGCATGTCATCTGGGTGCCCAGGGCCCACACAGAGGAGGTGGGATTTGACATCTTTTCAGAACGCACACATGAGGATACCCACCCACGGCTGTGGGGGCCCCGCTGGGGAGAGATCACTCACTGCCTCTTGGGCAGCTCCTTGCCAGGTGCTCCCTGGGGCCTGTTGCCTACAGGCTCTGCTCCCTGTCCCACCCCGTGGGCCACCCCACCATAGCCTCTGGCTCCTGGGAGAGGGAGCATGACTTGGGTGATTGTTTCTGTCATCTTCTGGTCACTGCAAATGAGTTGCTGGTCACCCACTCCCTGGGGAGTAAATTACGCAAGGCCAGAGTGCGTGACAGGCACCAGTGACCATCCCGGGGCTACTGCGCAGGGTTGAAAGTGCAGCACCTGAAGTTGTGTTTGACAGTCCAGCGGAGAGGAAACAGCTGGCGGCCCCGCCCTCACCCTTCACAAGAGCCCACCCGGAGGCAGGATTCCTGGCTGTCCGTGGGCTGCTGTGTGCTGCCCCTGAGCTAGGCAACTTGTGGGGTGGTGCCCCCTCAGCCCGCCTTCTGAGCCCACCTGGCGGCTGGGCTTGTGGCCCCACCTACTGCCAGGTGCTGTGGTGTGAAACATCTGCCTGCGTTTGCTCAGTTTGGTGGGTCAGCAGTTTGGTGTGGGCTCGGCTGGACAGCTCTTCTGTTGTGATGAGGGTCTCACCCCTGTGGTTGTCTGGGGGCAGCTGGAGTCCAAGGGGCCTTGGAGTGACTGTGCTCCTTCAGGCCAGCCCCAGCCCCCCTCCAGGTGGCACTGCAGTGGGCAGGCCTGGAACTGGGCCCCTAGGGCAGCCAGACTGGAGGCTGGGAGCAGCTTCCACCTGTTCTGGGAGCTGCAGCCAGGACACGTTGTCAGAGGACTCTGTCCAGGGATGAGGCACCCACAGGGCGGTCTGGACACACCCATGCTGCCCTCCTTAGGGACGCTGTATGGTACTGCAGTCCAGGGTCTGGTGGGGAACCCGTGAGTCTTATCCTCATGTTCCCTTAGGAAGCAGAAATTAGGAGCATGTTTTGGGGGAACCTCAGGAGCCACCCAGACATTGGAATCAGAGCAGCATGCTGCACGACTTGATGCAGCCAGACCCTTCACACACGCTAAAGCACCAGATGGACCCAGGCTGCACCTGGCTGGGACATTGTGGTGGGGAAGGAGGCTTGTGCCAGCACACATCCTCCCACTGCTCCGTCAGAGCCCTGTGGAGGCCCTGAGACGCCTGTGTGGGATGGAGAGGCAGCAGCCTAGCCACAGCCCACTCTCCTGGCCTGAGTTGAAGCGTCTCCCAGGAGGAGTGCTCTGCAGAGGGAATTGGGTCAGGCTAGGCGTGGGATTAAGTCTTGGGGTTTTCTTTCCTTATTGCACGTTTAAACCCACTCACTAAAGCGCCAGTCAAGCGCTCTAATCCTCCCCAGGTAGAGGTTTATGGTTCTTGTCCACTTTAAAGATTAGGGTCCTCGAACGTGCAGCCGTCTGCAGGGAGAGGAGGGGGATTACCCTGATGTGAGGCAGATGTCTGGAGAGCTCCCAGCAGGGAGAGGGGGCCAGACGGACTGGGTCACAGGGCACTGCCTGGACGCCGTGGGCATGCCCAGAGCCAGCAGGCATTGGCAGTGTGCTGAATTCTCCTTCTCAGTGAGACAAACAGGAGCCTTGGTCTGAGTCCCTGACTGCAAAGGCCCAGACCCAGGAGCCTGCCGTCCTGACAGGTGGACACCCAGGTCAGGCCTACGGACCATTGTCCTCCACAGGGACATCCAGAGGGATGCTGTGGGTGGAGATGAACTTCTCCCAAGCACATCTTTTTTGGTGATCATTTTGCCACGTGGCTTTCGATGCTGACATGCAGCCAGCTTTAATCCTGTTCCTTATTTGCACACTCGCCTGAGCAGAGCTGTTAGCCCTTCCGTCCCCATGCCTGGCTTTCCGGCTGCTCCCTTCTGCACGTGGGCTGGAGCTGCTTGTGGAGCTCAGCGTGCCCTGTTCTGTGAGCTGTGGGTGCTGGGCTGTTTCCTTGTGGAACCTCAGCTTCTTGGGGAGGCTCAGCCTTTTCAAAGACTGTGGGCCTCACCAACCTGCCTGCCCTTGACCACCACCTCTCAGGGAAGACCGTCCTCAGCAGGGCGAGTTGAGGCTGTCTGCTCCTGGGTAGGTGTCTGCAGACTGTGAACCCTGCCCTCTCCAAGCTCAGAGCAAGCAGCCTTGTGCCCAGCGCCACCGTTAGGAGTTGTGCATGAAGCAAGGGAGTGCGGGGCGCTGGGTGTGGTGGTCGTGCCTGAGAGCCCAGAGACTCTGGGGACTGAGGCAGGGGGATTGCAAGTTTGAGGCCAGTCTGAGCGACGTAGCAGGGCTCTGTCTCAGAATGAAATAAGAAGGGCTGGGATGTGGCTCAGTGGTGGAGCAGGCAGTATTGCAGAAGCAGGGGGCAGGCAGGCAGGTGAGCAGGGTGCTTTCTTTGCAGTCCCGTTGCTCTCTGGGTCCTAAGGCCAAGGACAGAGGCAGCTGACACCCGGGCTCCTTCTGAAAGGTTGTGGCAGTTGTGGCACTGAGTACTCGTGGTTGCTCCCCCTTGATACCAGCACATACCTTGAATTTCCATGCCAGTGAGGTGCCCACTTTGAGGTGTGGGCACCATCCTCCTCATCCCCTGGTGGGGCCTCAGGTACCTTCTGGGGCACCCAGGTGTCTGGGGAGGTGCTGGCCCTGGTTTGTGTCCACAGTCTTTTGTGGGACCTCACGGGCTGGCCTGTGTTGCCTCAGACACAAGACTGAGCAGGGACCTGGGCCTGGGACGCCAGTGGCTGTTGTTCCCTTGCAGGTTTTGAGGACGACCCCCAGGCAGTGCTGCAGACTCTGAGGAGGTATGTTCACACCTTCTTTGGGTGCAAAGAGTGCGGTGAGCATTTCGAGGCGATGGCTCAGGAGTCCATGGACTCAGTGAAAACGCGGGACCAGGCTGTGCTCTGGCTCTGGAGCAGGCACAACGCAGTCAACAGTCGCTTGGCAGGTGGGTGTTCCAGCCTGGCTCGGGCGGGCATTGTGGTATGAGGCGCCGCGTCGGGAGCCGTGAGGTTGGCATGGTGACTGCGTCCTGGGCTCTCTAGCGTGTCCTCTCACTTGGGGGCACAGTCCTTGAGGAGCCTGACACACTGGCGTGGCTCTTTCTTTCCATCACACCCTTCTCCAAGTAATTTGACACTGGAAAATCAGGGATGTGATTAATTTTTGTAAGGAATTTTAGTGTCTTTAAAATCTGTTCTCAGACTGTGAACCAAACCTCTCAAGGTAGTTTTATTTAAACTAAATAGGATGCAAGCAATTTCTCAGAGTTAAGTAATTCAGACTTCCAAAATCAATGGCAGATTAGAATTAGGCTTAGAAATAATTCCACTGAAAAATGAATTTAATAGAGATGAATAGAAAATGCTGCTGAACTGTTGGTTTTCACTTAATCCACTGTATTATAAGACATATTACAACTGAAGCACTAAAGAAAATTGGTTCTTCTCTGCACTCAGAGCTGCCGGCGCCTCTGCGTCTCTGGGATTTGCTCCATCCCTGTCAGCTGCTGTCTCAAGGTGCAGGCCGCTGAGGCTGGCACAGGGCCCTCTCCATGCCCAGTGCTTCCTGGGGCTCTTGCTCCCTCCCACCCGCCCTCCTCCCCACAGAGGTCCCTGGGCATCCCTGGCACTCAGCTCTGAGGCACCTGGAGCAAGTTGCCAACTGGGGCTCCCCGGTCCAGAAGCCCTGCTGTCGGCCTGTTCCTATCAGCCTGCTGCAGAGGGGGCCTCGTGGCCCATGCATGTCTCCCTGCCCCACTCCATATTGGAGGCCCTCAGGGGTCTGACCTGGTCTCCTGTCCAGTGTCTGCTCTGACCCTCAGCACTTGGTATGTCTGCACATGTCCATCCTCAAGTCCCACTAGGTGCTCTCACCTGGCACTGGCCTTTGCCTCACCCCTCCTGGCTCCACATCCAGCACATGGCACGCAGCAACCAGGACAAGGTCATCAGAGCAAGGCCGGCTCGTGGTCCCCACACAGCGGCCCCACTAGCTTACTTCCAGATGTGCTCTGGGCAGGGTCATCAGTGCAAGGCCGGCTCGTCCCCACACAGCGGCCCCACCAGCTCAGTTCTGATGTGCTCTGGGGAGTGGCAGCTGCCGGGTGCCCAGGCTTGTCCGGGAACTTTGCTGTTCTGCCGAGGGATCGGAGCCGGATCCTACAGCGGGGTTACACATTGCAGGGGACCCTAGCTCTCACCTGAGTGCAGGGCGTTCCTGGCCTCAGGTGATACATGCAGGTGCTGCTGAGTCCCAGGTTGGCAGGAGCCTCCCTGGTGGTGCTCTGTCAGGCCTTTCTGAGCAAAGGAATGAAGGCACAGAACAGCCCCCCAGGTGGGGCGGGAGGGCGGGAAAGAGGCCAGGGTGAGGCTGCTGGGAGAAAAATGGAGTCCCCTTTCTTAGGGCAGTTGAGCAGCCCTGTCTAAACCTCAAAGCACGGGCTCTCTGGACTAGTCCCACTCCTGGAAGTGCTCAGGTGGGTGTGCAGAGGCTGTGCAGGACGTCCCTTGTAGAATCACTCATGTGACTGTCCACCGGGGAACAGGGAATAAACAGTGGGACCGCAGCCTTCAGGAATGCTGGGGTAGGTTTGTATTTACGAGCAGGGAGCTGAGTCGCAGCTCAGCAGCACACACAGTAGAGGAAGGTGCCATGTGGCCTCTTGCCTGTGTGCCCATGTGCAGAGAAGGGGCCTCCCAGGACCTGTCTCTCAAAACACGCAGATGGCGAAGGGGATGGTTGGGCCTGGCAGCCAGAGTGGGCGGGGCTCAGGCCTCTGTGCAGGTGAACATCTGGAAGACACG
The DNA here is from genome assembly GCF_902686455.1 of Sciurus vulgaris. Lineage (NCBI taxonomy): Eukaryota > Metazoa > Chordata > Mammalia > Rodentia > Sciuridae > Sciurus > Sciurus vulgaris. The sequence continues at coordinate 89,505,983 of NC_136476.1, read as the reverse complement.
GAGGTGGGGACTTTGAGTCCTTTTGGCAGGGAAGGAGCTGGTGGATTGCTGCAGAGTTTGGCAGACAAATGGCAGGTGGGCTGGGTGTGCAGGGTCCTTCCTTTGTGTGGAGCTGTGGGGACCCACCAGAGGGAGCAAGAGCTGCTAGCGCCTAGGAGGACCCCAGGACAGTGGGGGCCAGGTGCCCGGCCACCCTGCACAGGCCAGCAGCACGTGGCTGAGACCTGTCTGCAGTGGTTCTCCCCTTCCTTTTCTCCTAGGCCACCTGAGTGAGGATCCCAAGTTCCCGAAGGTCCCGTGGCCTACCCCAGACCTCTGCCCAGCCTGCCATGAGGAAATTAAGGGCCTGGACAGCTGGAACGAGGGCCAGGTGCTGGTGTTCCTGAAGCAGCACTACAGCAGCAGCAACCTCATAGACACATACTCCGCAGACCTGGGAGAGTCCAGCCAGGGAAGAGCCCTGGGCAGGGGACAGGCGGAGGGTGGCGCACTGACTCCCCCAGAGAAGGTCCGTGGAGACCAAGATGCTGAGAGTCTTCGTCCGCCTGGCATGCTGGGCCCCAGAGCTGCCCTTCCTGAGAACTTGCTGCACAGGCTGGACCTGAGGCTCCAGAGTCCCCGTGGGCCCGGGGCCCTCCAGGAGGCCGAGGCAGCTGCACCCTTTCTTGGGGTTGGCTTCTCCAGCCTGGACATGAGCCTCTGTGTGGTGCTGTACGTGGCCTCGTCTCTGTTCCTCATGGTCATGTACTTCTTCTTCAGAGTGAGGTCCAAGCGATGGAAAGTCCGGCTTCACCACCCAGCTGTGTAGAGCGCTCCCGGGCAGCGTTGGCAGTGTTGGCCACACCCTGTGCCGCCTGCAGCTTTATTGTTTATGATCAGGGACTCAAGACGCAAGGGCCCTGGGCTCAACAGGCTGTGGAGCACTGGGTGGTCTTGTAGGAATGCTGACTTCTGAACCTCGTCCAAGCCTCCCGCAGCCTCTGCCACAGGAAAGCTTATGTGACCTCACTGAGGTCGGGGACGAGAAGAGCAGCCCCAGCTGTCCTGTGCCCCACAATGATTGCAGGCTGCATCTCTGCAGGGCCTGACTTCTGTTTGCAGAAGCCTCCCCGAGGGGCCCAGCACTGCGGCCTTCTACACACGATGTGCCCTGCAGCCCTGAGTGGATGTGGCACTCCAGCAGTGTGTGATTCGCTTTTTGGCCATCTGATTGTCCCTGCTTAAGCAAAAGAATGTTTCCCTGGGGTCTCAGGGCACTCGGGGTAGACCTGGAGACTCAAGGTGCGGGCCAGGAGGAGCCATGGCTACACCGTATCTCAGAATAACTCAGGGGCCCTGGGTGAGCCTGGGGCTTGGGAGAAGGGTGGGGGCAGTGCCTTTTTGTTGCTTGGCTTATCTGATGACGAGATATGAGTGAGGGCCATACCAATCTGGCTGTCCTACGGGAGCTCTGGGCCCAGTGGAGGGGCTGAGGGCCAGGTCTACAGAGGAGTGTGGAGGACTGGTCTGCTCTTGGGGGCATGACCTTGGGTGAACTCTACAGGAGCCCGTAGTCAGGTGTGCTCCTTCCTCAACCCCACGTGAGGCACCGCAGAGGTCCCTGGCCATGGGCCCTGTAGGCCAGACCTTCCTGATCTGAAGCTGTGGACGAGGTTCCCAGGGGCACTGGTCTCCTGGGACTCAGGAATAATTTTTTCCCATTCATCAATTTAAACACATTGTAATTTAAACCCAAACACTTAGTGGTAAATTAGCCTCTGAAGGGCTGGGGAGAGAGCTCAGCTGGTAGAGTGCTTGCCTCGCAAGCACAAGGCCCCGAGTTCGATCCCCAATACCACAAAAAAAAAAAAAATTAGACTCTGAAGACTTCCAGGAAGCAAAACGATAACATGCTTTGGGACAGACTCCCTTGCTGTTGGTGTGTCTCACGAGCTTTCATTGGATACAGTGGACTCATGCACTGGTGCCTCTCTGCACACGTGTGACCCAGATGCCTGTACATATTTTTTCTACTTTGCTGTTTTGTATTTGATGCTCAAGTGTGTCCTGAAGACATTCGGTCATGTGGATGTCATTTAAGACCCTGTGCCCTTGCTGTCACTGCTGCCACTTCTGGGGAATGGACAAGCTCCTCCCTGGGCTGTGACTAGTCCTGCCCTCTAGTGCTGGATGTGTTGGGGAACCACAGGCAGCTGACTCAGCTTCCATCTCCTGCTCTACTCCTCTGCCAGGGCAGGTTTCTTCTTGATGCTTTTTAACCCCTAGAATCCACTGTCTTAAAAGGCTGTGAGCTTGCCTTCACAGCTGTGTGCCTGGGTACCGAAGACGTGTATCGGATCTCTGTTGGTTTGAGAAGCCGGCAGGTCTACCCACCGGCTCCAGAGGCCCCTGCCCATCTCACCAGCACAAACACGGAGCGTGCACTGCCCAGGTCTGGCCTTGGCAGAGCTGCTTGAAGCTTCCCTCCTGTTGCAGTTCAAGGTCACCAACATCTGGGGACAAGTTTGCCACGGAGCAGCCCAGCAGAGTGTCCTGGAGAAGGGGAAGAGCAGCCTCACCCCTGGGGGGCCAGCTCAGAGGGTGCCACAAGGTGTGAGGTGGTTTTATAAAGTTCTAAGTATTGTAAAAGGTATTGAGACTAATGAATATAACAGTTCAGTAATTTAAATGTTTATTTATTTTTAATGGAAAGATTTTGATTAAAAAGAAGCCAGTTGACATGGAAGTGTCTGAAATTTCTTACCTGCAAGGGAAGTGCACATTTTGTATTTAATATGCACATTTTAAGAATAAAGAAATCTGACATTTGAGAAGCCGTGACACATTTCTTTTGAGATGTGAGCCAGGTCTACAGTGAGAAGCGTGGGTGCAGAATGGACCTGGGTTCCCATCTAGGCCCCACAGACACGACATCTGGGATTTTAGGATTTCTTGTATCGAACCAGAGACTTTTGGAAGAGCGCCCGGGGGTCAAATGGAAAGTGAAAGCTGGAAAATGGATTTAGATGACCTCCTCGGAGCTGATCCAGATGCAGCAGCTACAGAACAACACTCATCTTCAGCAGCCTGAGATACACACACTATTTCAGAGTGTTCCACAGGCCCTCCTGCTTAAGGAGCACCCCCCACACACTCAGTACCAAGCAGGGAGATTGGCAGGTGCCCTGTCTCTAGCTTCACCAGGACCCTCCCGCAGAGGCCTGAGCAGACCCTACTGTGCCAGCCTGGGGCAGTGTTTCTTAGCAGACCCCCACTGGGAATGCCTTCAAGGCTCCTGTGCTTGGTCTTGGGCCTCAGGCTCTGAAGTCTGCAGTTTTTGTCTGGGACCCTGCAGTGACCAGAAGGGTGTTGGGTGCTGGTGACGTCCTTTAGGCCAGCGCAGCAGTGGAAGACCTCTGCCCGCCTACAGGAGGGAGCCTCTGGGCCTAGGGTCCTCCCTCCCAGCCTGGACGCTCCCTGCCTTCCAGAAGGCTGCTGTGAGCCCAGCAGAAAGGGTTCAGAGCCTTTTAGTTCGGCGGCACCTCGACCCGCTTGCTGCGAAATAGGAGCCTCCAGTCCAGGCCTGGAGCCCAGGGCGCAGTCAGACTGCGTGGCTGCCGGCGGCTAGGCCAGGGTGAGGGCAGCCGGGACCGAGTCCAGTCCCGCCAAACCCAGCGCACTAGGTACGCGCGCCGAACTGGGCGGGAGCCGGAGGCGGGGACAGGGGAGGGGCGGGGGCCGGGCGCCGAGGGGCTGGGGGCGCGCGGTCGCCTCCTTCAGCACCGCGGACAGCGCCGGCCCAGTGCTGGGGTCTGCCCCCGCGACGCGCCACAGCCTGCGGAGCTCCAGCCCTCCGCCTACGCCACTCAGACCCCGACCCGCGACCGCGATGCTGCTGGAAGCCGAGCTCGAAGGCGACCGAGAGAGGCCTGGGGTCCCCGCGGCTGCTGCCCTCTGCACCTTCGTCGGGACTCAGGGTAAGAGCCACGGAGAGAAAAGCAACAACGGCGGCAGAGGCGGGTGGAGGGGCCGTGAGCCCAGGGGCAGCGCAGGGAGGGCCGCAGGGAAAGTCCAGGGCCACCCGGGAGGGACATGGAGATGGCAACAGGGTGGAGGGGAAGGGGGTCTACAGACCGAGGGTGGCCATGGGGGCTGGTGCTGACCTGCAGTGGTGTCTGTGATGGAACAGAGTGAGGGGCACCAAGGTCCCCCAGAAAAATGAAAACCCCTCGGTTCCTTCTGAGCCCTGGCTTGCAGCAGGGACCCCGTCTTGGTCTCCCCATCCCAACCGTCCTCCCCAAGGGCCATTCCATTGCCACAGACGTTGAGAAATAATGGAGGTATTGTTGGCGGGCCGGCCAGATGCCCAGCAGGAGGGGCCTTCCCTTCCCCAGTTCACCACAAATGGCCCTCGCCAGACTGCCTCTGCAGCAGCTGACACTCAGCGGACCTCACCACAGTGCCCAGGTCACCCACTCGGCTCCACACAAGTGTGTGTCCCCTGACCCTTCTGGAGTAACAGGTGTAGTACAGAGCAAGGGGACAGGTGGCCGTGAGCCTGTGCTCAAAACTAGGCGGAGCTGGGAGGAAGGGGCTGTGCTCTTGGTGTGCCCGTCCTCCCAGCCCTGCACCCCTAGAGCTCACAGTTCAGAACAGAGTGGAGAGGGCATCACCATCTGACCCCAGAGTAGAGGGACCTGGGGAATGGCATCGACCTACTGGTTCCCCAGCACTTCCTGGGTGCCCTGCTGGCTGCCAGGGCCCCACTGCTGTATTCTGTCCCTGAGTGACTGCACAGGTGTAGTAATGGCTGATGACCCAGTACTGTGGCCCCTCTGAGCAGAGACAGGTATATACACGCAAGGATAGGACGGGTTCTGGTTGGCTCACCTGTTTACAGTTGGGAGCGGGATGCTGGAAAATCAGGTGCAGGGGCTGTTCTGTGTGACCCAGAGTGCTGGGGACAGAGAAGTGAGGGCATGTCCTGTAGCTTTCCCAGCTCAGTCCCTCCTAAACCAGAGTCTTGGGTGTGTTTCCAGGCCAGAACAGGAGACCTGCTTCCCTCCTAAGAATCGCCCTCCTTCCCTGCGCCCACTCCGGTGGGAAATTGCAGATTGGGCGTAGAAACCGTCAGTGTTAGAAGGTCTGGGGTCGCGGCTAGTTTCTTGCGGTTCTGCTGTGAGGCCTTTGGCGCCACACTCACCCTCTCTGGGTTTTCGGGTTGCGCTTCTGCCGACCAGACGTTGTTGCGAAGCCTCCCAGCTCGGCTCTCCGGGCCAAATTTCAGCAGCAGGAGAACCCAGCTCCCTCCCTGCCAACTTCTCCCAGAACCCCCAGCCCTTCCCGCGCCTACGCGAGCCCAACTGCGAGTCCGGGGCGAGCGCGGCGGGCAGCCTTGACCAGGGTGTTCCCCTGCGGTCCCGGTTCTAGGGTCAAGATCGCAAAGCGGTGCGTGGGCACCGCAGGTCCGGAGCCAGGCGCACAGAGCCGGCGGGGCCCAGGGCGAGTCTCCAGGACCCCCGGCCCCGCCCCGCGCCCCGGCCCGCCCCCCAGCCGCTCCGCCCTCCGCACCGCCCGAGGCTCGGGGCCCCAGGGCGGCCCGCGGGCGCAGCGCCCAGCAACGCGGCGAGTCGCTCCGACGCCGGCTAGGGGCCACTGCGGCCGTGGCCTCCCCGGACCCCGGGGAAGTTCTAGGTCAGAAAGCGGAGGTGCCGAGCGGCGGGTGCCATGAGGCGCGCGGGGAACCGGACCCCGCCCGGGAGTCGGCGGGAGGCGACCTGCTGCTGGCACTGCTTGCAACGGAGGGCCGACCTGCGCCGAGGTGGGTGCCAGGTCGAGCGACAGCACCGGGGAGACCGGAGTCCTCGGGCTTTTTCCCCGCTTGGTCACGGAGGCTAGAGGACCTGGGCCGGAGCGCGTACGAGGGCCCTGGCAAAACCGAGACCGGGCATCGCGGACGCGGGTGTGAGAGGGGCCCCTGGCGCTGGTGTCCGGCATGTGGTCCTCGAACCGCGGCAACCCTCAGCTTAGAGGGCCTTGGCAGCCCTTGGCCGATCCCTGATGTGTAGGGCGTGTAGGGAGCTGTTAACGACCCAGTGACCACAGAGCAGGAGGGTCCCCACTTTCCAGGGGAGTGGAATCAGGGCAGGCGCCAGAGTCGAGCTGAACAGTGTATTTTCTCTCACTGGGGCCTCTCAGCCGCCTGCCGCCTGCCGCCTGGGATGTTTGTCAGGACCCGTCTGCAGGAAAAAGCCCGCTTCTCTGGGGCCCGGGTTTTCTAGTGGCACCAGTCTCTTCCAGGGCTGCGGCTCTCCAGAACCAGGCTGCTCTCTGCGTGCTCCAGGCTGGCGGGAGCGCAGGGTGGGGAAGGCTGGAGAGGTGGGAGTAGGAGCAACGGAGCGGGTGAAAGAGGTTACATCCATGCTGCGGGGTCGCTCCTTCCGCTACTCATTTATTTTCCGACGGCTCCCGAGGGTTGGCCGTAGAAGGTGAGAGAAAAGGTGGGAGGCGCAGGGAAAGGAGGGCGGGAAGGGCTCGGCATGCGAGGGCAGGGATCGCTGGCCGGAGCCAGCCGTGGGATGGCGGGCGCCGAGGCTCCCGGGGCCCGCCAGCGTCGGGGGTGGAGACCGCGCCCGGGCTGGAGCCTCCATGCAGCGTAAGCCGGGGTCGCGGGGTCTCCGCGGGGGCTTCGCCAGGGCGCGGGGCCGGCGGGGATGGCTTTTGCCCCACGCGGGCTCAGGCGGCCGCGCGGACGAGGCGCTGTCCGGGCCGCGGTGCTGAATCGCGCTGCGCGGAGCCTGTACAGTCACGCAGCTGGTGATGTCCTCCGCACCCCGAGGGTCGCTGCTCGCCTGCAGGACCCAGGCGCCGCGGCGGGTGTTCCCGCTCCGCCCGGGGCAGCGGTTTTGCCCGACACGGGACGCGGTCAGTCTGTCGCAGGTTTCCCGCCAATGCAGGAGGGAGGTCGGGCGGACCTCCTTACGATTTCCTCCTCCCACGATGGATTTGAGTTTCCCCCAGCCACTGGGGCCTTCCTGCAGCCGGCATTCGATAGCGAGCCGGTGATGTGGGTCACACCTGAGTAGGTACCAGATCCTGCAGGCGGCTCCACACTCTTGTGGATGGATATCTTCTTTAAATTATCAGAAGTCCTCATTTCACAAATACCAGGAAGCTCTGTCGTAGCTCCTCCTGGGCTCATGGCTCTTGAAGAGCACACCCACCCCTGCCCGTGCCAGCCTGATTCCTCTAGAGGCCCCAGGCTCCTGGGGAGAGAATTGGTGAGCCACCCACTGAGCCTGTGGGCAGCAGATCCATTTAGCCAGTCCACTCACAAATACTGCTGAGGCTGCCCAAAGAGGGCGTCAATTTTATCTCAAAGACTAACAGAGAGGACATGGAGCTGGGCAGCACACAGGCTGGGAGTCTCTAGAGCCTGAGGTCATGATACCTACTGTGTAAAGTAACGTAGGCAATCAGGAGGATGTGCCCCATGCCCCATGTGTGCCCCGGGACTGCGCCCCAGGTGTGCCCTGCCTCCAGGGTTAGTAAGGACTAGTGTTCCCCCTTTTCTGGTCCCACTTCCAAGAGCAGAACCCCCTGGGGTGTGCTTTTCATTTGAACTCAACATGCATCCTTCTTGCACCGGAAGAATCTTGTAATTGACAGTACTTGACCTCATGGGGTGGCCCTGCTGTCCTGCTCGAGACACACGACATGTTTCTAAGGCCTACCTCTGTCTCCTTGGCCGCCGTCAGGCTATGGGATGAGGTGCTTGCTCATTCCCACACATGGGGGCCAAGCAGCTGCTTGAGCTAGCAGGGGAACAGCGTGCAGAGAAGCTGGTCCCTAGGCAGCTGTGGGTTCTGGGGGCTGATGGGAGGCTGGCTCGAACTGGTCAAGAGGCTTGTGGCCTGCAAGGTGCCTGTGACCTTGCCCACAGAGATCCCCCTGTGTGCCGGCTGTGACCAGCACATCCTGGACCGCTTCATCCTGAAGGCTCTGGACCGACACTGGCACAGCAAGTGCCTCAAGTGCAGTGACTGCCACACTCCACTGGCCGAGCGCTGCTTCAGTCGGGGGGGACAGCGTCTACTGCAAGGACGACTTTTTCAAGTGAGCGCTGCTGGCCTGTGGGAGGCAAGGGAAGGGGCACCCATAAGCTGCCCAACAGAAAAAAGGCCAGACGTGTGGCCACACTGGAACCCCCACCCTAGAGCTTGAATCTCCAGGTGCCTTCCCGGCCCCCTCCCGTCACCAAGGTAGGGTACCTGGGAACTACCAAGTTCTAGCAGGTGCTCCCTGGATGGCTGGGCCTGGATGAGACACCAGGAGATTTTATTTGTGTAATTTATTTTAGCCAGGTGTGTGGCACACATCTGTATTCCCAGCTACTCAGGGGGCTGAGGCAGAAGAATTGCAAATTTGAGGTTAGCCTGGACAACTTAGTGAGACCCTGTCTCAAAATTTCTAAAATTAAAAAAATTAAAAGAAGCTGAGGATGTAGTGTAGTGTAGACCATTTGCCTAGCATGCAAAGCCCTGGGTTCAATCCCCAGTGCCCCCCCCCCACACCACACAAAACACAGTAACTTATTTTTGTGAATCGGGGAAGCAGTTGTTTAAAAGATAAGCACAGGCCAGAATGGTGGCCCCCACTGTAATTCCAGCTCCTGGGAGGCTGAGGCAGGGGAATCACAAGTTGTAGGCAAGACTCTGTCTCAAAAGAAAAAATAAAACAGGGCTGGGCATGTAGCTCAGTGGGTAGAGCATTCCTTGGGTATAGATAAATGATTGATGTAGAGATAGATAATTTGTAGAATGGTCACAGTCCCTTTTAAATTGTGCTTGTTTTTTGTCTCTAATGGTTTGGGGGGAGCTTAGGCCTCTGGAGTCTGAGGGAACTGCCCCAGTTGGAACCCGGGTCCTCTAGACTGATCTTCCCCATCCAGTGCGAGCAGATTCTGCTCCTAGAGGTCCTCCAGAGGAAGTCCGGGTCCCCTCCTCAGTAGTGGCTCAGCCCTGCTGGCCTGACCAAGGCACAGGGCCGGGAGCTTTCCTCCTACACCGGACACCACAGGACGGTCAGGCACAAGCTTAGCTCGCTCTCACTCCAACCCGCCCCCTGCGAAGGCGCCTGCCTCCGCCGCCACCGCCTGCCGCGCTGAGCTGCACCCTGTGTGTCCCGCAGGCGATTCGGGACCAAGTGCGCCGCGTGCCAGCTGGGCATCCCGCCCACGCAGGTGGTGCGCCGCGCCCAGGACTTCGTATACCACCCTGCACTGCTTCTCCTGTGTGGTGTGCAAGCGGCAGCTGGCCACAGGCGACGAATTCTACCTCATGGAAGACAGCCGGCTGGTGTGCAAGGCAGACTACGAGACCGCCAAGCAGCGAGGTCGGTGGGACCGTCCATGGTCATGGGGCTGGCCTTCCTAACCTTCCTAACAGATCCCCCGGGGTGGGCCTGGGGGGAATCCTTACCTCCAGCGACTTCCCCCAGCGCTTCACTGTTGAGGCGGCTTGGGAACTGGGGTGTTAAGGGTGCCATAACCGGCAGACCCGGAGTGAGGCAGGGGAGAATTAACCGAGTAAGCTGGCTGTTCCCAGCACGCCAGGGCCTCTGCGGTCCCAGCAACTTCTGCGAGCAGGAAGGTTGTCTGAATCATGTGCACTATCAATTCCTGGTCTGCAATTTATCACCCTACATCCTTGACCATGAAGACCCTCTTACCCACACTCAAGATAAAAGGGAAGGAGGCCAATGGCCCTTCCCAGGCTGCTGGGTGTGGCGGCCTTGCGCGAGGGTTCCTGATGGCACTCTCTGCCCCGCACTCCCCTGGGGATGCGTTGGTTCCCCGCGGCTACCGCGGTTGGGCCTGCAAGCCGGGGCCACTGATGACGTTCGGGAGGCCAGAGGTGGGACGCGGGCGGGGGCGGCCGGATCGGCCCTACCGGCCTCACACTCGCCCCACGCAGAGGCCGAGGCCACCGCCAAGCGGCCACGCACAACCATCACCGCCAAGCAGCTGGAAACCGCTGAAGAGCGCCTACAACACCTCGCCCAAGCCCGCGCGCCACGTGCGCGAGCAGCTCTCCTCCGAGACCGGCCTGGACATGCGTGTCGTGCAGGTCAGCGCTTCCGAGCGACCCTTGTCCCCTGGCGCCCGGCGGGCAGGAAGGCCCACCCCCAGGCGCTCACGACGCAGCCCCCGCCCTGCGACCCTCCGAGCTGCGTCCGTACAGCAGGGAAGAGGGGGGGGGAGGCTGAGAGCCCCGCGCCCGCGGCCACTCACCACCCCCACCCCGCCAGGTTTGGTTCCAGAATCGCCGGGCCAAGGAAAAGAGGCTGAAGAAGGACGCGGGCCGGCAGCGCTGGGGGCAGTATTTCCGCAACATGAAGCGCTCCCGCGGCAGCTCCAAGTCGGACAAGGACAGCATCCAGGAGGGGCAGGACAGCGACGCGAGGTCTCCTTCACCGGTAGGGGCCTGGGTAGCCACTGCACGCCCTTGCAGACTGGCACTTGCTCGTGGTTCGCTGGGAGCTTGGTACCATAGGTTGCAGGGAGCCTGGAAATGTGAATTTCCCAGTTCGGACTCCAGTCTTACTTTCCAAACTGGCTTGGTTTAGACCCTGGTCCTCCACCCAAAGCCTTGTTGATTGGCCCATTCAGGACCATCTGCTCTTCTCTGCTGGGGACAGAGCCCCTGTTCCCTGACTGGTCCCTAAGCTGGGCTCCTGCCAGATACTTGCCTCATGGTGGGGAGGTGCTCCTTCTGACTCCCAGCCCCCCGCCATGATTCTTAGAATAAGCAGCACGTGTTCCAGGTAAGTGGTTAAAAAGCCCAGGCTGTTGGGAGTTGAGGATGAGTTCCATCCTCCTCTGCAGGACCTGGTTTTTCATTCTCTGCACCTCCACCCCACTGATCTCTTGCATTGTCTTCTGCGGGGCCAGAAAGGACCCTGAGGGAACCCAGGTTCAGAGGACAGGACTGACTGGCTCTCTGCTTCCATTGCAGATGAGCCCTCCATGGCTGACATGGGCCCTGCCAATGGCCTGTACAGCAGCCTAGGAGAGCCTGCCCCAGCCTTGGGCCGGCCCTCGGGAGCCCTGGGCAGCTTTGCGCTGGAGCACGGAGGCCTGGCCGGCCCGGAGCAGTACCGAGAGTTGCGCCCCAGCAGCCCCTATGGCATCCCCCCCTCCCCCGCTGCCCCGCAGAGCCTCCCAGGCCCCCAGCCCCTCCTCTCCAGCTTGGTCTACCCAGATACCAGCTTGGGCCTGGTGCCCTCAGGGACCCCAGGAGGCCCTCCACCCATGAGGGCGCTGGCGGGGAACGGACCCAGCTCTGACCTGTCCACGGGGAGCAGCGGGGGTTACCCTGACTTCCCTGCCAGTCCTGCCTCCTGGCTGGATGAGGTGGACCATGCCCAGTTCTGACCAAGGCCCCCGGCTCCACCCAGCACCAGACAAGAGGGGTCTTGGTGATGCTGCCCCTGGGTGGGCAGCTCGGGGGCTGCACTCTCCATTCAAGGACCTTCAAGGGAAGCAAGATGAGGGCAAACCGGGGGCCTGTGTCTGCAGAGCCTTCCACACTCAGCTCCTCCAGCCCCTCCCAGGGCTGAGGGACTCGGAGGACAATGCCTCTTTTGCAGGCAACCTGCTTGGTGGCCGCCTAAAAGCCAGTGGCTCTGGGGCTGTTTTATAAGGAGATTTCTCCCCCTTTATCGACCAGTTAACTGAGCACTTGCTGCTATTTGAGGCCAGGCCTCTGCCCAACCCAGACCAGCACAGCCTGGGCTGGACAGTGCTTTCAGACCTAAACACACAGACAACAATAACCGCCTTTCACTTCCCAGGCGGCCATATGTCCCTGAGTTGTTGACCCCCGTGGCCCTCACTGTAGGTCAGAGACCTGCCTTGCCTGTCCAGGCAGGAGGGGGGGGGTGCAGAGTCGGGGGGCTATGCTGTGTCCTCTGTGGCCTCCAACAAGACCCTGAAGAGGACCTCTCCTCTCCTCAGGCTCTGGGGCCGCTGCTACCAGCACCCTTTCCCCATTAGTCCCTTCACCCTCCCAGGGTCTCAGATCTTTCTGTTCCTGAGTACTGTGGAGGAGGCGGAGATTTCTGGGGCCACCTCTTCTCCAAAAAGCCCAGGAGGAGCTCCTCAGATTCCCCCCTCGGCACACCGCCCTCGCTCTCAGGCCCACAGTTTCCAGGCTCCGCCTGTTGCCAAACAGCTGCCGTCCCACACTGTGGGGCTTACCTGTGTGGATCCGAAAGTATCCCCCACTGGAGGAGGCTGGGCAGGGGTCCTGGGAGCCCCTCCGAGCTCCCCATCAGATCTTTCAGAGACATTCTGGGAGGCACCTGCAGCCCCCCAACACAAGCCTGGCTGTGTAAGTCAAAGTCGTTCTGAGAACCAGAGTCTCGCTACCCGTTGGTCCTGTGAATGTCCTGTGACTTTTATTTATTCTCTGGTGATCAGCTCTTTCCAAGACTTCAATAAACTTGTCAGTTACATTTGCTGGAAGGCCTGTAGCCTCAGTGAGGCTGAGGGTGGTGCAGGTCCAGGACGTTGCTGGGGGATGGGACAGTCCTTTGAAAGTTAGAGAGGCTGTATTCCAGGGGTTGCTCTTCCTTGCCTGGGCTGTCACCTGGAGTAGATCTGTGCTTCTTTTTGCTCTGGATCTTGGCCGAGCTCCTGAGCACAGGAGGGAGGTGGAGGGAGTAGTCTGTCCATCCACAGAGGGACAGGATGGGATGTCCAGCTGGGTTAGGGAGTGTAATGTGAACTGGGGGTGGGAGCTGGTGTTGGCTGATCAGCATTCAGGCACCATTCCATGGGGTCTCTCCAACTTGAATTCCAATCCCAGCTGGCCTGGTAACTTTCTGTGTGGCCCACGGCCAGTGACCGACACCCTCTGAGTCCTGCTTTCCTCCCCCTGAGAGCTCTCTTGAAGGGGAGACCTAAGTTGAAAGTCTAGGTGTGTGCACTCCCCTCACCCCAAAGTGAGGGTCCACTCAGGGCAGTGGAGCACTGGACAGGGTTCCAGGCCCTTCCCCTCCTCAGTTCCCCCAGTGAGGGTAGGAGCTGCTTGCAGGGGGTGCCAAGGGAAGCTGCTCTGGGTTGCTCCCTCTTGTCCCCAGGTTTCCCCAAGGCCTGCTATCTTTGGAGGGAGACTGGTTGGAACCAGCTGCCTTTCCAGGGTCTGCTGCTATATCCTTTCCCAACTCCCTCCCCAGCCTTCTCACAGATGAGGAAGCTCAGGTTGGGGGAAGGGAGGGGAGGGCAGGGTGGGAAGTCCTTTGCCACCCAGGCTTGAGGAGGAGGGCCTGGGGGCTGGCAGTGGTGGAACTGGAGCAAAGGACTCTGAGAGAGGAAGCCTGATGTCAGCGCCACGCGAGCTGCACTGGCCTTCAGGGGTCTGCGGGGCTGAGTCCCACAGCTCCCAGACTGGCCCCAGCAGCGGCTCACCTCTGGGACCCGGACCTGTTGACAGAACCTGCTGTGTGCCACCCCACTGGGCCCTTGCCTGCGGAAGACTGAGGCCCGGAGGGTGAAAGGGCTTGTCCCAAGTTGGGGGCCTGCTGAATGGAAGGAGGAGGGGGCCACCCACTCCCAGGGGGAGGCAGCTCCTCAGGATGGCAGAGGGGAGAGGGGTCCTGATGGCCACTCATGCTCCCAGGAGGGAGGTGATCAAGCAAGGGCCACCACAGGATGGGCATGGGAGCCCCAAGGGATTGGATTTTGGCAGGTGCTCCAGGACAATAACCCACTGGGGAATGCCCCACAGTGGGCTAGCACTAGAGGTCCAGGACTGGCCTGCCAGCTTGGGGGCCCAGTCCTGAGAGGACAACTTCCACTTTTCTCCCTGGGTACCAGAGGTTCCCAGGGGCAATCCAGGTCGGATTTGGGATTTCGGGAAGAGGCACCTGCAGGGAGGGACAGGAGCTGGGATCTGCAGCGGTGCAAATAAATCCTCATGCCAGCCCACTCCCTGCCCAGGCCTGCAGCTCCTCCCCGTGCCCCCTGGGACCTTTTAGGCACTGACAGGTTAATGAAGTGCTAAGTGTCCCGCGGGGGCCCTTTGCCTGTCTGCACTCAGGCCCTGCTGCTCCAGCTGGCCCATCCATACCGGGAGGAGTGGGTCTGCGGCAGGCTGGAGAGGGACCGGCGTATCCAAAGCCTCGCCCAAAAGGCGAGTGACCTTTGTAGGGCGGCCTGAAACTCGGGGCCCACCTGTGACGAATCCACGGTCACCCTGAGAGTGCTTGCGGGCCTATGTCCTCACCTGAGCAGAGCGCAGGCGGCTCCCGCATTACCAGGCTCACCTCTGGCTCGGGTCAGCCCCGCCGGCCTGAACCTAGACTCAGGTCCCAGGCCAAGGTCCCAACCCCGCTGCCATGGGGCCAGGGTCCTCAGTAAGGGCTGCAGGTCCCCTGGCCGGCAGAGTGACTGGTGGACGGTGGGGCCAGGAGCCGTGCTGGTGCTCGGCCCAGGCTCCGGAGAGGTGAAGGGAAGGCGGGAGATCGGCCCCAGGAAGAACGAGGTTCCCTCATTCCAAGATCCCCGCCCCGAGAAGGCGGCGTCCCAACATTCGGGTCGCGTTGCAGAGATGCCACTTACTGCCAGCAGCCCAGCGCCTCAGCCCGGAATGCGGGGTCTGTCCGCGGGCGGCGGGGCGGGGACCCCGGCGCAGTGCAGGAGGGACCCAGCCAGCGGCCCTCAGTCCTCCGCACGTGCTCCTGCCGCGAGGCGAGAGGAGCGGCGCTAAAGCCCGCTGCCAAGCAGGGAAGCAGGGAGCCCAGCGGGGTCTTGCGCCCACATCGCGGTGTCGCCATTTTCTCGAGCTGGTCCAGGGGCCGCGTGGGTCAGCGCAGGGCCCCACCCGCTGGCCGGCCGGCCGGCGGGGAAGTGCGTTGGTATCTGGTCAGAGGCTCCTCGGGCTTGTTCACTTTTGAGTCGAGCGACTGTCTTACATCATAAACAGTACTTTCTTCCTTTTTCTTTTGATACTGGAGATTGAATCCAAGGGCGCAATATACCCGGACCTTTTATTTTTTATTTTTAATAAAAATGTTTTATTTTGAGAGGGAACCTCACTAAGTTGCCCAGGCTGCCCTGAAACTTGGATCCTTCGGCCCTCAGCGTCCCCAAATGCTGGGATTACACATGCCTGATAAAAACAGTAATTTCAACCAGCACATGAAAGGGCTTCTGTCCTTACATGTAAATTTACACAGGGGCTTCTGGACCCAAAGGACACCCCATACACACCCCCTGCCAGTCAGAGGCCACCTGGGGACTAGCCCAGGACACAGCTTCTCTCCTCCCTGTCTCCCTCCCCGTCTCCCTCCCCACCATCTGCCAACAGGACCAGCCCCCCTATGCGGCACAAGAGGGGGTGGGGTCCAAATGGAGGGCTTGCCTAGCGGAGCAGCAACCCTGATAAATCAGTAGGTTTTTCAAAAGAATCAGTCTGGAGGACTAAATCCAGGAGCTAGTAATGATCAATTCTTTAAGCCCATAATTGTTCAAATTACTCTGAGCAACATAAAACATTAATTTTAAGAAATTTAATAGAAAAAAGCTCTTTAAATCCACACCGAGATAAATGACACTCAGCATGACCACCTTTTTCCATACCTTGGTGACATTGAATAATCTGAAAGTTATTTACATTTTCATCCTTTGTGGAAAATGTTGACAAGCTTTTGGCTGCGGGTGAGGTGCGCAGTGGTGCTGGAGTGCCCCCTCCCCCTAATTAATGGTGGAGCCACGACTTCATAAGCAGGATTTTCATCAGTCTGCCTTGGCGACCTCGGGTGACGGCTCCCACCCTCCTGGAGGCAGTGAAACTGTGGCTCATTTTTTACTGTAAAAATATTCCATCCAGACCAGCGAGACCCCTCTGGGCGTTGGGAAGTAGGTGTGAGATCAAGAGCAGCTGTCATGTGGGCCTCCCGGGGAGCCCAAGGCCAAACCTGGGAGGAAGCTCCTGATTTCTGCCACCCCCAGAGCCAGCCATGCAGGTGTGCGAGGGTCCTGGAGGTCATCTCTGGATGGGCTCTGAGTGCCACCTGTCCTCAGCTCCACCTGTCTACCCCAAGCCATCCTGGGGAGATGTTTCAGCAAGGTTGCAGGATATGCCTCAGTCTGGGCTCCCTGCTGGTCCCACAGCTCTGCTATCAGGGGGATGGTAGGGCCAGGCACTGGACACAGGCTTCTCCAATTGTCCCAGGATCTTCTTGTGTCCATGATGTTCACATACCACACTGTGACCTTGGGTGAGAGGCTCAGCCTCTCTCAGGCTGCAAATGCCGCGAGGGAAACCTTTCCAGGGTTATGGTGAGGCGTGCAGAGGCGGGCGCGCACACACACAGGCCTCTCTCCACACTTCTCCTGCATATCGGACTCACCCCAGACCCTCCTCGGGTGCAGGTACAGGTCTGTGGTGGCACGGCACTCCCTGGGGCCCCTCCTGCTCATTGTCACCGAGGTGGATATGCCCCTGTCTCCTGCCTCAGGCTGGCTTGAGTCCACCCTGCCTGAAGGCAGGTGAATGGACTGACCGAGACCAGGCAGTTACTTGGCATGTCTTTGGTCCTCGGTTTCCGCATCTCCACTGGGGGGACAGAACATGAGGGGTGCACAGTGCCGTTAGTCAACAGGAATGCTCAGTAGGAATCCCAGAGGGACACCAACCACGCCCACAGGATGGCTCTTATAAATCTCAGTGTGGGGCGGATGCAGCTCAAGTAGCAGAGCACAGAGAGAGAGGAAGGAAGGAAGGAGGAAAGGAGGCAGGGAAAAGAAAAGAGAGACAGAATGAAGGGGAAATAGAGAAAGAGAAAGAAAAAGAAGGAATAGTGGCTGCACCGCGGCTGGGCCAGGGTTGGGGCCTTCTGGGGGCCCAGGAGTCCTTCTGGGGTGACGGGATGCGGTAGGGTCAGATAGAGGAGATTGGCACTCAGCATTCACTTTAAAAGTGGTTGGATTTACATTGTGTGAACTTCACCCCCATATTAAAGGAGCGCCCCTTCCCATCCCACTGCCCAGGAGGCTGGGAGGGTGGGCAAACAGCCATCCTGCAGTAGACCAGCTCCAGTCCTGGTGGCTTCTGAGGGATCCCTGTGAACCCCACCCCTGGGGACTCCTCAGGGCCCTAGGGGGGCAGTGTGCTTAGCATCCACGGGAGCCTCCCTGGCGGAGCTGGCCCTGCCATGTCTCCTGCAAGCAGGCAGGGTGGACGTGGAAGACACTTCCTGCTGGGGCAGCCCTTCTCCCAGGAAGGGTGTGACAGGGGCCCCGGGCCATTTATAAAGTGCCCCTATCCTGTCCCAGTCCAAGGCTCAGGGAGACTCCTGGCCATTGTCCCCAGCTGCCCACAATGACCAGCCTTGGCTGACCTGGGGAAGGGCAGGGTGGAGAGGTGCTGCTGGTGGCTCCCTCCTCCCACACTCCCTGCCCAATTTCTCTGTGCTGTGGGAAGGAGGACAGCCCCATGCTGGGGGGCAACCCCCGGGGGATCCTCTGGTGGGCCCAGCTGGGCAGCCACCTGCTCTGAGCGGGGTGGATGGGGCAGGAAGGGTGGCGTCTCTTTCCTGAGCCCCCACCAAGTGCCAGCTCCTGAGGCAGCACAGGTTCCTCCCTGCAGCTTAGGGGGAGGTAGGAGGGCTCCTTAGAGGGGAGGGAGCCGCCGTCCAGGGATCTGAGCACCGGCCGCCTGGGCTGTGGCAAGGCCCCCTCTGTCAATCTTTCCTCAGGGCAGTTCCCTCAGCCAGGCCCCTCCAGGGGGCTGCCTGGGGGGGGGGCTGGGGCTCTGAGACTCCTGCCCTTTCCAAGTTAGCTGCTACACTGTGGGGGGAGCAGAGGGTGGGCCCCGCCTTTCCTTAGGGAGGGGCCCACTGCCCTACCACCCCCCAAATGCTCTGTTCAGAGCTCAAGCTAATCTTGGGAATGACAAGGTTTAAAATTTAATTAGCAGGTTTCTCTTATGCAAACTCTCCTCATTAAACTAAGTGTCCTATTAGTTAAAATGCAAGGTGGGGGTGGGAGCGATAGGGCCACAGGCAGAGATGGATAGCCACAGGGAGTCTGTGGAGGGAGGCAACCTTCCCTGCCCCCAGCCTGGGCTGTCCTGAGTTGGACAGTACTGCAGTGAAGTGTCCTTCAGGGGACACTGCCTCAGAACTCACAGGCAGAAGCTGGGCTGCCCCTCGGCTTTGGTGAAGCTGTCAGAGGAGTGAGATGTCCAGGCAGGGACCTGCCCGCCCCACGATCTTCCCCGACTGGAGTGTTGATGGCACAGGGTGCAGAGCATTTGAAAGGCTGAAACCCTGGGGCTCAAGACCAGGTGGGGCACAGGGAGAGCAGGGTGGCCAGTGTGCTCTGGGCCCTCCTGGGCTCCCTCCCCTCCATCATCCCAGGGGTCGGTGACTGGCCTGGTTGCCTACTCTGCCAGCCAAGACAGAGGGAGGCCTCTCAGCCTCCATAACTCACAGGCACAGATGATGATGGTGATTGTGGTGGTGGTGCTGCTGGTGCTGGTGGTGGTGATGATGGTGATGATGGTGGTGGTGGTGATGATGTGATGATGTTGGTGATGGTGGTGATGATGGTGGTGGTGGTGGTGGTGGTGGTGGTGATGATGTGATGATGTTGGTGATGGTGGTGATGATGGTGGTGGTGGTGATGGTGGTGGTGATGATGGTGATGATGGTGGTGGTGGTGATGATGTGATGATGTTGTTGATGATGGTGATGATGGTGGTGGTGGTGGTGATGGTGGTGGTGATGATGTGATGATGTTGGTGATGGTGGTGGTGATGATGGTGATGATGGTGGTGGTGGTGATGATGGTGGTGGTGGTGGTGATGTTGGTGATGATGGTGGTGGTGATGATGTTGGTGATGGTGGTGATGATGGTGGTGGTGGTGGTGGTGGTGATGATGGTGGTGGTGGTGGTGATGTTGGTGATGATGGTGGTGGTGATGATGTTGGTGATGGTGGTGATGATGGTCGGGGTGGTGATGTGGTGATGATGTTGGTGATGGTGGTGATGATGATGGTGGTGGTGATGGTGATGGTGGTGGTGATGGTGGTGATGATGGTGGTGGTGGTGATGATGGTGGTGATGATGGTGGTGGTGGTGGTGATGGTGTGGTGGTGGTGATGGTGATGATGGTGGTGGTGGTGATGGTGGTGATGATGGTGGTGGTGATGATGTTGGTGGTGGTGGTGGTGGTGATGGTGATGATGGTGGTGGTGGTGATGGTGATGATGGTGGTGGTGGTGATGGTGGTGATGATGGTGGTGGTGATGATGTTGGTGATGGTGGTGATGATGGTGATGATGTTGGTGATGGTGGTGATGATGATGGTGGTGATGGTGATGGTGGTGGTGATGGTGGTGATGATGGGGTGGTGGTGATGATGGTGGTGATGATGGTGGTGGTGGTGGTGATGGTGATGGTGGTGATGATGAGGTGGTGGTGATGGTGATGATGGTGGTGGTGGTGATGGTGGTGATGATGGTGGTGGTGATGATGGTGATGATGTTGGTGGTGGTGGTGATGGTGGTGGTGATGGTGGCGATGATGGTGGTGGTGATGATGTGATGGTGGTGGTGATGGTGGTGATGATGGTGGTGGTGGTGGTGATGATGGTGGTGATGATGGTGGTGGTGGTGATGGTGGTGATGGTGGTGATGATGGTGATGATGGTGGTGATGATGGTGGTGGTGATGATGGTGGTGGTGGTGATGATGGTGGGTGGTGATGATGGTGATGAAGGTGATGATTCCACAGATCCAGCAGGATATTCTGGGAGGTATGGAAGCAGTGTATACCAGACCTCCCTGGCCCTGCACCTACTTCCTCCCAGTGGGGACCTGGTGCTTCAGGCTCCAGGCTATGCACAGTATGTTCTGCCCAGGGCAGTTTATGCCAGACAACTGCTTTGAACCTGCTTCCTCTTCCAGTGTCACCTGTGGCCATTTCCAGGGCCATTGGTGATTCCTCCAGAGATGGCCTTCTGGAGACACTGAGGCTGGCTGACCTCTTAGGCCTGTTCCTGGCCAGGGGATCAAGTCCAAGCTGGGCAGGATGGGGGCAGCTCAATGGGCCCACCCTCCATGTGGCCGATAGTCCAGAGATGGGGTCCAGTGACCACCTGGGAGGTTAGCATCAGCCTTCTCCATGGGCACCTTCCTAACCAAAGGAATGACCCTGGGGAGGGGGCTTCCCTTTCTTTCCCTCCTCATATTTCTACAACATTCCCATGCCACGGTAGCTCCTCATCCTCCCTTACACAAGCTCTGTCTCTGATAGGGCCTCTGAGCAGTTTTGGAGACCTGGCTCCCACCCCACCCCACTATCTCCCCTGAGTCATCCCTGGAGGGGTGACTGGGTGTCTTCTAACTAGAGCCAAGGGCCTGGTACTCAGGGAGACCGTGCATGGCATATTCTGTGTCTCTCAGGGTTCCCAGCCCTGGTGAGTGTGGAACCACCCGAAGAACTAGAGACCAATAGTGGGGCCAGGACCCGGGGTCTGAGGCTCCTGGGGCTCCTAAAGCTCTGCGGCGGATCTGAAGGAGTCTAGACACAGGACCTGTGAGTGGCAGCTGTGGGCTTCTTGGGACAAGCCAGAGGTCCAGATGTGATCTCTGAGGTGGGCAGAGACAGAAATGCAGCTGGGTTGAAGTGACCATGGGACTATCCCAGACTGGCTGCCAAGGAAGGGCTGGTGGTGACAGGAGCTAGCTGGGTCCCCCCTGAAGCCATGTCCCTCCAGAACTGAGAGTGGCAGAGCCAGGGCCCAAAGAGAAGGTGCTGGGGAACAGGCTGGGAGGGCGCGTCCCCTTGGCCTGCCTGCACTGAGCAAGCAACTGGGGGCATTGGTGGGCGGGGCCCATAGTGGGAGCGGGAAGCTGGCTGCCCAGCTGGAAGGGATGATGGTGAGACAACATGCAGGTGGAGGCGGCTCTGGGTCTGAGATGATGTGGAGGCGCTGAGGGTACTCGAGGGGTCTCTCAGGTGGGCAGGGAACTGGTGGGGGCTCCACAGGGCCAAGGGAGGTCCTGCTTGTGGGCAGTTTACATCTGGCATCTCTTGAGCACCAGGTGATGACATTTAAAACCACATGGGGCTGGAGAAGGGGTCAGAGGAGGGGTGCTTGGGGGGGGGGAGGGACCCCAATAGGAGGAAGAGGAGGGTTCGGGGTGCTGCTGGAGGGGACTTGGGAGCACTGACCGACACCGGAGCTCTCTCCGCCACAGCGCCCATCACTCAGTGGCCACCTGCCTTCCTGCTGCAGGATCTCAGCTCCAGGCGTCGGGCCTGCTCCTGATCTCCTCACCCCAGGGAGGCCCAAACACAGTCCCTGGAGCCTGGTCCACCACTGGCCCT
Organism: Sciurus vulgaris; assembly: GCF_902686455.1. Lineage (NCBI taxonomy): Eukaryota > Metazoa > Chordata > Mammalia > Rodentia > Sciuridae > Sciurus > Sciurus vulgaris. Next base: position 89,484,601 of record NC_136476.1, on the reverse strand, counting down.
CTCAGTGCAGGATGCAGGGCCATTGCTGACCCCTTGTGCCCAGGAGGTGGTAAACTGTGAGGGCCACATAGGGGCCCACTCCAGAGCTGGGCTTGGATACCTACGGGGCAGGTGAGACAAGGGCTAGCCCCCCAGGGACGTGGCCCGTCCCTGTGCAGAGGGGTGGACACTGATCATCCACCTGGCCATCCACCCTCACACCCATCCTGGTGGCCCACAGCCCCAACCCCTGCATCTGTACATCCATCTGGCCCTTTGTGTGTGGGCCCAGGTGGACACTGCATGAAGGTCCAAGATGGTCAGATCTCTCCCCAGGCCTGGCCAGGCCTCCCTCCTGCCCTTAACAAACCCCTCAAGGAATTTTTAATGGGACTGTCTCAGTAGATTGTGAGAGGGGTTTAGGGCAGAGTCCAGGGACAGCTGTGGGCATGGGCCATCCAGGACGCTAGAGGGCCCTGCTGCCCTGCCTCGGCCATCCCCAGGCCCCTGTCCTGAACCCCTCTTGCTGCCACCTGGGTGACTGCCACTTGGGTAGATAGGGGTCCTGGCACCATCCAGCAACCATGGGGACCTGAGGAGGCGACCAGGAAGGGAGGTCAAGGTCACCCGGTGAGGAAGTCAGCAGAGGACAGGCAGCAGGGGCTGTGGCAGCACTGGTGGCCTGGAACCTCCCGACCCTGTGCCTGGGCTGGTGCCTGGGGTCTCCATTCTGGGAAGCCCCCACCCTGTGCTATTTTGGAAACACAACCCCTCCCCCCAAACACCTCCTTATTGTTTCTTTCTGAGTGGGTGTAATTTAACAAAAGAATTTAGAATTAAGTACAGAAAAGTTTAAGCCTTTGGTTTCCGGTTAAAGGAATCTGCATATTTGCCCTGGTCAAAGCAGCATAGCCCTGAGCATGACTTTAGGTCAGCCTCTGTTAACCTTGTAAACTATGCTGGAAATCCAAGGGGACAGGCGGTCTCGCTTGACCAGCTCAGGGTGCTCCCTTGGGTGTGACTCTGGGTGTGATGTCTCTTTTGTGCAGCAGCTGGAACAGAGGCAGGACTAGCTATGCTTCGACGTTCAGGGAGCTGAATGGAGCTGCAGAGGTTCGTGACACCACTCTTGAAGTGCGCAAAGCTTCAGGATGGAATCATAATTCTAAATTAAACTTAAAAGGCCAGCAAACAACTAGAGTTCTAATTGAATATTTCAAACACCCAACTGCTGAGCAGTCCTTTTTATGCAAAAATACAAAGACTCAAAGACATTTAGGAACACAGACATGCATCAAACATGGACATTTACCAAATTAAATTCTCGTTGCCCAGCTGTCAGCTCTGAACACCCTGTGTGTGTGAGATGATGGTCCTCCTTCCCCGTCCTCCCCAGGTTGAACTGTGTTCCGGAGACAGATGTCCAAGCCCTGAGTGGAGACTTGCTTGGGAACAGAGATTCCGCAGGTGACACGTTTGGGAAAGGTGGCATGGTGCATGGGTCTTATGCGACGGCTGGTGGCCTGTGAGGGGGATTTTGGGGCTGATGATATAAAGGAGGCCCACGAGGGCCGTGGGTCGATGGGGCGGAGGTCAGTGGTGCAGCCACACCCAGGAAGCCAGCCTGCCCAGTCTTCCTCGGAGGCCTTGGAGGGCACCAGCCTGCCTCTGGAGAATGGATTTACTTGGGTCTGCCCAGGCTGGCCCCTGACTGCAGCTCACTGGGCCCAGTAGGCCTGGCCAGGACATGGGTGTGGGGCACTCCAGTCCCTACTTAGTGCCAGGTATGGCGGCAGTGGGCCCTTCTGGTCTTGAGTGAATCAGCCTGCATACCTGCGGGGCTCCTGCTGTCTCTGAGGGCCTGGCGTCCTTTCTCCTGTCCACTGTCACTGCTGCTCCAAGCTGGCCTGGGCCTCTCCTCCCATCCTCCGTCCCTCTGCTCACGCGGGCACCCCAGGTTCCAACCACACCCCCAGCAGCCCCACTCTACATAGCCTTTCAGGCTGAGGGGTGGGGGGCAAGCCCCCAGCCATCCCCTGAAGGCCCAGTGACCTTACCCTGGCCTCCCAAATCTGACAATATTAGAAAGGATTTGTGTCCCCGATAAATAATGTGAAGTTAAATTACATCCACTGCGGCTTAAATTTTCATATTCCTATTGCTCATCTCCATAAAGAAATTCTGTTCGTGGGCTTTGCAGAGTGGCCTCTGCCAGCTGCCGGGGACGCTCCTAATGAAATTACTCCTCCGGGAGGGGCGGTCCGAGGTGGGCTGTGCGGGTGGCCTGCCGCCAGGGGAAAAGGTAAAAGGCCAGAGTTCAAATTATTTATCTCCCTAATAACTTAAGAGCGCATGCATGCCTTCCGTGTCAGAGGCCGGCAGGCCAGCGGGCCTCGTGCCAGGGGGCAGTGATCTACGAGGAGGCGGAAAAGACGGGAAGGGGGTCCCACCACAAGGGCACAGCAAGGGCACGCCTGCAGGGATGGGGACCCTGACTCACACCTCAGGAAAGGTGGGGGTCTCTGAGCCGGATCCCTTGGTGCCCTGCAGAGCACCTGGGGTGGGACAGGAGCTTCCCGGGGGCTCTGCAGCTTTTGTCCTGCCGAGCTCAGGGAAGCCTTTTGTGCAGGGCTGGGGTGTAGGAGGTGCTTAGAGAACAGGGGTGCCGAGGAGGGGGCCCTGGGCTGCTTGAAGTACCAGAGTCCACACAGTAAGCTGGAGTTCACAGTAGGGTCAGGATAGGCCCTGGGCCAGCAGCCCACTGGGAGCACCTGGGAGGATGCAAATGGATCCGGAAGGGCCGGTGGGCAGAAGCAACCCAGGAAAGGAGGGTGGGAGAGGGAGGGACGGCAGACAGCTGGACAGGCCCCGAGAGCCCGAGCACCAAGAGGGGAGCTGCAGGGGATCTAGATATGGTTTTGTGATTAAAAGGAATATGTACTCCGGTAGGCTGTATGAACTGCAGAATGTTCTGGAACACGGAGGCTCAGCTGAGCCTTGTGACTCAGGGCTGTTGGAGATAGCATCTCTCCACTGGGAGCCAGGGTCTCCCTGTGTTTCCAGTGTCCCCGGCCCTTGGTGATGTCCCCCCGCCAGGCAAAGTGAGCAAGAGGCCCTTTATTGGGCCCTGCATCTTGGTCCCTGTCCCTTCTCCCACCTGGGTTAGTGCCTCTGGCACCCCCTCCCTCAGGGTCCCCAGAACAGCCTAGGCCCTGGCCCATGGGCAGCATGGTCCCTGGGTCTGCCACCTCCCCTGGGAGTTACCAGTGGCCTCTCACCTGTACTTATGACCACTTAATCTGTGTGAGTGACCGGTCCCGAATATATCTCCACGTATTGATCAGCTTTGGGCTGATAGAAGTTCAAGAGCACAAGGTCTTGCTCTTTGACCCCCAAATAGGGTATGAATCTCAATCGAATAGACTGATATTCACACTTGGCTTCTACGCTGGGCTGCAGGCTGTGGGAAAATCAATGAGGAGCGCTGAAGACTCACGATTTATAGAACACCTGCCATTTTAATATTAGAATAAATGTTATATTGCACAGGGGGTGGGGGCGGAGGGGTCGCAAGGAAGATATTTCTTAGAGAGCCGTTTCTGTTGGAAAATGATGTGCGTGAGATTTTATGGAGTCAGATTTATAGACCTCATTTAGGCTTATAATTTAAAACTCCTGATGAGAAAGACATTCTCTAGAGTGCTTGGGGTGAGCGCCAGGGCTGGACATGTGGGTGGTCCCAAAACCAAGGGAGAACAGCCTCCTGGTGGGTGGGGGGAGGCCCAGGCAGCATGGAACCCAGGGACCAAGCAGGGGCCTGAGGGCAGGGCAGGTGCAGAGAGCTGGTCTGGGCCGGGCCAGTAGGTGACTGGGGAAGAGCTGCCAAGTTGACTCAGTCCCAGGGGAATCTGCAGTCCCAGAGCATGAAGCCTGACACGCAGGCCCAGGAGGCAAGCCCACTGAGGTGGCCATGCAAACACCCAGGGGCACAAAATGCTGGCCCCACCACGGCCACACAGTGCCTGGTCACCAGCCCTTAGCACATGCGCACACCGCGCACAGACACGCACACGCTGCTCCCCACCAGCTTCCTCGCCCTTCGCTCCCAGCAACCCCTCTTCCATTGTCCTGTGGGAGAACGTCTCGGCCTGAGGCCCAACCAGAGGGCCTCAGAGTCACTCTTGTCCTGGGCTGTCAAAAGGAGCCCTCGCACTGGTCACTTGGCCCTGGGGCACTGCTCCGAAGAACCTGACTCAGGCGCAGGACGGAGCCTCACTGTGAGGGTCCATGCCATGGACAAGAAGCCAGCGTCCTACGGAGAGGAGGCCAGAGCCAATCAAGCCACAGCTTGATCCCTAAAGGGTCCCCCAGCAGGGTGGGTGGGAGAGAACCAGGAGGACATACCCAGAGTTAGAGAGGGTCTCTTTGGGATGCTGGACCTGAACCAGCCAGAGTCCCTTAGGACCTGTGTGTTGGAGACCAGCTGGCCCACCTGTGGGCTCTTGAAGTGCCCTGTGACTGGCTGTGCACACAGCCCCCTCCTGAGTCCCAGGGGTGTGGTCCACCCATCCATGCCTTACTGAGAACCTGAGATTCCTGACCAGCTCCACTTCTGGAACCTCCCATGGAGGTCAGCTCACACTCTACCAAGAAACATGGCCAGGAGAGGCCATGAGGGGCCCAGGGACCGGCTACATCCCTGCCCCTCTGCAGGTTGGCTAGTCTTCTTGAGGCCTAAGGCTGAGGACTGACATCTCCCAAGGGGTATCGTCTTCCCAGACCCTGCAACAGTGTGGAGGTGGCTGGGAGGACCCCTCCAGGTCCGGGTTCCTCATGGTGGGGGGGAGCTGGGACAGCCCCTGGGAGGCATGCCTGGAGTGGAGGCCGGCAGTCCTCTCCCCAGCACTCAGCTCCATCTCTGTGCCTTGGAGAAAGGGCCTGCTCGCTGGTCCTGAGGACTAGTGCCTGGTCCTCCATGCACTGGTCTCCCCGCACCATGTCCAGCAGGGACGGCTCATGAGCACGGTCAGCACCCATGCACCACAGCTTGGGAAGGGGGCCCTCATCCCACATGAGACCGCTGTGCATCCTCCTTGCCCTCCCATGGCATTGGGCTGTCCACTGAACTTGGGGGACACCTGGCCCTGCCTCTGTGGTCAGGGCTGACCTCTGACACGTGACAGAGCCTAGTGAGCTGGGCGTTGAACATCTGCAGCAGCCCCTGCAGGGACCCAGCCGAGCCCCGGAGCTACAGGCTTGGTGAGGCCCCCCTGTGTCCTGGGTCAAGTTCCCGTGCCTGAGACTGACCTTGTCCACAGAAATGGATGTGGGAAGGGCACTTGCCCCACCCTGGCCCACTGTTGCCAGGGTGGTAGGAGGCGAGCCATCTGGGCCGAGTGGTGTGGGGCTGAGTTGGCCCTGCCATGGTGAGACTGCCTCTCCTGTCCCGCCCCGCCACGTGCCAGGGGTTCTGCCCTTTGCCCTCTCTTCTCTACAGTGATCTTCGGGAATGTCACCTCCTTTCTAGGGGCATTTCCAGGGCGGCTGGCTGGCTGGTTGCTGCTGTCTGAGCTCGGCCTCAGCCCTGAGTCTCAGCAGAGGCCCCGTGAGGCCTCCAGAACCTTTGGGGTCCCCAGGGCCTCCCCACTGCCACACAGCTCTGCCTTGGCTCCAGGCTGCCACCGGCACTCAGGCTCCCTGGCAGGGGCGGGAGGATCCTGCTGCATCCTGCTCAGTGAGAGGCCCTGCAGCCGGTCCTGCGCTCTCCCCACAAACCCTTGCCCTCGGCTCGCCGCTGGTGTGGGACAGGAGCATTCCACATTTTCGACTTTATGAAAGGAGCGGGTGGAGCCTGGGAAGCCTGGCTTCTCTGCTGGTCGATTCTGGCCCTGGAGGCGATAAATCTCCAGGCCTATGATTTGTGCCTCTGGCTCCCAATAAATTAAACCTTTCTCCACGGAAAGGTTGGCACTTTGGCTCAGTTTTAGGTCACTGTGTTTGTCCAAAGCAAGTGGCTGAGAAGAAGACACAGCCACCAGGCCCCTGCCACCTACCCCACCAGCTGCCTTCCCTCAGCCAGCAGCTCGCTGGCTCCCTGGAGTTGTAGGCAGGCAAGGGGGCGCAGGCAGAGAACGCACGGACTCTGGGCAGAGCCAGACCCTGCGGCCTGTCCATGCACCGGGGTCCTTCCCACCAGTGCAGGTTTTATACCAATGCTGCTGGCGTAAAAGTTCCAGAAGCTGCCAGTGAAGAGGGAGCATCTCTTGCCCTTCCCAGACATCAGGGTTTTGGTGCAGGGGCTGTGCAGGGAAGCCCAGCCTGGAGGGGCCTGAGTGCCCTGCCAGACTGTGGGGCAGGAGGAGGCCCTGGGTCAGAGGCAGGGCTGCAGCATCTCTGCCCTCTGCGCTCTCCCTGGCCACTCTGGAAGCCTCAGCTTCTAGTCTGTGAAAGGAGGACGTTACCGCGGGAGAACTAGCACCGTGCCCTGAGTGCAGCTGGCAGGGACCATACCTGAAGTGCTGTGCTCTGAAGCCAGGCGGCACACTGCCCGGACCTAGGGGGCAGAGCAGACTGCAGGGGTCCAGAACCTGCAAGGAAGCCGTGCCCCCACCTGCCCCACTCAGGGCCCCATGTGGAAGTTGGTGTCCAGGGCAGCTTGGCCCTGGGCAGTAGGTCTCGCCCAGTGCCCTCCTAGCCAGGGCTGAGTGTGCTGCCTTCTGCAGATGGTGCCATCCGGGGGGCCACACAGGGCTTCACAGAACCACTTAAGACTCTGAACCCAGCTGGGCCCCTCCCATTTAATAAGTGCAGATCTGTCAGCACCAAAAGCAATAAGGCCTGCATTTTGGAATTAAGAGATTGATGGCCCTAGTTAACACTTGCTCCCAGGGAAAGTGCCCAAGGAGCTGCTCTGCACCCTGCAGCCTCCGGAAGCTGGGGTCTCCCGTGGAGCCAAAGCCAACACTGCTGGTGCTCGGGTTTCAGAGGGATGGGCCAGTCTCCCGGAAGCCCACATTCCTGCTCGGGAAGGGGCTTAGGTGCTGGCCCCCGAGACAAAAGCCCTAACACTGGGCTCCCTCGACTCAGGTTGCAAAGCCATTACGCTGATGAATCAAGCACTTACAAAGCTCTGGGCCTTTTTGGCTGATTGCATTGGGAGAGCCCCTCCTGGAGTCCCATCTACTCTCTCCACTTAGCTCTGGTGGGGAGGGATGCAGAGCCATCCCCGTCACCCTGGGCCAAGGAGGGCTGGTGTGGGAGGAGGAAGCTGATGGACAATTAATTGCCGCCAGGTGATTATCTGCGTTAGTTCTCACGGGTCACTACGAAGTCTGTGTTGGGCTGGGATGGGAAGACAGGGGAGACAGGAAGAGGCTGGGCCAGGGTCAAGCCTCAGGAACTTGGGGAGCCACTGCCCAGCTGCAGCCCAGGAGGGTCCCTCTTCTGCCTGGGAGCGTGCTCCAAAAGGCGCCTGGGAAAGCTGCCCGCCCAGCCTCCACAAGCCTTGTTCACACCTGTTATCCTGCCTGGGCAGCTTCAGGCCAGGCCCACCCGCACTGCGGGCCGCCATGGGCAGCAGGTGTGCAGCCCGAGCTGGCTGTGACCCCCTGCTGCACCCCCCAGTGCCCACTCTTTCCCATTCGCACCCCGTCCAGCCCTCCCTCAGAGGCTGGCTCCCTTGAGTCTCCAGCCCAGGCCTTGGCACTGCTGTCTCCACCTCCTCCTCTTCTCCAGGCCTCCCCCCACTGGTGGCAGGCCCCACCTGGAATGTCCAGTCTGGACAGGCCTGCGCCCTGGGGACAGGGAGGGCAGAGGCAGAGCACAGGCCAGAGGGCAGAGTTGGCTCCTCAAGGGGAGCAAGGAACACAGATGTCCTGGGATGGCCACAGCAATGACCCCAAATGGTGGCTTAAGACAGAGGGAGATTATTCTCTCCGAGCTGGAGGGGAGTCCAGGTGCCCGGGCACTCCCTCAGGAGGCTGCGGGCAGGTCCTCCTCTGCTGCGCCAGCCCCTAGTGACCCTAGTGTTTCTTGGTTTGTAGCAGCATTGCCACCCCTGCCTGCCCCAGTGACTCTCGTAAGGACGCCTGTCATGGGCTAGAGCCACCGTCAGTCCGGGAGGCCCCCATCAGGAAGTGGCTCTCTGAATCACATCTTTAGAGTCTGTTGCCACACAGCTGCGCAGGTCCTGGGACTTGGGGTGTGGGCACACCTCCCGGAGCACCATTGGCACACGGGGTCCTGAACCCCTCTGAACCTCTGGGAAGCAGGGAGAGCCTGGCTAGCTCCAGGCCAGTCCTCCCACTGGCAGGTGGACCTCCTCATCTAGAGGCAGGTAGCAACGGCTGGCCTCCAGAAACCTTACGCTGGGGTCTCGGGGGGCCCCTGCCTGCCTCCTGCCTGGGTTCCTGAATTCAGAGCAGCAGTCCCACCATTGGCCCCAGGCCAGGCTCAGTGTTTCCCTGGCTCTTCCCAGTGTGTGATAGGACACTGGGACTCGGAGAAGTCTTGGGGCGCTGTGCCCTGCCGAGGGGTGCCTCTGGTGCAGGAGAGTTCCCAGCTGGCTTTGTGCCATCAGGACACGGGTCAACGCAGGTCAGGGATGGCTGCCTTCCTCTCGGGGAGCTAGTGGACCTTGGGACAGCACCAGAGTCTGCTCAGGTCCACCTCCCTTTTCTGCAGGTGCTGATCTGGGCAAGGAAGACGAAGCCCTGCCTAGGTCCACTGCTTGCCCACGCATGTGGACCTCGAAGATGGTCATACACCGAGCAGAGGACTTCTGACCCCCGCCAACCACACTTGCACACTCTGCACGTTCAGAGGCCACCTGGGCTCTGTGGAACAAGACCAGGACAGAATCTCAGTGCCCCTCCTTCCCAGTGCCACGTGGGTGAAGGCGCCACCCCACCCGAGCACCCTCGTGCTCACACAGAGCGCACCCAGCCCGACACTGTTGCCAGTGACCACAATCCTAGTGCCAAGACCACCCAGGACCCTGAGGGGTCCGCAGCACTCTGCAGATGAGGACAATGGGCCTCCCAGAGGGGGCCGCTCACTCAAGCCCATGTGGTGGCCGGGGGCAGGGTCAAGGTCACGCCTGGATGCCCCAGCCTGCTCCACTCCTGGCCCATCTCCCCTGCCCACAGGTGGGGGTTTCCCAGCAGAGCAGGAGCCCCAGGGGCCAACAGCTCCCCAGAGGCCCAACCAGCCTCCGCAGAAGGCCTCCTAGGCTGGGAGAGGTGGGCCTAGGGCGCAGGCTGAAGTGGATCAGAGGCCCTGGAGCACAGCGTGTGGAGGCGGCACCGCCTTCCGCCCAGTCTGTGGGTCAGGAGCTCACCCCTGGGTGCCCGGCTCCTGGCCGGTGTGGGTGCTAGGCGGGGCATGAGGCCAGCAAGGAGTGGTTATGCCAGGAACCTCTGGGGCCAGCCTGAGCCCAGAGCGCTCCTGCTGGCAGGGGGAGGGCAGGCCTGGCAAGGGGGCTCCTGGGTGGCATCGAGTTGCGCAGGACGGAAATCAGACCCAGAGCAGCCTGCAGCTGAGCAGGGAGAGTCTGTGCTCTGGGTAAAGGCCAGCCTCCCGCTCCCTCCCGATTCTCTGACTGTGCTTTTGTCTGGGAAGCACAGGGGATTACCCTGGGGTCTGGTTACGTTCCCAGGTCTCCCGCCTGCCGATGCACTCAGGGCAGGTGGCCAAGGTGAGCCAGAGGCTGCTCCTGCTCAGGGGGGCTTCCTGGGTGCCCGCATGGGGCTGGGCTCACAACAGGTCCCTACACCTGGGAGTTCAGGCAGCCAGCAGAGAGGGCCAGACAAGCCCTCCCGGCTCGGAGGCTGGGAAGCTGAGGAGCCCCTGTGCAGTGTTGAGAGGTGCTGAAAAAGGCCCCCCGGGCTGGGCCATTCATCCACTTAATTTCTTTCTTTCTTTCTTTCTTTCTTTCTTTCTTTTTTTTTTTTTTTTTTTTTTAAGAAATGAGGTCTCACTCTGTGATCCAGGCTCTGGAACTCCTGGGCTCAGGTGAGCTTCCTGCCTCAGCCTCCAGAGTGGCTGGAACTGTGGTGCGGGCTGCCTCACCTGGCCCAGGGCACCTCCAAACCAGGGCATTGGCAGAGCTGCTGCACAGAGGGGTCAATTCAGTCAGTGAGCACAGTCAGTGCCAAGGGCCTGGGGCTGGGAAGAGCTGGGCAGGTCCCAGGCGTGGGAGGAGGCTGCTGGTGTGGAAGAGACAGAGGGAGCCGAGCGGGGAAGGAGGAGGTAGGATTGAGGCTCACGTGGGCCTGGGTGGAGGGCCTAGGTGGGAGTGGCCTAATCTGGGCCAAGTCACTAGGCCACCAGGGGAGGATGGGTGGGGTAGGGGCCTCAGTTGGTCATGCAGAAGTGCCAGGTCTGCATTAGGGTGGCAGCAGAGGTGGGGAGAATAGACTTCAGGTCAATGCCAGGGGCTATCCTGGGTGGGTGGTTGGCCCTGCAGTGTGACGGGTATTCTATAGGATCATGGGTAGGCAAGTAAGCACAGTTTCACAGAAGAGGAAACTGAAGGTCAGAGAGGGTCAGAGGCAGTGCTCTGGTGATACAAGTAGGGACTCAGCCAGGATCAAATCCTTACCTAAGGATTTCAACCAAACTTCTTGACCACTCTGGCTAAGGCCCACCCCCCTGGGCTCCCTGACCCAGGCATGTGACCCTCTCCAGGCAGGGCTTACAAAGGGGGCTCAGCCCTGGTGCAGCCGGGTGTTCCCAGTGCTGGGCAGCCTCTGCTGCCCCCTGGCTGCCACCCTAGCCAGGCAGCATCAACCTGGCCATCTATTACCTCAGTGCTCAGTCCAGGGCCCAACCTAGGGTTTGCAAACAGGTTCCCCAAATTGTCGATTAAGTGAAAATCAATCTCAAGCCATTCATCACAGGCTGCTGGGGCCGCACACAGGCCGCCATCGATCGGGGCCCTGGGGAGCGATTGAGGCCAAGTGCAGCCCACATCTGCTGCATCAGGGCAGATGCCGTGATCCATCATCCTGAAGGGCTCACCCGTCCCGGAGGGCGGTTGGATGGGGCGCAGGGCCCTCAGCACCACCCAAGGCTCTGGGCACAGTGCTGGACCCCTGCCAGGCCCCTTTTCCTCCAGAGCCAAGGCAGCGCAGCTGGACGTGGGGACCGATTCCTGTGGCCTCAGGCAGGTGCACAACGCTGACCTTGACCTTCACTTCTAGGGTCCGTTCACCGCCAGGCAACTCTGATACCTACCATGGCCAGCACTGAGGACAAGGGGCCAGAGGCTCAGCCCACCATAGGCTCTGGGAGCCGTGACAATTATCGTCAGCAGAGGGAGGAGCGCTTTTGCCCAAAGCTATCCTGGGAGCATCAGCCATCCGTCCATCCATCTGACCACCCACCATCCAACTCCCCATCCACCCACCCACCTGTCTATCCACCCACCCATCCACCCATCCACCCCCCATTCACGCATCCACCCCCCATCCACGCGTCCACCCCCCATCCACGCATCCACCCCCCCATCCACTCCCCCATCCACCCATCCATCCACCCATCCACCCATCCACCCATCCATCCATCCATCCATCCACCCATCCACCCATCCACCCATCCACCCATCCATCCACCCATCCATCCACCCATCCACCCATCCACCCATCCATCCATCCATCCACCCATCCACCCATCCACCCATCCACCCATCCACCCATCCACCCATCTACCCATCCACCCATCCATCCACTCATCCATCCACCCATCCATCCATCCATCCACCCATCCATCCACCCATCCATCCATCCACCCATCCACCCATCCACCCATCCACCCATCCACCCATCCACCCATCCACCCATCCACCCATCCATCCACCCATCCATCCACCCATCCATCCATCCACCCATCCATCCATCCATCCACCCATCCATCCATCCATCCACCCATCCATCCACCCACCCACCCATCCACCAACCCACCCAGAAGCGTTTATCAAGCTGTTGGAGGATGGCTGCTTCCAACCATGATGGTATGAGGGACTGGGTTTTCTCTTGCATTAAAAAAACAACAACAAAGGGGCTGGAAGGGGTGGCTCCGTGGTGGAGCGCTTGCCTAGTACGTGTGAGGCACTGGGTTTGATCCTCAGCACCACATGAAAAATAAATAAATGAAATAAAGGCCTTCTGCCATCTACAACTACAAAAAATTCTAAAAACCAACAAAGCGGGGGGCAGTGGTAACACCTGTGATCCCAGTACACGAGGCTGAGGGAGGAAGACCACAAGTTCAAGGCCAGCCTCAGCAACGTAGCAAGACCAAGTCTCAAACTAACAAATAAGAAGAGCTGGGGTGTGGCTCAGTGGTTAGGTGCCCCTGGTTCAAGCCCTGGTACAACCACCAACACACAGAGGAAACCAGGGTTTTCTGACATTGGATCAGGTACCCCAAGAGCATGCTCCATGAGAAAGGGAGGAATGTGGGGCTTGAGGTGGCCCCAGTCACCTGCTGGGCCGCAGCACAGGAGAGGGACCCAAGGAGGGCCTGAGTTGAGGAGGCAGGGTAGAGAACAGAGGAGGCTAGGGCAGAAGCTGGGGTGCAAGGAACCCGTGGGAGGACCGGGTGACAGAAAGGCAGCTCCAGAGAGCCACAGTGGGGTCCCCGCAAGTCTGCAGCTGATGCACGCAGGGAAGCCCCCCAGGAGGGGTGCAGAGCGTGGGGGAACAGGTGCAGGCCCAGGAAAGGCCTGATCACTGGGGGAACCCACCCAAGGACGAGGAAGCAGACAGCCCTGGAAAGGCGGGGTCTGCAGAGAACAGCAGACCACCAGACTCCTGGTGCGGAGGAGAGGGCTCGGACGGCCAAGGCTGTCCAGAGCTGACGGAACGACCGACCCTAAAACCCGCAGGTCCAAACATGCAACAGACCCGGGGAGGTAGGAAGAGAACACTGGCCCAGGACGTGAGCACCAAGAGCACCCGCTGCAGCACCAAAGGATCAGTGCTAAAGCCAACAGGAGGGGAGAAGCCTCCTCGGATCAGAAGCACAGACCTGAGCCTCGCGCCAGCAGCCCCCCAGCCACCCAGGCCAGCACCACCTAACTCTAACCCTAGACAGCCTCAGGGAGGCCATGGAGAGCGTCCCAGGCACCCAGGAAACTCTAGAACACGCACAAGGAATCACACGGTGAGAAGCCGGGCTGCCGGGCAGGAGGAGCCCCCAGCGGCAGCCTCCCGGGCCGCCTAGCACAGCCTCGCTTTTATTTTTTCAAATCTTCTACAGCAAAGTGGGGGCTGGGGACTTAGCTCCGTGACTGAGCGCTCAGCTTGTCCGTGCGAGGCCCTGAGTCCAGCCCAGAACTGCAAAGAAAATCACGCTAACAACTGACTGGTACAGGGTGCGGGCGGCCTCCTCACACCCAGCAGACAGCGCCCGAGGCGGGCCACACCACGGAGACGCGGCCAGCAAGACAGCTAAAACACAGCGTGAGGGGTGGTGGCTGGCGAGACAAAGAGGAGATGAAATGGACTCGGAAAAGTAAGGAAAAGGGAACAGAGAACCAAAGGGAGACGAGGAAAACCAGTTCCCCGTGATGGCAGAGGTCATGGTCCGACACCTGAGCCGGGCAGCCGCCAGGGCTGGAGGGCCTGGGGGAGGAGCCCGCTCAGCCCTTGGCAGCCAGGAAGCTGAGGGAGAGAGCACCAGGAGCCAAGGACAGACCAAAGCCCCAAAGGCACGCCCCGGTGACCACTCCTCTGGACACGTCCCGCCTACGCGGTCACCACCAGGTATTCCACTCAAGTTCTTGATCCATCCCATGGATTGGTCACTGATTCTGTCACAGCTCGCACAACCCGGTCTCTGCCTCTGAAGATTCCTGCCTGAACGCAGGAGCTCCTGGGGACACCTCCTATCCAAACCAAACCAGAGGGCGACCATTACGTCATTCAGTCACAGACGGAAGGGGGTCCCCACACTCCGCCATGGGTGACGCAGGGCACTCTGCTCAGTGAAGAGAGTGCCACAAAGACGTGTCTGGCCCTGCCTCAAATGAGGGACCTAGTGAGGCCCAGTTCCTGGACAGAGAGTGGAACGGGTCTGCAGAGGGAGAGGGCCTGCTGGCATGTGACGAGTGTGTAGTTCAGAGGGGGTGAAGGAGAGCTTTTGGAAATTGCTGGCACCGTGGCCCTGCCTGGCATCCTGGCAGCTCGGGAGGCTGAGGCAAAGGGATCACACTTGAGGCCAGGCTCAGCGACTTTGCGAGACCCTGTCTTGAAATAAAATACTTTTTAAAACGTGCTGGGATGTGAACCAGTGGTAAAGTGCCCCTGTGTTTAGCCGCCAGTGCTAAAAAGAAAGTTCTAGAATTAATGGTGGTGGACGCACATCAAGTGAGCGCATCAAATACCTCTGGATTGCACACAACACGGCTATCAGGGCACATTTATGTCCTATGGGTACATTTGGCCAACATTTAAAAAATTATTAAGATAATGTGCCAAAGCCCATCGGATCATAAAACTGAAACACTGCATCTGTGGTGGTGAGAGGGGTGCAGGGCACGCAGCAGCACTTCCAGCCACTCTGGAGGCTGAGACAGGAGGATCCCTCGAGGTCAGTTCAAGGCCAGCCTGCACAACAGGTAGGCTCATCTCTCTCTCTTGCTGTACTGGGTATTGAACCCCAGAGCGCTCTCTCTCTGTGCTCTACCACTGAACTACACCTCCAGCCCTTTGTCATTTTTGAGACGGGGTCTTGCTAAGTAGTGGAGGCTGGCCTCAAACTTGGGATCCTCTTGCCTCACTCTCCCAAGTCATCGAGACCACAGTCCTGGGCCACCGCCCTCAGCCACCCCGTCTCTTAATGAATAAATGGGGCGATTGTATGGTATGAGTCATGTCTTAATAAAGCTTTCTTAAGGTGACAATGACCTGAATTTATTTGTGAGATCCTGGAACAGGGCTGTGGGGTGCAGCTCAGTGGTCGAGAGTGTGCAAGAGGCCCTGGGTTCCACCTCCAAGCTGCCAGTAACAGTCAGGATCATGGGGCAGACCCTCTCCTACCTAGGGGTTGATCGAGTGTCAAGACCCAGCCCGGTCCCTCCTGGAGGCCTGGCAGGATATGCCCTAAGGAGGAGGAGGAGGAGGGGGAGGGGGAGGAGGAGGAAGGCTGGGAGAACCTCAGGACAAGACCCAGGCAGGGGCCTGAGAGGACCACAGGGGCTGCAGGCCTGGGAGGACAGGGTGGGGGAGGGCTGCACACCCCAGCCAACCACAGTTCTCTGCGTGTTGGGGCTGGGCTGGGCTCAGCAGAGGAGCACGGAGGAGCACGGAGGAGCACTGGCCCGGCTACACGTGAGGCCCTGGGCCCCAGCCCTGCTGCATGCACACACGCAGACACACAGGAGCACCCGCTCACGGTCGGGGGACCCCTGGATGTGAGGGCCACCTGCTCAGGCTGACCCCAGAGCCTGGTTGACACTCCTGGGTGCTGAACAGGGCTCCTGCCCCAGAACCCAGGACCTGGGACCTGGGACCTGGGAGGGCACAGGAACAGAAACGAGCGCCTCCCCGCACCCTCCGCACTCGGGTCCTGCAGCTCAGGAACAAATTAGAATCTTACTGGAATCCTCATAAATCTTCCATTCCTGACAAATCCGAAGGAAGGGAGGCTGAGGGAGCAGGGGCAGGGAGGGAGCGGGTCCCTTGCTAATTCTTCCAAACTGCTGTTTATTGAAATGAGGCGCCAGGGTAAACGGAGCTGGATCAATAGCAGTCTGTCTAATACAATCAGCTGCGGCCAGCCTGCCCCTCCAGGTGATGGCCCAGGAGGGAGGCCTCCAGGTCTCCTCAACCCAAGCGGACACTGAGAGGCCGGAGTCCATCTGGGCCTCTAGGGCCTCCCTCCCCCTCGGCAAGAGCCCCCTCCCAGGGGATGCAGAGCTGGTGGGGAGCAGGGCCCACCCAGCCTCTAGCTCCACAGGCTAGGCCATGGCCTGGCAGCCACGCAGCCCCTGACCTGTCGCCCACCCAACAAGGCCACTCCTCCTCGAGCTCTGGTCACCTTGCACCCCCGCCTGGTGCTCAGCAAGCCAGCACAGGGCCAGCTCTTGGGAGGGTCTTCGCTGGAATGTAAGTGGCCAGGGTGGGTTCTTCTGAGGGGGCTCTCAGCCTGGTGCCCAGGGCAGGCTCTCCAGCAGTGGAGGCTTGGTGTCCTGGCTCTGACATCACGGTCACCAGGCCCTGACTGGCTTTAGGGTCCCTCAGGAGCAGCTGGATGGCCCCGTGTGGGTGGACAACCACAGAGTGCCTGGGTCGGCCTGATGGCTGCCCGCCACCCGTCAGGAGAGCAGAGGTGGACTCTGGTGCAGGTTCCCTCAGGGGTCCTGAAAGACAGGGTCACTGTCACCTGGGGTGACCCTGGTCCCCAACATCCCCAGCAACATGCTGCTTTCTGAGCTCCCCATTAAACCTTCCAAGTTGTCTAAAAATAACTGACCGATGGCCCAGGCTGCCCTTCCTCTCTCAGCTTCCAGTGTGGGCGGGATGTGGGGACAGCCAGCTAGTGGGTGATCTACTGCTACCAAGTCGTCACAGAACTCATCAGTTGTCTGAAAAATGGTCTGCGACTCCCGCACAGCCAGCTGCACTGCCATCCCTGCCGTCCACTAGGCAAGAGGAGCAGGTCTCCACACAGTGCCTGTCCCCGCCTGCCGAGGGAGAAACAGATGCGTTGAGGGAGGTAAATTTCACCTGCGTGGCCTTGGGTCCTGAACCTGGTGGCTCAGTCCTGAGGGGCCGCTGGGTGTGTCTGACGCCCGAAAACAGCGGGAAGGAGGGGTCACGGCCAACACACACACACACACACACACACACACACACACACGGCCCAGGCTGGGTCAGAACTGCTGCCAAGGTCACCGGGCGGGCTCCGTGTGATGGCAGGAGGGGAAAGGGTCCAAGGAAAGGTCAGGTCAACCTGTCAATCAATCAACAAATCCAGTGTCAAGTTCTGCCCCAGCCTGAGGGCCAAACCACTGCACCGGGCCTGTGGCCTGAGATTGGGAAGGTCGACAGCCCTCCTTCCAGAAGACTCAGGCCCTACGCTTTCAGCTTGCACTGTGTGACCACGAGGGTGAGCAACAGGCAGACAGCGGGCAGTCTGCTGTCCCTCAGAGCTGGACAGAGCAGGAACGTTGCTCCTTTCTCTGGGGCTTTCTGCCTACAAAAGAAAAAGGAGCGGTCAAATCAGCCGGTGCTCCCTGAGGCTGTGCGCACCCTGCCGGTCTGCGCTGACCCCAGCAGCGTCTCCCTCCTCACATCCTCCAGCCACTGAGGCAAGAGGCCTGGCCTCCACCAGGACACCAGGCAGCCGCCAGCCCTCAGGCTTCCCATGACTGGGCAGGCATGCTCTCCCCTAGGGCCACAGGTTAACAACAGTGGACAGACACAGTGCCCTCAGGAGACACCTCAGAGGCGAGGCCTCCTGAACCATTGGGTGACTGACCAGCGGCCTCCAGGTCCCTTCTTCAGGAGCCTGGGCCCCATCACCCCTCACTGGGGCTCCTTCCATGAGCCACCACCCCCAGAGCCCAGAAAAGCTGGCAGGTGCTGCAGAACACCATGGGGACCCTGCTCTGGACCCTGGTCCTTGAGGCCCTGTGTCCATAGCCCTGGGCCTGTGGCCCAGGTCCTCTTAGCAGGGCCACTGAAGTCTGCTCAGAGCTTGCACAGTTGGCAGCAGGCTGCAGAAGGGCAGAAGTGTCAGACAGTTTGGTCTTGCAGTGTCCCTGGGTGGCCACAGGGACAATGTCCCTCCTGCCAGAGGCTGACTCACTGGCAGAAGAGAAGCTGCGATGACCGAGCACACTGGGTGATGGAGGCAGAGCATCAGCCACCTCCTGCCCCACGTGGGGACCTGGGGAGGAGCCGGTGCCCCGCTGGTGGTGGCCTTCCAGTTCTGTCCCTCCTGTCTCCACGCTGACCTGAGACCTGAGCTTGTGGCCACACCGTCAGCTACAGCCAGAACCTGGCCCTGTTTCTGGCCTGTTTCTCCCTGCAGGGCCACTCTGGATCCATCAGAGGGACAATGCCTGCCACAGCCTGATCCAGGGTGCGTGGGCGCGAAGAGGGCCTCCCACACCTCCACCAGGAGATGGGAGAAGTCTGGCTCCTTGGCTGTTTGCTAGAAGACCTCGGCAAGGAAACCAGGTAAGCAGGGCCGGGCGCCCTCGAGGTGGCCGTGCCAGAGGCCCGCCATGGCAGGCAGCTCTGAGCAGGAGCTGAGTCCTCAGGCAGAGCAGCAACACCCGTGAGGCCCCACTGGGCGCCGCGCCCTCCCACACCCGCACCCCAGGACCCCGGGGCTCCCACACAGGGAGAGAGCGAGAGAAGCTGAGAGGAAATCAAAAGCAAATTATTTTCGGGATCATAGCTCCAGAGCCCCAGCGAGATATTACCCATTTTTCACAGCAGACAAAAACATTTTCCAAGGGATCAATTTTGCCTGTACAAGTCGCCTCCTTTCAACTCACAATCCATCATATCTCCCCATTTGCAATTTCTTGGTGTCTGAGTGTTTTAAGTTTCCCATGAATTATTTTATAAAGCTCTCTTTCTTCTGCTGGAACGAGGGTCCGGCCCTGCCAGGAGGGCCTCACGCACGGGCTGTGGCTGAGGGGCCGCAGGGCACCAGGAGGGCTGGGCAGGTCTTCTCCGTCACAGGAAACCCCGACGGCCATCGGCCTGTGACCAGCGTCGTGAGGGACGAGGGTGGGTGTCTGGCAGGGACCGAGGTGGCAGGAAGGGGAGTGGTGGGCACGGCTGCAGGGAGCCACCAGCCACGGGGGCTTGGGGAGGTGGAGGCCGGCGAAAGTTTCTGAAGAGATTTATTCTGATGTGTGGCGGAGGGTGAGTCATCCTTCACCAGGCAGCGTGTGTAAAATCCCTGGCCTGTTGATTGGTCTGTCACGGTGATTTGTAGCTCTCCCCCCGAGGTAATGGGCAGCAACTGGGCTGGGAGAGGCAGCCGGACAGATTGCTGAGCAGAGGGAGGGAGCGTGGCCCTGAGATTTATTGACCTCGACCCACAGAGGCCCCTTCAGCACTTCCTGGCTTCTCCCTGTCACCAGAGAGGAGGATGCCCACTAGCTCCCCGGGGCCCCAAGGGGCAGAGGCACAAGGATCAGAGTGCCACATCCCGGGGGCGCGGTATCCGTCCCCTGGGCTCTGCCCCTGGATGAGGAGAGGGATGGCTCCTGGCTGCCCTGCTGCCCTCTGCCTCGCGGGGCTGCTGCTTTGAAAAACCGGCTTTATTGAGATGTCACTCACATACTGCCCGGGTCACCGACTTGAAGCACACTGTTCTGGGCTGGGGCGTAGCTCAGCAGTAGTGAGCAGCATGTGCGAGGCCCTGGGTCCCTCCAGTCCCATGCGCACCAAGCACACGGGGTGGACCGCGCTGTGAGGAGTGGTTTCTAGCTGTGCAGGGTTGTGCAGCACTCCGTCCTCACATCCGAAGGCAGCCCTGTGCTGGGTACCGTGCCCTCACCCCATCCCACCCCTGCAGCCCGAATTCCTCTCCGCCTTATGATTCTGCTCGGGAATCACACAGCATGTGGCCCTGCCTCAGGTCCTCCTGCCTCAGGTCCTCCTGCCTCAGGTCCTCCTGTCTCAGGTCCTCCTGCCTCAGGTCCTCCTGCCTCAGGTCCTGCCTCAGGTCCTCCTGCCTCAGGTCCTCCTGCCTCAGGTCCTCCTGCCTCAGGTCCTCCTGTCTCAGGTCCTCCTGCCTCAGGTCCTCCTGCCTCAGGTCCTCCTGTCTCAGGTCCTCCTGTCTCAGGTCCTCCTGCCTCAGGTCCTCCTGTCTCAGGTCCTCCTGCCTCAGGTCCTCCTGTCTCAGGTCCTGCCTCAGGTCCTCCTGCCTCAGGTCCTCCTGCCTCAGGTCCTCCTGTCTCAGGGTCCTCCTGCCTCAGGTCCTCCTGCCTCAGGTCCTCCTGCCTCAGGTCCTCCTGTCTCAGGTCCTCCTGCCTCAGGTCCTCCTGTCTCAGGGTCCTCCTGCCTCAGGTCCTCCTGTCTCAGGGTCCTCCTGCCTCAGGTCCTCCTGCCTCAGGTCCTCCTGCCTCAGGGTCCTCCTGCCTCAGGTCCTCCTGCCTCAGGGTCCTCCTGCCTCAGGTCCTCCTGCCTCAGGGTCCTCCTGCCTCAGGTCCTCCTGCCTCAGGTCCTCCTGCCTCAGGTCCTCCTGTCTCAGGTCCTCCTGCCTCAGGTCCTCCTGCCTCAGGTCCTCCTGTCTCAGGTCCTCCTGCCTCAGGTCCTCCTGTCTCAGGTCCTCCTGCCTCAGGTCCTCCTGCCTCAGGTCCTCCTGTCTCAGGTCCTCCTGCCTCAGGTCCTCCTGCCTCAGGTCCTGTCTCAGGTCCTCCTGTCTCAGGGGTCTCCCTGTTGTGGTGTGCTCCAGCACCATGAAGGACCCGTTGGTATCTCTTCCTTTGTGGGTGGACAGGGTTGTCCCTGGACTGGGGACAGTGCTGCTGTGGACACTGCACATTTATGGTTTGCGGTGCTTCCAGCCCTGGCACCCGGGTGGCTGAGCAATGGGAGAAACTGCCCCACGGTTCCATTTCCCACACACGCCTGACGGCCAATAGACTCATTCTATCCCAGATCAGTGAGATATGGAGAAGAGTAAAGACCCAGGCCAAGCCCCCGTGGGCCCAGAGGCCGCCCAGCCACCTCCTTCGTCCTCCCAGCACCACCTGCCCATGGCTCCTGCAGGAGAGGGCAGCCAGCAGCCGCTCTGGCACCCAGAGCCACCTGGGAGATGGGTGTCCCCCGAGGGCCGCTCACCAGCTCTGCTCCCCCCCACGTGCTCCTTGCTGGCTCCAGGCCTGTTTTCACTTCTGAAAAGTGAGGTTTGGGGCCTGGGCCAGCTTGGAGGGGTCTCTGAGCTGTGTGGGCCTCACCACTTGAGGTGTGGGCTCTATCAAGGTGGGACAGTGACCCAGGCCAGGGACATGTCTGGAGCTGCAGGGCTGCCAGACCCTGAATGGGTGGGTGAAGGACTGGTGGGGCACCTCTTACCCCGGAGGGTCGCAGGGCTGGGGCTCAACTGTGCCAGCCCTTGGAAGGGGGGTGTTATCAGCCCCTCCGTGACAGTGCTCCACTGGACAGCCCACTGGACAGCGGGGGTGAGTTGCAGTGAGGCTGAGGTCCAGCAGGGGCTTTCCCACCTCCTCAGTCCACCTGGGCCATGGTCACCGGGTCCTCCTTTGCCCATCAGCAGCTTCACTCTCCCTCCCACCTTCCCCAGCTCCCCAGCCTCCCACCTCCTTGCCTCTCCATCCCCGGCCTGGTCCTGACAGACTGGTCAGCTCCCAGCCACAGGTGGGCCCTGACCCTGAAGAGGAAGGGTCCTGTGAAGCCAGCATCCAGGCCCAGGCTGCCAAGGTCAGAGCAGCAGGTGTTTCTCTGCATGACCACGCCTCACTCAGGGTAATCGGAACACGGGCTCAGGGTGTCCCCTGGGGAGGACACCATCTGTCACAGCCCCCCCAGTGCTTCCTGTGTGTGGACCCATACCAGCATCTCCCCAGTCCAAGGGATGGGGTGGGCTTGCGCCAGAGGGCAGCTGTCTAGACCCCTTGCCCCAAGTGGCCGAGACCTGTGCAGCACTACTTCCTGGCATTGTGGGCTGCTCCCCCAGGGAGGGACGACCACTCCTGGCTCCCCAGGAAGCAGGAGGACCCCTTGCCACCTGTACAGGTGCCTAATCCTGCTTCCCCTTGTTTAGAAATCAGCACTAACTCCAAACCCGCCTCTGGGCACACACCTGAGGAGGTGGCTGGGCCCAGAAAGACTCCCAGGGCGACCGACCTCGACCTCGGGCGGGCGGCAGGCACCTGCAGTCTGCTGCGTTTGCCCCTGGAAATTAAATTCCCTCTAGACGCGGCGGGAGCCTGGGCTCAATCAGCCGAACGGCTCCCCTCCCCCAGGAGCTCCTAAGTATGCAAATAGCGACACCTTGCTAGCCAGTCAGCGGGATTGATCCTGCTGTTTTCATCGGGGGAAATAAAATTAAAACGGAATGGGGGTTATTGGGCTGCCCCTGTGCTCCCCAGGGCCAGTGCCCTTCAGCTGCTTGGGTATTCTGGGGACAGGCAGAGCGGCTCTCTGGTCCCTGAGTCCCCTCCCGCTGGGACCGCCCGACCTTGAGAACTTCTGGAGGGCGCACGTGTGGCTGTTGCTGGCAGCGGGGAGGGGCCAGCCCTGGACCCAGCAGGTCCTCCTGGCCTGGGGGATCTAGGTGGTCCCCCTGTCCCCCAGCTCATCCTTTTCCTCCCCAGAGTGTCTTCAGCAACAACCACCAGAGACAGGGCTTCCTCCCACCCTCCTCTCCCAGGACCACTGCTGACACCAGGGCCATAAGAACTCAGGACCCCACTGGCGCGGACCTGGCTAGGAGAAGGGTCTTTGGGGCAGAGAGGGGTCTTCAGAACCCCTGAGAATGGCTCTAGGATTCCAGCCAGGTGGGAGGATCTTGTGGCCTGAGCTTCCCAGGTCCCATCCCCAGGCCTGCAGGGACAGCTTGGACGCAGGCCTGCGGGTGGCCCAAGCAGGGAGTCATTGCTTCCATGGTGCATGGCCTCTTCCTGGGCAGGAGCGACATGACAGTGCTGGGGCTCATCTGGGAGCTCCAAGGCCCAGCGACCTCTCCCAGCTGTCCCAGGGCACTGCCCCCACCTAGGACCCTCAGCCCAGGGGCCACAGGACCTGCCCCATGGTGGTGGACAGTAGAGATGAGGTACAGTGCTGGTGGGCATGAGGGCAGGACAACCAGGCCACAGCAGAGGGCCCGGGGAAGCCGGAAAGAACTCCCGGCACTAAGCGCCACAGGCTGGGAGCCGGAGCCAGAACCAGCCCAGCCTACGCTGCACAGCTCCTGCCCAGAGCTGGGCTCCTGACCCCCTCTAAGTTGCTCCTTCCTGCCCTCAGCGGCCCTCCCAAAGGCCTCCTGGGCCTGATGGTCCCTGGGTCAGCACCCAGGCCTGCACCTGCCACAGTGCCTGCCTCTGTCTGTCTTCCCATGGCATAGGAGGCCAGCTTCAGGAGGCCAGGCTTTGCCCAGAGCAGAGCTTAGCACCCAGTAACAGCCAGGTACTTCCTAAGCCAGATTCTCCAAGGGCCCTGCAGGCGTGTCTCCACCAGGGTTTCCCGTCTATGGGGTGTGGCATGCCCAAGGCCCCCACAGAGGAGCAGAAGGGTCTGGAGCCCCGCTGACCGCCTCGTGGGTGGACGTGCGGCCTCTCCTGGTGGGGACTGAGTCTTGAGTCTCTGGGACCAGGTAGGAAGCTCCCTCCCCCACCTCTGATTTAAAACTATAATGTTAATTACAATGCGTGATTCTCACCATAATTAAGCTGATTCATTCCCAACAATCAAGGCTACACTGCATAATATATTTAATTAGCCAGATCTCCTGCACACGTTGGCAGGACAGAACTGGCAAGATCTCTATGTAATACACTTAATTCTGAAGTAAATCATTGTTTGGATTGACACTCGCTTGGCCTGCCCTGCCCAAGGGACCAGTGGCCCTGTGGGGTGGGCTCTGGCATTCCCCAGCCTGGGGCTTGAATAACTCTCTCTTAAGCCTGGTGCTTCCAGTTTGGATAATGAGTGGGTGGGCCAGGTGGAGGGCAGGGGCCAGGAGAGAGCTAGATTGCCCGTGGGCTGCTGGAGGCAGGAGCCTGTGAGGCCACCCTTTCAGCAAACGTGCACACCAGAGACGTTCATGGGTGCCAGGGCTGGGGACCCAGGAGTCCCATCTCAGCCCTGCCCCAGGCCCTGGTCCAGGGTGCTCACCACTGCCCTCCCCCCAGGCTGGCAAGTCTGCAGCGCTGCGTTCCTAGGTGCCCGTCCTAGGGGACCCAGGTCCTGGCTCTGGGACAGCTCACTCAGCGCCCGGGCATGCCATGCATGCTGGGACGGCAGAGGGATTGCTGTGCCTCTGGCGTCAGAGACAGGCCTTGTCAGTGACTCAGGACTGGGCAGGCAGCACCGACTGGGGATGGCAGGTGGTGTCCCCTCTTAGGCCCCTAAAAGTCCCAAGTCCCAGCCTCATCTGGGTGGCCATGGCCTCTGCTAGGCCCAGTCCCCTGTGCTGGGAGGGCTGACTGGCCCTTCCTGGGAGCACCGTCCTCGGGCCTCCCAGCTGGGCTGGGTGCCTGCACTTCCAGACACCTCCTTCCCCACAGTCCGAGCTCCACAGGGCCAGGAGCCTCCCAGAAGAGGATGCAGCACCAGCACGGACGATCCTGGAAAAGACAGTGAGGTGCACCAGCCATCTGGAGGCCAGAGAGGACAGCGCAGTTCAGGGGGCCGGTCCTGGGACCCTGATTATGCAGCTCTTTGTCCCTTGCGGTGGAATCCCTGGGACAGGAGGGGTTCCTGTGTGTGTCCTTGGCCTCCTGGGAGAGGGGCAGGAGGAGGGGAGGTGCCCGCCGACCCAGGCTCTGGTTGCTGTGTGCTCCGCCATCTGCCACCGGGTGGCCTGGCCTCGTGCATAATTCAGACACCTAGAGAGGCCCCAGCGAATGGCATTGGGAGCCGAGCGGCTGGTCAGATGTCACGACACCAGACACTTGCTGCACGGGACACGTGTCCCTCTGCCCCTCTCCGCTGCAAGTCAGGTCAGGCAGGGAACCATGTGGGTGGTCTCCCAGCCTGAGCCTGCCACAGCCACTCAGTGGGCTCAGGGTGGACCTTGTGGGCTTGGGTTCCAGCTCAGCCCGGTTGCACCCCTGGCCCCAGGTCTCAGTTTCCTCATCTGTGAGAGGACCCAGGGTCGCACCTGACACTTCAGGTTGGAGCAGGGCTGAACACCGAGTAGCCTGTGGAGGCCCAGCATAGAGGTGGTCAGCTAGGGCTGGAGTCCTGGGCTTCGCCTGGCCAGGGTCCACAGTCTACTCTAACCCTAGGAGGCCCTCCACAGGTCACATCCGCTGCTCTGTGACACCAGAGGCGACTTTGACCTCTCAAGTTGGAATCTACAGTGGGATCTTAGGCCCTGGCTGGCACCAACAGGGACCCACGCCCTCAGGTGGGCCACATGGCCTCTGCCACAGTCACCATGCCCACGCCTGAGGGCATGAAGCTCTGAAGGGGGATTTGTTCCAGGTCCCATGAGAGGAGGAGAGCCAGGACTTCCTGCTAGGGCCCTGCCTCAGTTTCTCTTTCCCTGAAGTGGACAGTGCCCAGCCACTGACGGGTCCCTGGGAGTGGGGCAGTGGGCTTTTCCTTCTGGCCCTGCCTAGGGCTGCATGGTGCCCAGTCGCTCAGCAGTCTCTGTCCATGGAGGCAACAGGGTGGGGGCTGGCCACAAGGGCTCTGCTGCCAGTCAGTCCCAACAGCTCCTGGCCTGGCCACACACACCAAGCAGTGACGAACACTAGCTCCTTAACCTAGTCCCCAGGGAGCATGTCCACAGAGCCAAGGGGGGGCGTGGCAAGGCTCCGTGGTCCTCAAAGCAAAAGGGCCCCTGCAAGGACACGGGAGGGGCTTCCAGCTGAGGGGCCTCCTGGGCCCACTGGACAGGGTCACTGCTGGAGGGACCCTGACCCCAGAGCTGTGCTCCAGCACTTCTCTAGGCCAGCACCGTCACCTGCAGGCCAGGTAACCTGAGCCACGCCAGCTCTGCTGCTTTTTTAAGAAAAGAGGGATCTCTCCACTTCAATAATTGACGAGCGACTGGTCCTGGAGGACAGCTGGCAGCTGGCAGCTTCCCGCCAGTCAGCAGCATCGGATTAACCTGCCTGCGAGGGCAAGGGCGGCCCTGTGGGGCTCTGGGTAAACACCACAGTGCTCCCAGGCACGTGGCCTGCAGCCCTGGCCACTGCCAAGACCCCAGCCCCATGCAACATCACACATGAGGCTCCCTCACCACGGTCCCCCAGGACCTGTCCAGACACCAGCCCCCGCTCCTGGGACACTGACAGGCACTCTTTCCCTGCCCCCAACCTGCGTCACAGCAAGGCCATCTCTGCCTCCCTCCATCATGCCTAGGTCACTGGGCCTGCGAGGACAATGACTCTGTGTAGTGACTACTGACTGGATGGTAGGAAGAGCTATCCCAGCTCCCCTGGAGTGGGACTGGGTGCCCTAAGGGAACCCTCTTCCAGAGAATGCTGGCCCCTCAGGGACTGGGGGTCAGGGGGATCCTTGCATGTGTGAGACCAGGTTGGAGCCATGTCCTTCCTCTTGGTGGCCCTGCCTGACTGCGCGGCCTCTCCGGCCTCAGCGCTTCCTCCGGGCAGTGGCCTGTCTTGCAAAGAGTAAGGCTAACACACAGTGGCACCTTCTGAGCACCCAAGTGCCCCACTGGAACACAGCAGGTGTCCCCTGGAGGGGTCCTCGTGTCATCCCTGGACTCTGGCAGAAGGGAGAACCAAGATCAGAGAGGTGAAGGCAGCTGGCTGGCCGTTTGTCCCTCGTGTCGAAATGAACAGACCTCTGGGGAGCCAGGTCCCCTCATCCGGGGGCCAGGGCACCCACAAAGGCCTGAGGGAGGACTCACTCAGACCCTCATTCAGGAGTGGTCTGCGCCCCCAAACAGAAACTGACATTTTGCTCTGAACTCTCCTATCCCCTGGGCCTCACAAAGAATGGGCTGGGGTCTGGGGGGTGGGCAGAAGCAGAGAAGTCGCTTCCTTGACACTCTTGACACTCTCGGTCTGGCTCTGAATGGCAGATTCCAGCCCATCCCCAGGAGGCGTTCAGAGGTGCCGGGGTCAGCCTCGCCCAGCAGGTTAGATTTCCCTGCGACGGGTCCTGGCTGGGCTCCCAGAGCCAGGGGCTTGTTTTTGAAACCTTCCCCACGGACTCCACAAGCCCTGGGCAAGTGCCCTCCCTTGGCCCTTGGGTGGATTTGGAGCTGGCGGGTTGGGTGGCTTGGGAAGAGGCTCCCAAGGGCGTGCTTCCTGGACCTAGGACTGGGAGTCAGTGGGCCTGGGGACCTCTGAGCAGGGGCAGCATGGCCAGCCTGCCCACACCTGCCTGGCCCCTCCACCCCTCCTGCTTCTGTGCCTGGGTATTCCTGGTCTCCTGCCACATCCTGGCGCTCTGAAGGAGGGTTCACTCCAGGTCTCACGGGAAAAGGAACCGGGACTCCCCGCCCCGGGCACTGCCTCAGTTTATCCTTCCAGGAAGTGTGCCGGTGCCCAGCTGCGCCAGGACTTCTGGGAAACCCTGGAGATTGAAAGGTGTCTGGGCCCCAGGGTAGCCTCCAGTCAACATGGAAAGGCTCTGCAGGCCAGGTGGGGGGCACAAGAACTCTGCGGTCATTCAGAGCATCAGGGAGGGACAATGGGGCCTCCAGTCGACCAGATGGGGGACTTGGTACTTACTGTGTTCGGGTCTTTGACATCTGTATCCACATATAGGGCCAGGGTGTTGGGATTCCTGGCCCAGCACCTGTCGAGTGGATCCAACCCCTGGCTCTTTGACCATCCCTGAGGGTTCCTCTTCCTGGGACCTCCACAACTCCACCAGAGCTGCCTGGGGGCCCAAGTGGGACCACTCAGATGGGAACCCCTGCCTGGGAATCTGCAGCCCAGGCTGGACAACTCTGGACCTCAGAGTCCCCGTCAACACCAAAGGCCACCTGGGACCTGTAGAAACAGATGAGTAACATGTTTTAAATTTTTCTGGCTTTACAACCTGGAGACAGGCTTTTAAACGACCTCGCCATCCAGCAAGATGGGGTCTTGCTTTACGAGGGGAGTGGGTGGGCCCAAGCACGCAGGCAGGCCTGCCCGCCCCACCCATAGACCGTTCCCGAGCCCCTGGGGAAACCTCTGGCCATGAGCCCTGACTCCCAGAAGCCCAGGGGACTGTCCCTTCGGCTCATAGAATAGTGATTCTGGCCCACGTTCATTGATCTCCCTTAGTTTTTAAAGGAAATTTTATTAGTTTGGGGTTTCTAGTCATTAAGTTAAAACCAGTGAAATAGAGCAAAATCAATACACACAGGACACAGCAAGTCCTGTCCGCCTCACGACGTAAAGCAGGCACAATAGATCACGGATGAGGGCTTGCCTGGGGGAAGGGTCCCGGCAAGCACCTGGTGGACAGGATGTCTTGGGGTCCTGCCTGGCCCCCAGAGGGAAACACGAAGCTGTGGGGGCTGGGTGGGGGTGGGCACTAGGCATGCCAAATGAGAAGCAGTGACCCCAAGTCCAGAGGTCTCAGGCCTCCCCGCTGTCCCTCAACGCTCTGCCCATCTGGAGAATTTAACCTGAACCTGGTGCCTGTGGGACTGTGGGCCCCGAAGAGGCCTGGGCATCTCTGCAGATGGTCCCAGCTGAGTGGACCTGTGTCTGCCTCCTGAGGGGTGAGAGGCCAACATGGCAGTGGCAGGAGGGAACCCTGCGCAGAGTAGGTCATGGACACCACCCACCAAGTCCCCTCCCCAGATGTCCCCTAGGAGGCAAGGTGATTGCTCTTCTGCAGGAGCACCGGTCTGGCTGGATCCAGGGGCGAGCAGAACTCAGCTCAGGGGACCTAGGTCCTGTGTTGGAAAGCTCCAGAAAGCCCTTGGGCTGTGGGAGGCAGAGCAGAGGGAGAGTGGCAACCCTGTGTTGGTGGGGACAGCCAGAGAAGCTGAGGACAGGGTCCCCTCATCGTCCCCTCAGGGATGATGGCTGGCTCAGTTATGGCACTAGGGACTTCCCGGGAGGACTGGCCCTGAGGCAGCCCGTGTGTGCAGACCTGTAGAGCCTGGCTGGAGAGGAGGCCAGCTCGGGTTTGCACAGCTCCAGCCCTGGTGGGACAGGGGAGGGCCAGGCAGGAGGCCCGAGCCAAACCTCTGACCTTGTGTAAGACTAGATGAAGATACAGCACAGACACTGGGGGTGTGGCCTGGTGGTCTTACAGCACTAGCCCAGCGTGCCTGAGGGCCTGGATTCGAACCCCTGCACCACTGAAAACGAAAAAATAAGGTATGATTCACATACCACGCGGCCACCCCGTTGAGGTGAATGCTGTTAGCACCTCACCCACGGGGCAACCGTGGCCCCAAAGGGAACTGGGAAATCCGGACGCTGCTGAAACGAGGACAAGCCGCGTCACGCCACGTCACAAAAGGACAAGTGCCAGGGCAGCCCGCTGGCTGGAGGTCCCCAAGGCCCCAGTCCAGAGGAGGTAGCAGGGGCGGGGAGTCTGTGACCAGTGGGGCAGTGCCTTCACCTGGGAGATGGAAGCTCTGGAGATGGCCGGCAGTGGTGACCACACGACGAGAATGCACTTGACGCCTGGCCATCCAGGAGCGCCATGGCCTGAGCCTTGACTTGAGCTGCAGCTTGACGCTCCTGGGACGCCTGCTGCTCGGCTGGCTGTGTCTGCGAGGGTGTTCTAGAAAAGGCTGGCCTTGGCCTTGGCCTTGCACACGTGGAGAAGGCTTCCCAGTGTGGCTGTGTCGTCCACTTAAGCGTCCTGCTGGCCAAACAGGGAGGCAGGTGGAGTTCTCCCCGCCTGGCCGCTCAGCTGCGTCTAGCTCTCGTCCTGGGGACATCTCGGGTACATGGAAACATCAGTTCATGCTGTTTTGCATCTGGCTCACTTCTGGCATGATGCCCTCAAGGGCATCCATGTGTTGACACCAGAGATTGAGCCCAGGGGTGCTTGACCACTGAGCCACATCCCAGCCCTTCTTAGTTTTTATTTTCAGACAGAGTCCTGCTAAGTTGCTTAACTTTGTTCCTTTTTATGACCAAATAATATTCCATGCTCCTGGCTCTTCTCTGAACTTGGCTGAACACTGCTGGCTCTCCTGGGACCAGGGTGCAGGCAGATGGCAGGGGGAGAACTTCACGCCCCGGAGTCAAGTGAGCCACGTGCTTGTGATAAATCTCTTCTGGATATATCTGCATTTACATCCACATCTATTAGTATATAAAGAGATTTATTGTGATTTTTATATGAAAGAGATTTATTATGATAGATATGGATCCCATTGGTTCTGCTTCTCTGGAGGACTCTGACTAATACAGATGGGAAATATGTTTTGTTTTCACTACAACTGAAAGAAAGGGAGGGAGAGAGAGAGAAAGGAAGGAAGGAGGGAAGAAGGAGGAGGAAGTGAGGGAGGAGGAGGAGGAGGAGGAGGAGGAGGAGGAGGAGGAGGAGGAGGAGGAGGAGGAGGAGGAGGAGGAGGAGGAGGGTGAGGGTGAGGCTTTGCCCTTGCCCTGCCTGTCTCCTGCCTTTGTGGAGTGGACGGTCCATGTCAAGGGTGCCGAGCAGTGTGTGTGTGTCCTGCGCAGTTGGTTCCGCTCAGCACGGTGCCCTGGAGGGCCCTCCGTGTCAGCCTCCGTGGCCGCGCTCCTCCTCTTGTGGCCGTAATATCTCATTCAGTGGATTCAAGGTTCATCAGCTTGCCGGTGGTGGACCTGGGTGGGGTCCGCCCATGCCCCAGGGCTCACCGGTGGACGTGAGCTTTCTCTGGGGTCTGCACACGGTCGCTGTGTTAGTATTTGGGCAACTGCCAGACGTGTGACCTACCCTGACCTACCTCAACCACGGAGGAGGAAGTTCCGCTGCAGCTCTTGGGCCCTGGGAGCCTCTGAGGGTCGCCGGGCACCTCTGTGCACGAAAGGAGGATGCCCAGCCTTCTGAGTCTGCAGGAGCAAAGGGCGGCCGCCCACCCGCCACCCTGGTGCTCTGCCGTCTTAACCTTGCGGTGACCTTGGAGAGGTGCTCCTGTTCGGGGACCAGCCTCCTCCCAGACGGATGGGCAGAGGGCTCTGCCTGGGACGTCTGGCTGCTTTTGTGTCCTGCTGCAGCCTGGTGCCATCAAGCAGCACAGCCACGCTTGGCACTCTGCTTCTGGGGACCTGGTGGCGGACATTTGAAGCACACTTGGAGGGGCCCTGGCCCCGTCGTTCCCGAGACAGCCAGGCAGGCTCATGATTTCAGAAAATAACTCGTAAAATGGGCTCCCCACACCCCACCCCTCGCCATCCAGGGACATGGTCATTGTGGGTCATCCATTCAGGGCCACTGGAGGGAACATCTCTCCATCCCCCAACTGGGCAGCCACACGCAGGAGCCCACGTGAAGGCCCCTTCCCCGGGAGCACGTGGCCGTGGAGTGGGAGGCAGCAGGCTCCAAGGGGCGCGCAGAGGCCGTGTCCTCTGGGGAGGCCTTCTCCTTCCTGACCGTCAGTCTCCACCCCACCAGGAATTAGGAGTTCACACGCAAGAGGTGCTTGGCTCCTGAATCCCACAGAAAATTAAATCAATTACGCAGTCTAATAAAGAACTCCAGGTTTTTAATTAAACTAAGCTTAATTAAATGGCGAGTGCTCTGCTCTGTCGTTGCTCTGATCGGGCCCTGGGGGCTGGGAGCATCTGAATGGTCCATGCTGGCCGCTGGCTGAGAGGGGATCGAGGGGCCCCTTGCCTGCAGGGGCGAGCTGCAGGGCAGGCAGAGCAGGGCATTGCAGGTGACCAGGCATCCCAGCCTACTCCCAACCCCCCGACTCTGAGAATTGGTGCCGTGACAGCCTGGAGAGCTGCCCCCGACGGAGCAGCGGCATGCGGGGCCTGCAACCTAGACCACACGGCTTCATCCCCTTGCAGCTGGCCGAGTCCCCCAGTCTCACCTGGGGACTCGGCTTCTCAGCTGGACTATCTGCAGCTCCCCTAGACCCCTGAACTGGCCACCCAGCTCCAGCACACCTCCTGGCCCCTCCCCCTTGGCTCACCCTCACCTGCACTTCTCAAGCTTCCTTGGCCCTGAGCCCAGGTTCATTGTGGTCAGAGGAGGCGAAGCCCTGACCTGGCCTTGGCTGTTGGCCTCTCACAGAAGCCCCTGAGCCAGGTCCATGACCGCAGGGCGTGGGAGTGGGCCTGAGGAGGACATGGCCTCCCTGAGCACTCTGCCTCTGTTTGACCTCGGTGTTGACCACTGGTAGGTGGCAGGGTGGCAGACTGGTCTGCATGAATTGTCTGGGATGCTTTTAGGGATGAAGAGCTCAGGGGTGCATGGGGGGCTTTTCTTAGGGTCTGGGGAGGGCCATGCATGGACCATGAACAGATGTGGGTCAGAGTCCTTGTCACCAGGAAGCTGTATGCTGTCTGCACAGTCAGAGGTGGAAACAGCCTCCTGCCAGACCCAGTGTGTCCTGTCAAGGGCTAGTGAGGGCCTCAGGCCAGGCCAAGGGAAAGCCCAGCAGGTCCCTCCACCTCGAGTCCTGCTGCCCTGCCCCCCAACCATCCTGGAGCCACAGGGACAGCAAAGCAGTACCCAGCCTGTCACGGGGTCCCACCTGGTTCCACCCACTGTGCCCTTCAGCTCCCTGCTGACTCCCTGGGGCACCCGCCTCTCCCAGTAGCATGGGGACCCCCATGCCCTGGGCACTGCCAGCCCCACCCTTGCCCCACGTCATCTCCCGCCTCTCCCCCACCCCCGCTCTCAGGCTGCTGGTGTTGGGCTGCCCTGAGCTGAGGTCCGCCCAGGCTCCTGCCATCTGATGGATGTGTGTCGAGGGAAGCCAAGTGCCAGGAGCACCCCGCCCCTGGCGTGAGCACCAAATGCATAATAAAAAATAGAACCTTCGCTGCAATTGTCTGATCTGTATTTATTTCATAACATGCAGAATTAATAAGATGCTGGGTTTGAGGCTACCATGGCAACCGAATACAGAAAGGCTCGTCCTGGCAAATAGATGAATTCATAAATAACGCTGAAGTGCTGAAATCAACAGTGCAGAGGCCTGAGGCAATGCTCACGGGCCTCAGTGCCCCGCGCCCGCATCTGGGCAAGGGCCCTGCTGGCTCCCGGCACCACAGAGCTCATGGTGCCCACAGCTGGCACGGGATGGAGGCTGCCAAGTTGGAGACTTGGCTGCACTGCTGTACCTGGGGGCACCAGATCTGAAGATGAATGAGCACTGGGAGGAGGCGGGGGCACAGGTGAGCCCCTCCATCAGCCTGCAGCGCTGACCGCCAGGCCACGGGCCCTCTTCCTTCCTTCAGGGCATCCGTCATGCTTGTGGCCATTCATCCATTCGGTGAATGTCTACTGGCCACGCAGGGTATTCCAGGCAGGGACACCTCGGGAGTAGCCATTACCTATACAAGCAGGTAACTTCCTTGCTTGCCTACAGGAGTACTGGGCCACCTGGAAGCCACTCGTCAGCACTGAGATGGCCCCTGTGGACATTCCCGAAGCACTTGATGGAGACTGGTCAGGTGCCGTGCCACCCTGTGGCCTTCGGAGTCTGTCTCCTGGCTCTTCAAGGCCTCTGTGTCCAGCAGCACAATGACTCGGTGTAGCTATGGTTCTGCCAGGGGTACAAGCTGTCCCCTGAGGGGCCACTGCAGCTGCCCAACAGGCCACCCATGGCCGAGCCCCTGGGTGGTCTTTACTCAGCCTGGTGGGCCCTTCCCGAGGGTGTGAGTCCCTTTGCTCCCAGCCCTGGTCTCCCTGTCGGGACAGCACCATCCCGCTGCCTCACTGGGGTCTCAAGAGAGGAAACACAAGACCCACAACAAAGGCAAGCAGGGCAAGCGAGCGAGCACAGGGGTTCCGGGCAGTGGGACTTGTGGGACCGCACAGTGGACACACTGTCATTGTTGTCGAGCCCAGAATGTGCCACACCAAGGGGCGCCTGGGGGAACTGCAGACCCAGGTGGCGACGACTTTGCAAGAGGGAGCCTGAAACCGACTAAGAACTCAGTTCCTGCCAGGCCCAGTGGCCACACCTGTGATCCCAGTGGCTCAGGAGGCTGAGGCAGGAGGATGGCAAGTTCAAGGCCAGCCTCAGCAACTTAACGAGGCCCTAAGCAACTTAGTGAGATCCTGTCTCAAAATAAAAATAAAAAGATCTGGGATGTGGCTCAGTGTTAAGCGCCCCTGGGTTCAATTCCCGGTACCAAATAAATAAATACATATATAAATAAACAAAAACAATAAAGTTCCTTTCTTGTTTTGGGGGTTCTAAACATTTTGCCATTATTAAATGCTTTATCAGACCATCGCCTCCTCCAAAAAGGCTGTTTGAGCTCCTGTGACTAAAGGAACTGACTTGCCAGAGGCCCTCAGCATCTGAGGCCCTTGCGGGCCCCACCCACCCAAGGACATGTGCTTTAGGCCAAGGTGCTGGGTGGGATGAGTGGAGATGGGCGGGGAGCTGCCCGAGGGGAAGGGGTCAGGCAGGGTCTGGGACCCCAGAAGAGGTCCGCCTGCCCCCAGCAGCCCTGGCCACCCAGGGGCCATGGCTGCACTAGCAGTGGCCAGCGACCAGGAGGCCTCTGCATTCGAGCAGGGGTCCCAAACGCAGCACCTGTGTCATGCCAATGACCTCACAGTGGCACTGACAGTGTCTGTCCCCTGATCCACCTGTGCCCACCCACATCACTGAACAGGTCACTTCATGCCCCTGCCCCTGGAGTGCTGCACTAGGAGGGAAGGCCTTGGCAAGTGTCCTGGTGGAACCAGCACCCACCTGTCTCCACCACAGGGGTCCAGGTGGCAGCTCCTGGACGCCTTCTGTCTCCCACCTGGAAGTGGCTGTCTCTCAGCTACTGACTGAAGGACGA
Source organism: Sciurus vulgaris (assembly GCF_902686455.1). Lineage (NCBI taxonomy): Eukaryota > Metazoa > Chordata > Mammalia > Rodentia > Sciuridae > Sciurus > Sciurus vulgaris. Next base: position 89,450,058 of record NC_136476.1, on the reverse strand, counting down.
ACCTTGGGGTCCAGTGCTGAGGAAAGCAGCAGGCCACCCTCTGCAGGACCAGGCAGCGTAGGGGAGTCCTGCACTCCTCACCCATCGCCCGGCTGACCCCCACCCTCCTGCACCGCAGGAGCTCAAGAAAGAGCAAAGCCTCCCTCTGGTGCCAGTGTAGAGCACGGCAGCCTCCCCTCTCCCCTCACCCCTGCACTCCCACCACGTCTGAGCCCTTGGGCTGGGGAGAGGGAGGACAGGTCCAGCAGGCAGGCCAGAGAGGGTGAGTGGGACCCAGCACACTGGCTCTGAGCACTGGCGCTGCAGCAACCCCAAGATCAGCCTGTGGCACCACTTGGTGCTACCCATGACCCCCTACCCGTGTGCCCCCATCCACTCCACCCCGGGGACCCCTGACCAGGATGTGAACCCTTCTGGGCTCAGTGCTCTATGTCACCCATAAAAGTGGGCACTTGAGTGCCCCCAAAGAAGGCTGGCTTCCATGGCAGCTGCCCCCATCCTGCCAAGGACCCCAAGCCAGGGTCCAGTACAGCTGGCACTGACCATGGGCCCATTTCACTGAGGCACGTGGGAGGAGCTGGGGTGAACTGGGTGAGCCCGGGTACAACTGCCCTCAACCAGTCTGGCAAGACACCTGGGGCTGCAGCTCAGACCTGCTCCTGCCCCAGCTGTGACAGACGGGAGGAAGCAGGTCGGTGTGGTTCCAGTGCCCACCCAGCACCCATCCCAGGCCAAGCGCGCCCCCTGCTGGCCTCCCAGAGCACCTGCCAAGCTGAGCCTGGGCCTATGGTGACTCCTGGGCAGGTCTGTGGGACGGGGCTCCTGGGCCAAGAGAGGCGCAGTCCCTGCCCGCCGCACACCTGCCCAGTGCACAGGTCAGGGCTGCATTTCCCAGCACGAGGCATAACGCCCAGCCCAGCTCCAGTCCAGGCTGAAAGGCAAGGGCAGCACGGCCCCAGCTGCGAGCCCGCCATTGCCCCTCCTGGCAAGAAGCGGGCACAGGCACCTCCTGCAGACACTCTGCCTGGGAGGGCCAGTGCTGGCCCTGCTTCCTCTTCCCTTCCCCAACCAGCCTCAGGCCTGCACCCCAGGGTACGTTGGGGGACAGCGGCAGGGAAGGCGCCATCTGTTCCTAGCTGTGTCCCACATGTCCCCAGGGACATGCTGACCCTGATGAGGACTGGCTGCTGACGGCAGGCTTCACCCCAGCATAGCTGTGCCCACGTGGAGCCTCCTACACCGACAGGGTGCCCCAAGAGTCTGGGTGCCCCGTCACTCTCCCACCCCTGTCCCATCCCCGCTGCGTGGAGGGAAGCTGGACTCCCACAGGTGACCCTAGGACAGGTTCAGAGCTCTCAGCAGGGTCAGTTCCTGGTAAATGGGGTCAGGAGTGTCCCTTTCTGGGGCACTGACGATGTCCGTGGTGGCTGAGTCACCTCCTCCTGTCCTGAACCTGGCCCCTGTGCCCCTTCCCTGACACCAAGGGGAAACCTGCCCTGGAAGCTCCAGCCCTCTGCTGGGCCCTCTGCCCCGGCCCTGGGCCATGGGAGACCCCTGCCCTGGGCCGTGGGAGACCCCTGCCCAGCCCTCCCCCCTGCTGGCACTGATTCCTACCTGCCTCTGCACCTGAGTTCTGCCAGAGGCTGCCACCTGGTTCAGTGTTCAGGAGCCCAGTCTGGCCTGAGGACTCAGTTGGTGAGCAGAATCCACCCCCTGGGACAGTTAAGACATGCACACCTGTCAAGAGCTCCACTCAGAGATTCCTGGAAAGCAATTCTGGCTCATTTCAACCAGGCAGGCCCTGTGCCCAGCGCAGGGACAAATGGCTCAACTGAACCCAGGCCCTGCCCAAAAGGAACTCATGTCCCAGAGGTGGCAGACAGACAGACAGATAGCCCCCACGGGTTCTGGGAAGATACAAACGCAATGAGCTCTGCCTGGGGGTAGGAGGGCTTCCTGGAAGAGGAGGCTGAGCTGAACCTCTAAGAGTCAGAAAGGAGGAGTTGGCAGGATGCAGGGGGCGCCAGGGAGGTGGCCGGAGTGAGGATGTGGAGGCATCGGGCGACACGGCTTGCCCTGGCAGCTGCAGAGGGTTTGGTTTCCTGGGGGCAAGGTGTCCTGAGAGGTGACCTGGCCACGTTGGTATCTCCAAGGCTGAGGGAGGAACTGGGATTCCGATTGGAGCAGCTGCAGGAGGACCCACACGAAGGGTCTGGGAGGCTGACCCCAGTGTCCAGCGGGCTGGCAGGAGGCTCAGATCACAGCTGGTGAGGCAAGAATTCCTCTGTGCCAAGCAGCCTTTCACAAGAGGGTGGACGGATGGGCCTTGCGCCCAGTACAGTCGACATTGCCCAAGATGCTGTGCCACAGTAGAGGAGGGAAGGGAAGCACGAGGCCTGACCGCAGCAGCTAGGTGGCTTCTCATGGCATCCAGTCTTCAGCTGGGGAATAGCCGCCTACCACAGACCTACCGTAACAACTGGTGAGAAGCGAGACTGGCTGTCAGAGGGACCCGGAGGAAATGGCTGGTGCCCACCTCTGTCCTTGGGGCAGAGAGATGAACAGGAGCTGTTAAAGGGGGCCACAGATGGACGCTCAGGGCATGGGTCAATAGGCAAGGCCTGGCCAGACCACAGGCAGAGGGCGCAGTACCTGGTCCAGAAGCCCTGGGAATGGTCTGGGGTTCCACTACCGCTCAGCAGCCTGTCTGCGGTGGCAAAGCCCATCCACTCTGCCTGCCCCAGTGGGGACCCAGACACCCTGGCCAACCCAGAAGGCGGGTCATTGGGCCACACTTCAGGATGCCACTCCTGGGTCACCATCCCTCTCAGACCTGACCCCTAACTGTTTATTCCAACTTGCTTCAAACTGATCTAGCCAGAGATGCTGGAAGCGGGAGGCTGGGTAACCCAGAGTCCAGTACCAGCTCCCAACCCTCCCCAGTTATCCACCTCTGCCTAGAGTCCAGTACCAGCTCCCGACCCTCCCCAGTTATCCACCTCTGCCTAGAGTCCAGTACCAGCTCCCGACCCTCCCCAGTTATCCACCTCTGCCTAGAGTCCAGTACCAGCTCCCGACCCTCCCCAGTTATCCACCTCTGCCTAGAGTCCAGTACCAGCTCCTGACCCTCCCCAGTTATCCACCTCTGCCTAGAGTCCAGTACCAGCTCCTGACCCTCCCCAGTTATCCACATTTGCCTCCTCATTCTCTGTCCTGGGATTCTGTGGGCTCTCTCAAGAGTCCCTTTTCTCCTTCTTCCTCCTTCCTGCCTTCCTTCCGTCTGGGAATTGAACCTACAAACACTCTACCTCTGGCCACATCCCCAGCCCTTTTCATTTTAAGTCAGGTCTCACTAAATTTCTGAAGCATCCTCAAACTTGTGATCCTCCTGCCCCAGTCTCCTGAGCTGCTGGATTACAGGTGTGCACCATCACACCCAACTTCCTTTGATACTCTTTTTTAAAAACTGTGGTAAAAAAACACAAAACATATATATAATACAAAAAATTTACCCTTTTTTATTTTTTTTCCATCCCAGGGATCAAACCCAGGGCCCTGAGCATGCCAGGCAAACACTCCACCACTGAGCCACATCCCCAACACCCAAATCCACCACTTGGCCCTTTTTAAGAGCACAGCTCAGTGACATTGAGTGTGTCCTCTGCTGTGCGGCTATCACCTCCTGCCAGCTCCAGAACTTTTTCATTTTCCCAACTGAAACTGTCCCCATGAACACTGCCCCCTACACCACTACCACTCCACTTCCGTCTCAGGACTGAGATAAATGGAATCATTCCAGTTTTGTGCTTCTGGGTCCGGCCTCCCTCCCTCCGCAGAATGTCCTTAGGGTCTGTCATCGTCCGTTCTGTCTGGACGAGCTTCGAGCTGCTGTGGACCATGCTCCCGGTGGCAGGCTGTGCCTTGGACGGCTGACTCCTGTGTCACGGCATGTGCTGCCCACTGCCATCGCACTCCGGGCTGCCAGCATCTGCCTCCCAGCTGGTACCTCCTGGCCTGCAGAAAGGTCTGGACACTGCAATGCCCCAGGCACCTTGGGTCTTTCCTTCCGGAGGCCGCTGAGCCCAGTGTGGCCCAGCAGCACTACAGGCACTGGGAGCCATAGAGCCACCCTGACAACCGCGGGAGACTCTTGCCTCCTAGGCCACACTTTGGCAATGGCTGGCGGAGACGCCAGTGCCTTGGCAGGAAGCAGCAGGCTGGGTCTTAGGAGACCACATCTGTGCCCAAGGACAGCAGGTGTGGAGTGTGAGGTGGGACCTCAGGCCAGGCCTCGGAGGGCAGGGGTTGTCGGTGCAGCTGTGGGCAGCAGGGCGCTCGCTCTAGCTCACCAGAGCCTTGGAAAGCTAGCCCGTCCAGAGGCAGCGGTTTGCTGTGGGCATGCCTGCACATTTATGCATAAGATGTCCATGTGGCATGATTTATAACAACAAAATAAGGGCACCAGTTCACCACTGAGGGGAGAATGACAAGGTGGACCAGAGAGCACCTGCACTGGGCACGGCCGGCCGTCAAACACCAGGTTTAGAAGGGTGTCCACACACCTGGGAAATGCCCCTGGGAAGTGCGACCAAACAGGAGGAGCAGTGGATGCCAGTCCAGGGACACCGTAGCCCCTCTCTTGATGGCTGGGGTGGGGGACCACCATCTTCCTGCCCAGTAGGGGTGGCCAGAGACTGCTGATGGTTCCAGAGACCTCCATCAAAATGCAGGGAGGACCAGGGGCCTGGGGGAAGAGACTGGAGACCTGGGTGGGTTCAGAGTCGGGGTCCTGAGACGCAGGCAGCAGCTGGGAGGAAAGACTGAGTCAAGACTGCTCAGGCGGGGCTGGGCTGGGGCTCAGTGGTCGAGTGCTTGCCAGGCATGTGTGAGGCCCTGGGTTCAATCCTCAGCACCACATAAAAGTAGATTTAAAAAATAAAGATATCGTATCCATCTATAACTAAAAATATTTTTTAAAAAAGACCACTCAGCCATGCCGCCCTGCCTGCCCGCCCACCCCCTCTTCCCCAACGGCAGACTTGCAGCATGGGTGGACTTGCCTCTGGTGAAGCTCGTCCCTCAAAGTCACACAGAGACAGAATGGCCATGCGAGGTTGGCCCGTCCGTAAAGCACCACACTCGAGCTGGCCCCCAGCTGCTGTGGCTGCTCAGGCCTGGGTGTCCTGGGACACGGGCAGCTTCACAGGGCCTGTGCGGAGCCAGGTGGTCACAGGGGGCCAGGGCGCGCTGCGGGGTTGGATCTGTCTGTGCCCGCAGCACAGGTGGCACAGGAGCCACCTCCCGGCCCTGGCCTTTAAGACGGCCACGTACTCCGCCAGGCCCAGGAGCAGGCTCTACAATGCCCTTCCCTGGAATGCCCACTGCCTGCCACCCCAGAGACACAACCCTCGTTCAGTCAGAACCGTGGGGAGGACGGGGAGAAGGGTGGAAACAACCACTCCGGGCACGTTCCTGATCCTCTCCTGGAAAAGGCCAGAGGGAGCTGGGGCTCCTGAAGCTGAGCAAAGGCACAGTGGCCTTTGTCCAGGTCCAGCTGGGCCAGGTGTCACACGAGGCCACCCGCCCCTGGACAGAGGTGGGGGTGGAGGGAAGCCGCGTGTCTGATGGCAGAATCCACCTCCTGAAGAGGGAGCGAAGGAGAAGGTGCCTCCGTGGGAGGAGCAGGCTGGGGTGCGGTGTGGCGGCAGCGTTGCCTGGCCTGCTCGAGGCCCTGGGCTGCAGCCTCGGGCTGCAGAAGGGAGATTGGAAACACCGTTCTCTGTGGCCAGGACCAGGCCGCTGCCCCGGCTCAGGGTCCTGCCGGCCCTCGCGGGCACATTCAGAATTCATCACTCCTGGCCTCCACCCCGCTCAGAGGCTGATTAAATTAGGGAATGCAATCACAATCTGAAGCGAGTTAATTGAGAGGATTTATTTGGGCCTGACAGTTTTATGCATGTTTGATTAAGTATTATAGGGTTTGTTTTTGATTTTGCATAATTTAACTTTAAATCCTGCACTGGGGGGCCCATCAACCATTAACGACCGAAATAAACCTCTTTTAAGATGCATCCATTTATGATTTATTTCCGAATGCAATATCTTCCAGATTTTTTTGGTGCTGTTGCCAAAGTGACAAATATGTTTAAAGTAACATTTTGGGCCATCCCACTCATCCTATAAATCCTCCAGAATGCATACGATTCATTAAAAGTTTTGAAAGAAGTACAAGTTAGCATTTATATTGCAACAAGTGACATATAAATGCCTGTGTTTGTCTTCCAAGCGTGCCATAAAATATATCCACACGCTGGTTCCCCCAGAGCCGCACACGTTGCCCACGCTCTGGGGTGATGATAAGCCTGGTCACAAATCTGCACTCCTGTCACCGTGAAGCTGCTCAGTCAGGAGTTCAAATCGAGTCTTCTGTGAAATTAGCACAGGAGGGGTCAGAGCGCAGGCCTGGGTCTGAGATACGGGCAACCCTGGCAGGGGAGCACTAACCTTGAGCACCAGCCTCCTAGGACCCCTTAAGGAGCCACGCAGCAGGAGGGAGCGGGGGTCTAAGTGAGGTTTGCTGCCCCACAGGCCCTGCAGGCTCAGGCCAGGATCCAGGTGCCACAGGCAGGTTCCTCTGAGCCTCTTGGCCTGCAGGGCCATCTCTTCCTTGTGCCCTCACGTGGCCACCCCTCTGTACGTGTCTGTGTCCTGATCACTGGTACAAGTGGATTAAGGTCTGTTTTAGTCAGCTTTGCATCGCTGAGACCAAAAGACACAAAGAACAACTTAGAGGAGAAAAAGATTATTTTGGCTCATGGTTTCAGAGGTTCAGTTCATGGCTGGCCGAATGCATGGTTCTGGGCCTGAGGTGAGGCAGAACACGGTGGTGGAGGGCCAAGGCAGAGACAGCTGCTCAATTCATGCTGGCCAGGAAGCAGAGAGAGCAAACTACGTGCCAGGCACAAAATATAAACCCCAAAGGCACGTATGCCAGTGACCACTCTCTCCAGTCACACCCCACCTGCCTACAGTTACCACCCAGTGAGTCTATTCAAGAAGATCAATTCACTGATGCAGTTGCAACTCATAATCTGAACATTTGACCTTGGAACATTCTGGCTTTGTCTCACATGAGCTTTTGGGGGGCACCTCATATCTAAATCATAACAGGGTCCATCGTAATGAGCTTTGTAAGGGTCCTGTCTCCAGGACAGCTACAGGCTGAGGGTCAGGCTTCAATACATGAAGTAGGGACACAACTGACCGCAACAACACTTAGTATGTCTCCCAGCTCTGTAAGTCAGAAACTGATCCATGCCAAGGCGGGGTCAGACTCCGGTCTCTCATGAGGCTACAGGAAGGATGTCCCAGGGCTGTAGCCCTATGAAGGTCTGGCAGAGGCTCAAGGGTCTGTTTTCAAGTTGGCTCACCTGCATGGCTGCTGTTGGTGGGAGGTCTCAGCTCCGCCTTAGCAGGCCTCCCAGCAGGACTGCTGGAACCTCCTCTCAACATGGCAGCCACACGGAAACTGTTCGTCTTCCCCAGATCCCAGAGAGTGAGGTGGAAGCCCACGCATGCTGCGGCCTCACCTCAGGAGAAGTCACCACTTTTTTTTTGGTACTGGGGTTGAATCCACAGTGCCTTACCACTGAGCCACATACCCAACCCTTTATATCTTGAGATAAGGTCTTACTAAATTGCTTAGGGCCTCACTAAGTGCTGAGGCTGGCCTTGAACTTGGGATCCTCCTGTGTCAGCCTTCCAAGTCGCTGGAATTACATGTGTCACTTTGCAACTGGCCTTCTGCTACCCCTCTTGGTTACACAAGTGGACCCCACTACTTACCTTGAAAGTGGTTATAAAGGTCAGCTGTTTTCCTGAGGTGCTGGGGATTGACCTCAGGGCTTCGCGCTTGCTACAACACACTCCACCACCAAGCCTCATCTCCAGCCCTGGCTATAACGATTGGAAATGGCATGTTCCAATCAAACTACCAAACTTACCACCATAAACTTGGTGGCGTAAAACGGCAATATTTCATGTTCTGTCTGTGGGCAGGGCCACACAGGGCTCCTGATGCATGCTGTCTGCGGCTCATCTGGGGAGACTTGTGATGGGGTGCCCGTCACCCAGAGGCTCCTGCACTTACAATTCTGATGCCCGGGCTGGTCACCCACTGCATCCCTCCCGTGGCCTCCCCAGGAGACTTCTCAGCACAGCGGCTGGTGCCCAGAGGGAGCATTGCCCAGGGGCTGAGAGCAGCAGGGCTTTTCTGACAGCTTAGAACCACATGGCACAGTTCCCTGGGCCTCCTCTGACTCAGGCCAGTCACTGAGGTGGACCAGAGTGCAGGGGAGGGAACTGGACTCCTCTCTCGATGGCAAGCAGGAGGGGCTGTTCCGAAGACCACGCAGAGCTGGGCTCTGCTGTTGTGTCCCTCACCCTGTCCTGTCTCGGGCCTCTCAGCACTTCACGGAAGCCGTTGTGGGGGTGGAGTGGGGTCATCACAGAACTTGAAGTCACACTGGGCCTTCTCCAAGGGCAGGTCAGTTTGAAAACGACCCTGGAGACCCCAGCAACTTGGGAACCTGAAGAGGAGGACCTTAAGTCAAGGCCAACTTTTGTAAGCTTGAGGCTGGCAAGGGCAACTTAGTGGGACCCTGTTTCAAAATAAAACATATAAAGGGCTGGGGATGTGGCTCAGTGGTCAATCTCTAGCACCAAAAAAAGAAGGGTTCCAGAAGACTCTGGATATAGCTCAGCAGCAGAGCACTTGTGAAGCATGTGCAAAGCCCCAGGTTCCATCCTGAGAACCACCAAAAAAAACCAAAAACAAAAAACAAAAAAAAAAAACAAAGGCCCAGGAGATGTCACTTGACCCCGCCATCTCCCTGACACAAGCCCTTAGGGGGCCGTGACAGAGGTCAGGACTGAGCCTCCACTGACCTGACTGCAACAGCTGGTCATGTCAGGCCCTGAATGACCTGGTTGGGCAAAGTGCCAGGTGTTCTCATCCTCGCACCCACGCCCAGCTTGCAGATGGCATGGGGGTGCAAACCTCTCCCAATCTGGCAGGCAGGACCCTGCTGCTCAGCTTTCCCGGGCACAGGCAAGCCTGCCTGGCCTGCGTGCCCGCTCAGTGAGGGAATTACCTGCTCAAATCGAGGGCAGGCCAAGCTGTGGGGGTTTTCAGCACAGTGGGCCAGTGAGTCCCTGAGGCAGCTGCTCAGCTCTGTCGCTCTGCCGTGAAAGCACTAAGCAGCCACAGGTCCTGTGCAAGTGAGCAAGCCCGTGTCCATCCCTCCTGCACCTGGTTTCCAGCCCAGGGTGAAGGCCTCCTGTGCCCTGGCACCCTCTCCAGCCCCTTCCCGGCTTCTCAGGGTCTGCGGCAAGGGATGGGCTGTCCCAGCAGGTGGCGCCAGGCCTCTGTCCAGAGCTATGCTTGGAGGGAGGCCCAGCAGACCTGACCCAGGAGTGGGGACTGAGGTGGGGACCCCAGGTGCCTTTTCACAGCAGGATGAGCCAAGCAGAGTGCCTGTGGGGACTGGCCACCAAGCAATGCCAAGCACACTGCCCTGTCCTCAGGGGGAGCCCAGCTGTGGTCAGGCTGTGGGTCCTGGGGTAGGGGTCACTCAGTAAGTGGCTTTCAGCACTTCCAAGGAGTGATGTAACAGCAGCAGGGCACAAGGTAAGGGCATGTGGCACTTCCTGAAGCTTCCCTACCTCTTTGGATGCAGCCATGCAGGACAGGGCCATGCATGAAGAGCACCTGCAGTCGGAGGTGACTGGCTACAACCACAGAAGGGGCATGGGGGCCAAGCAGGTGGTGGCCAGGGCTACAGGTGACCTCACAGAGGCAGGGGTCTTCCAGAGGGATCCTGAAGGGTGAGCAGAGTTTAGCAGGTGGAAGAGGAACAGAGAGTCAAGGAAGGCATGAAGGGGCTAGTCAGGGACAAGGCCACCCCAGGACATGTGGCAGCTGGAGCGGGAGGGCTGGACCTTCAGGGGGACAGGAATGCCCAGAAAACCGTCACCCATGGGCTGCACAAATGCAGCCTAGCGAGGAGATGCATTTTCAGAGGCTTCTTAAAAGCCCACCACCCCTCACCTGCTGCTGTGCCTCACGGCTCCCTGGACGCTCCCAAGACTCCCTGGCTGGCTGCTCCTGCTCACGTAGCTCCGCCAGGGTGGCTGAAAGGCCAGGACTCCCACCACCAAGCTTCTCAGACCCTTCCCACAAGACAGGACTCAGTGTGAGCTTGGGGCAGACAGGGAGCTAAGAGGAGGCTGCTGCTCTGCAGGGTAGCCAAGAAAGTGCCACAGTCAGAGCTTCAGTCCTGAGAACAGTAGGAAAAGGCCTGATCCTGGCACCAGAGGGACGGAGCTGCTTCCTGCCAGTGCAGGACCAGCAGCACTTAGGCAAGGTGGACCCAACCTGCCACTCCTGCAGCTCCCCACCCCAGCACCACTGCTCAGGTGACACCTTTTTCTTTCTCCTGGGGGCTCTCTCTGTTCTCCAGCCCCAACTGACACCTGGACCCTGAGTAAAGGGCAGGGCAGGCGGGCAGCAGGTCGCAAGGATCAGCCACACATGCCGGTGGAGTTGGCATCTGGATCTGGCATCAGGGACGAGCTGGGTAGATACCTGACAGGAAAGTTGGGGCCATTAGCTACAGACAAGGTGACATGGTGGTGGGAGGGACCTCAGAGCAAGATCAAGCTGGTCATGTCCCCCGGGAGGAACCCTGGGGGACCTGAGGTCCCTCCTGGAGGGCGTGGGGAGGCACCAGTCTCCCTGAAGAGACTCTAACGCATGGGTGTGGCGCCTGCTCAGGCGATACAGGCTTCTCCTTTTCTCCCAGAGTAGGCGCAAAAACGTATAAAAAAGCAAGTGAAAAGGATCTCTGAATCTAAGGTAAATTAAAACCTTCTGCAGACATTTACCTGCCACAGGATTTTGTCCAGGAAAAATGCACTCACAGCCTTGCTGGGTCATCCTCACGTGCCTGCCTGACCTGGCTTGCTTCCTCCACCCTGGCCAGGCCTCAGGGTTCTTGAGGTCTGATGCCAACACAGCCCTCAACAGACCCTCAGGACACTGCAGGCTCCGGCTTCTAGTGCTGCTCATCAGCAAGGAAGGTGGTCTGTGGTCATGCTGTCATGGGGCCTTGGCCTGTGGTAAGCCTGCACGTCTGGCACCCCCTGCTACCCGCTCTGCCATCTACTATAGTCCTTCCTCACTGGAAGATGGTGGGCACCTTGAGTGGGTTGTTCTGTTCATGTCTCCTGCCCAGAGGGGCAGTGTGGGCAGATGCTCTTCCCTGACTGTGCACAGCAGGACACGGGGGCCTGAAAGGGCTGGAGCCCTGGCTGTGGGGCTGCTGCAGGAGAGCCAGGGAGTCCAGTGTGAAGGCGCGATCAGCATCGTCAGCTGGCCGATCAGCATCGTCAGTCGGCCGGGAGCGGGGCTGCTCCCGGATGACTGCCTTCCAGCGTGTGTGAAGTCGAGTGGCAGACAGCAGCCTCCTGCTTGGCCACTCCTTGTGTTGGTCAGTGACACAGCGCAGTGCTGCACGAGAGGTGATCTCTTTCCCTGGTTGGTTTGATCCTAAAAGGCCCTTAAAACAGACAGTTGAACTGAGTCATCAGGATGCTTTTTAATTGTTTCAGTGTTCAGGTGTATTGAGAGTGGAAGGAGAAGCAGTCGCCCAGGCTGGGCACCAAGGAAGGACGCTCCTGCTTCTCTGGGGAGATCTGCTGCTGGTCACTAAAGACAGGCTCTTGGTGCTCTCCCCATGGCCCTGCTGGCCCAGTCAGTCTTCAGACTCCAGCTCAGGCTGGGTAAAGGCTATCTGGTCCTAAGGCAGAGGTGGAGCCTTGCCCTCTCCTGCCAAACGGAGGCTGAGCCCAGTCACCAGTCCCAGGCTGGGAGCTCTTAACTCAGGGGGCCCAACTCTGCCTGTCTGAGCAGCCTGAACCCTGTGACTGGGTCCCTCAGTGAACCGGAGGGTCAGTGGGGGACAACTCTGAAGGCCATCGCTTTCCAGACTCAACCATGGTGTGACCTGACCCTGTGGTCCTTTCCATCCACCCTGCCCATGACCTCTGTCGCCTGAAGGGACTTGGCAAGGTTAAGGTCACAACTGCTGGCCTCTGGGACCCACCTCCTCCTTTTTTTTTTTTTTTTTTCTTGATGCTGGGGATTGAACCCAGGGATGCTCTACCACTGAGCTCCATCCCCAGCCCTTTTCCTTTTGAGACAGGGTCTCCCTAAGTTGCTCAGGCTGGCCTCGACTTGCGATCCTCCTACCTCAGGCCCCGAGCCGCTGGGATTACAATCGTGGCCACCACGCCCGCCCCAACTTCCCTCTGGGGTTCTAGGGACTCCAGGTCGGTGTCACGCCCAGCCCGCTGCCCGCAGCCTGCTGCTGACAGCCCTGGCAAACCCGCACGGCCGCTGCAGTTGCCCACCGCCGCCACGCCTCCGGCCTCCGAGGGTCTCCCACTCAGCGAAGCGGCTCACGCGCTGCCAGCCCCGCACCCCCGCAGCCTCCAGGAACCCGGCGCGGCCCAGTCCGTGGGCGCGCCTGCGCACGGCCGAGCCCGCGCGGCCCCAGGGTCCTTTTCTGCGCCTGCGCATGCGCAAGACAGGCCGCGGCGCCACCCGCATCCGTGGGCGGTGACGTCACGGCCCTAGCGGCACGTACGCGCGCGCCCTGTGACAGTTGAGTGCTGGGACGCCCGGCGCGAGCCCGAGACGAGCACAGCTAGGCTTCGCGGTGCCGGCGCGGGCGGAGGGGGCGGAGGGGGCGTGAGGACCGCCCTACGGTGGCCGCGGAGGGACGACGCTACGGCTCCCACGCTGGGCCAAACGCCTCCAGCGGCCGGGCCCGGGCACGCCCTCCCCTCTGGTCCTGCCTAACCGGGGGGCGAGTGAGTGGCCGCGCCAGCGCCCGAAGCTCACAGCAGAATGCAGCCGCCCTGCTCTCGGAGCTTCGGGCGACAAGGGCGCCCGCAGGCCCAGTATCCAACACCGCCGGCCTGCCGCCTGGTCCGGGACGCCGGCGCCGCCGCGGAGAAGGCACCGGGTGAGCGGCCGGCCGGGAGGGCGGGAGGCCGCGAGCCGTCTCCAGGGCAACGCGCGGCGCCGACGCCCGGAAGTGGCGACCGCAGCTGCCCTGGGCGGTGGGCCGGGGTCGTGCGCGGCCGGCGGGCTTCCGGGTGTGGCGCGCCTGCGCGTGGTCCGCCACGCCCCGAGGCATTCGTGGGCCCAGGAGAGTGGGCCGGGCGGTGGTCCGCGGGCCGAGCGCGGTCTGCAGGGAGACTGGTGGCGGGGAGGACCCCCTCACACACACCGCACCGCGGCGCTCAGCCTCATGCACCTGCCGGACCGGAAACGCGGCCCTAGGTGCCGGCTCCGCCGCGCTGTTTCGCAGCCTCTAGTGCGCCTGTCGGGGCACCCGGTGGCGGAGCAGAATGGAGCCCTCTTCCAGCAGGCGCACGGCCCCAGCGGCGCGGTGTCTAGTGACACGCCCGAACGAGGGCGTTGTCCTGCCTAACTCCCCAGCGACTGGAGACTGGGTAAAGCTTTGCAGAAGCGCCCCGACTAGGGCTGGGGTGGCCCAGGGTACCCTCCCCCTGCACGCCTTTAGCCAAAGGTGCACTCACACGGCCATTTGCTCTGGACCTGTGTCCGGGAGAGGGAGCTGGACTGAAGTCCATCTGAGGACACGGAATCTTTTGGCTGCCCTGTTACCAACTTTCGTTATCGGATTTTATACATCCTGAACTTTCAGTTCGGTGTTTTCTTCCACAAACAATCAAAGCAAGTTGTAAATGACATTTACTAGTTGCAGCTAGGGCCATGTGCCCTTTTCTCCTTTCTTTGTAGCCCAGTCTGAAAGGCTGCTGCTATCCCATGGCAAACAGCATGGACCCAACACTGTGGCCTTGTGCCTTGCCATGACATCCCCAGGTGTCCTCCCTGGTGCAGGCTACCCTGGAGGGTAGGGCTGTTGCCCCTTCCTCCCTTCTCCCCAGCTCTGCTTACAGAGCAGGAGCCAGTGGTCAAGTAACCTGCTCAGGTCACTCCTAGGAAGTAACAACACCAGAGTTCAGGTCCACCTGTGACTCCAAAGTCTCCACCTGTCAGCATCCTGTCCCTCATCCTAACCTTGTGGAATGGCCTTCAAGGACCATTGTCCCCGAAGTCCACATAAGTCTTGAGCAATAGTAGGCATACCAAATAAAAACAAGAAAAATCTAGAGAATGGGAGATTGTGAGAAGCCTGTGGAAAAGATTCTGCTTGTCTGGACCCCATCTGTTTTGGCACTGACTGCCCCCAGGAAGACCTCTCTTGGGTGAGGGGACCATGGCCACTGTCTCAGCCCTTGCTCAGCATTGTGGGTAGAGTGGCTGCTTCTGGTTTTTACATTGTGTGTCCTTGGGAAGCATCCTCAGGAGGGTTTGTGCAAAGAGTAAAGGGTGGGGATAGCCCCAGTCCTTCAGCCCCAGGCCTGGCATTTGGGCTTGCTCAGGCTGGCTGATTTCTCAGGGAAGGACACCTTCCCACTGTCTTCAGACTGACTTGGTGCTCTCCTTGCCTCTCCCTGCAGGCCAACGCCTCTTTGGAGGCTCAGCTGAGGTCTGGGAGGCCTAGGCGCCCATGATACCTATGCTGACTGCCGCCTGGACACTGCACCACCACTGCGAGCTAGCACCTCCGCCGCTGCCGCCTCCAGGGCCCAATGCCGGTCATGCCCATCCCACGTCGGGTGCGCTCCTTCCACGGCCCGCACACCACCTGCCTGCACGCAGCCTGCGGGCCCGTGCGGGCCTCCCACCTGGCGCGCACCAAGTACAACAATTTCGACGTGTACGTCAAGACGCGTTGGCTTTACGGCTTCATCCGCTTTCTGCTCTACTTCAGCTGCAGCCTCTTCACCGCGGCGCTATGGGGCGCGCTGGCCGCGCTCTTCTGCCTGCAGTACTTGGGTGTGCGTGTGCTGCTGCGCTTCCAGCGCAAGCTGTCGGTGCTGCTGCTGCTGCTGGGCCGCCGGCGCGTGGACTTCCGCCTCATGAACGAGCTGCTGATCTATGGCATCCACGTTACCATGCTGCTGGTTGGGGGCCTGGGCTGGTGCTTTATGGTCTTTGTGGACATGTGAGGGCATGGCTCTCCACCCGACTTTCTTGATTGTGCCCTGCGGCGGGTTCTTTTCTTGATGGGGTGGGCCGGTCCTGTAGGCGACCACTGCAGAACGTGCTCCCCTTGGGAGAGAAGAGGGCTGAGACTCCTCTGTGATGGGAACGCCACTGCCCCTCTGGCTGGCTTCTGTGCTCCCCGCTGGCTTTCAGGTGGAGCCCCGTCAGCTCCGCCCGTGATCTGCTCACACTCTTTGAAAGATTGTCCCGGGGTGGCCGTCTGTCCATTCTGCACTTTGAGATCCTTTGTAACACATACCCTGCAGTTTGGTCCCACCAGTGGTTTGGGAGACCCTGAACACAGGGCTGTACTGCTCAGGAGCAGATCTGGACAGGGTGCCCCTGGCTGCTCAGCCCCCTTCCTGCACACCCTCAGACCAGGCCAGCCTTGGTTGGGGTTGGACTCCTGGCAGATGCTGCTCTGCCACACAACTGCCCACTCCATCGCACCTGCCTGACTCTGGCTCAGACTGCCTGCTGCCTGTCACCGTGAGGGGCAGTCCAGTGGAGTGCAGACGGCCTTGTCTGGTCCCTAGTGCAGGAGCCAGGGCAGCAGAAGCACTGGCTCGCTCTACCTCCACCCAGCCAGGCCTGCTGAGCATGCCCCCGGTGCTGCATGCTGCTGTGAATGTGTGGGTGCCTGGGGAGTCAGCTCCTTTTCTGGCTTTTGGGTGCTTTGGGCCTCTGTTTTCTTCTGAGGCAACACTCAGCATTGAGGTCTACCTTTCTGAGCAGATGTCGGGTGTTGCCCAGGCCCACCACAGGGAGCCTCCTGCCACCGCTCTCCTTGCCCTGCTGTGGCTGTTAAAGCATCCAGGTGTGAGACACAGAGTGACTGAGGGACCGGCAGGGTGTCCTCAGAGTAGGGAGCACCCAGGCCCCCTTGTGCTCTGGCTTTCTTTGTGGAAGGGGCTCTGGGCAGTTACGCCAGGTGCAGGACACTGGCCTGATCCTGAGGATTGTTACTTGGTCAATTCTTGCTTCCCCCAAATTGTCCGCCCTTCCTGAGTTTGATGGTGGCCCCTTTGACCTTGCCCTGCCAGACAGACCAGTGGCCAGGGAATCTGTGAGGACAGTTGAGTGCCCTTGAAGGGAAACAGAGAAACCCAGACCAGTTAGGGGAAGCAGAAGTACCTGGCTGCGGACTGTTCTTTGGTTGGTAGCCAGCTTCGGTTTGCTGCTCTTGCAGAGGGAGGGTTCCAGAGGGCATCTGTCTGAGCCAGGAGGGGCAGGTGAGGCGCTTCCCGGGAG
This sequence comes from Sciurus vulgaris, assembly GCF_902686455.1. Lineage (NCBI taxonomy): Eukaryota > Metazoa > Chordata > Mammalia > Rodentia > Sciuridae > Sciurus > Sciurus vulgaris. The sequence goes on along the minus strand of NC_136476.1, from coordinate 89,433,602 downwards.
ACCCTGCTTCTCTCCTGCTGCAGAGAATCTATTGCGCTAGGTCATGCGCTTTCCTTAAGCCGCTTTGTTTACGCTGACTCCTGCCACAGACCCGGCAGAGCCCCTCCATGGGCGACGGAGGAGGAGGTGGGCGCTCCAGAGAGCAGTGGGAGGGGCTGGCTGTGCCGCCGTGAGTGTGAACACTAGTGCCAGGGGTGGCAGGACTGCCACGTGCTGCACACCCAGCTGCCCAGTGTCCCGAGTGCCTGTTAAATTCTTAATGAGATGAACCACCTGCATTAAACCTATTTTTTTAACATGTTGATGGAGTGATTGCTTAAAGCTCAAAATTTTTTTTTGCTTTATAAGGATATAATCACCAACCAAAAAGGGCCCAGAGACTCCAGGAGTTTCTCTTCTTGAGAAACTTGGCCTCCATGGAGTGAACGTTCACATTTCTCATTGTCCCACCCACAAAAACTTCTCACAGCCTGGAGGCTGCTGCTGCAACCAATTTTAGCCATTATGGCCAGAAAGTTATTGGAAGTGAGCAGGTCAGTGACAGAGCCACCTATCCATTGTTTCTGGATGAGACAACATTGTCCCAAGGCAATGTGGGCCAGGTTTGGGTGTCACTGGCTCTGACCACTCTTCAGTGGGCCCTGGGGTGGTCTCCCTGCATGTGTTGCCTGAGCTCAGAGCTGGGCCCAGAGTGAGCCGGGCTTGAGGGTGGCTGTGTGGAGACGGGCCCTGCTAGGCTGCTCAGCAGGCCAGAGGGGAGGGGGCCACCTTCCTGACAGCTGGCTGGGGCTGGCCTTGTTTCCCATGGGTCTGGAGAGGTGCTTGTTCTTGCAGTGTGAGGGTCAGGCCCAGGGTCTTGCCCACAGGCCAGGCAGGCGCTGAAGCACTGAGCCCTGTCCCACCCCTTATGCTCCACTGCTGACCAGGCCATCTGTCCAGAACTCCTCGGGGGAACGCCATCCACACTGCAGTACAGGAGCTGCCAGCCCCAAGCGGCCACTGAGCCCGTGGACCCAAGGTGACCAAGTTTCCATTCAGGGAGCTTCCTGTGACTGCACTGTAACAAGGGCATTTCGTGTGTCCCAGGTGACATGCTGAGCTATGCCAGGGGCCACAGCTCTGGGGAAGCCCGGGACTGTTTGGACACTGCCTGCAGCCCTCTGACCACAGTGGTGACAGACATGGCAGTGCCGTAGGTACTGGATGAAGCACACCTGGGGGGCAGACCAGGGCCCCCTGACAACAGCTGTGCTTCAGTCAGGTATGGAGACATCAAGGGCCACCTCCTTGGGCCTGGGAATTCCTCAGAAATGCCTATTGAGAGTCAAGTTATTTGCTTATTAAGGACTCTGCAAGTCTGAAAAAATGAGGATGGCCAGCATCCTTGGAGGCTTCTGGGGGCTCACAGCAGTATGTGGGGAGGTGCCAAGATGAGACCAGGCCTGGGAGGCTCGTAGTGCTGCCTGCAGGGGGCCGTGGTACTGGCAGCTCCGCAGGCAGCTGGTTTAGGGGACAGGATTGACCTCGATGGAGAAACTGTCCATTCAGCTGCCCCCCAAGTGGTCCAGGCTGCCCATGAGACAGGAAAGGCCAGGAGAGGCAGCAGGGACATGACCCCTGTGGCTGGGGAGGGAGTGGGCAGGAGGCCACTTGCTGCCCGGTGGGTGATGGGAGAGGAGGGGCATGAAGACCCGGGGTCCACCCCACTAGGAAGGTCCTGAAATGGGAGACATGCCAACCCAGGCGCTGACTGAGAGGACCCCAGTGACAGCAGCTGGGCAGTGGGGGGCGGGGCAGGAGGTGGGGTTGATGTGGGAGAGGGGCTGACGCCTGAGCCGTCTTCCCAGAGTGTGGGGCAAGGGGAAGCAGCAGTCCTGGTCAGACTACCAAGAGCACACCTGAGGCAGAGGTCCTGTGTCCCTGGGGAGCTGGGTGGGCTGGTGGTGGAGTTGGGGGCTCTGGGGAAAGTGCTCCTGGGCAGGAGATAGGAGGATCAGGAGCCTGACCAAGGAGGAGTGGAGGACAGCAAGGATGAACGCAGAGGGGAGGGCGAGGAGGGCCAGGGCCGGGCCCAGTCACCTGCCACTGTGTTGGGTTTGGTTTCCAGCCTGTCCATGGGCAGGGGGCAAGCCCGGCCTTCCCCCATTGTCCACCACAGGACAACCTTGCCCACCCACGTCCTGGACGACTGGAGAACATGGGGTCTGTTGGAAAGGAGGAAAATCCAGACCCAAGGAGCCAGCAGAGGGCGGGTGTGGCAAGAAGGCTGGAACTCGGGGGATTTCTAGAAATGAGATGCTTACTGGAGACAGGCCCGGTGCTGCCCGGTCACCGGGCACAGGGTGAATGGCAAAGACGTCTCAGCCCTGTACTGAGCAGCCGTGTCTGCAGCTCCTGGCAGAGACCCAAAGCAAGCACAGCACAGGGGCCTGGTAGGTTTGGGTATGGTGCCCTCCCCAGTGGTGGGGCAGCCAGGGGCAAAGGCTCAGTGGAGGGGGCGAGCAGGGAGCTGGTCTGACAGCCCCCAGGAAGGACCCCAGTGCCACTGCGGGCACAGAGGAGCCAGCATGGAGGAGCTGACCTTGGGAAGGCCCTGTCCCTGCCAGCGCGAGGGGGAGGGGGAGCGGTGGCGGCGCCTTCCAGTGCTGACTCAGCGTTTCCTGGGGAAGGGAACTGAGCGCGGTCCACAGCGGCCAGCCTGCCTTGCGCTTCTCCCTTTTGGCCTTGTTTGGAAGAAGGGTCCCTCTCTGCACCAGCCCCTCCCAGGAAGGCCCTCCCCTTCTCCCACAGCGGCTCTGAGCTCAGCACCGGCTCCCAGGAAGCAGCATTCCCAGGCGGGTGGGTCGGGTGGGTCGAGGGGCAACGGTCCAGAAATCCCAACAGTCTGCGTGCCTCCCCGACAGTTCCCAAAAGAGGAGCTGCCCCAGCATCCTTGCCACGGCAGGGACTGTTGGAGCAGCTGATTCAGCGGCTCTGGGGCCCGGCGCCCCGCCCCCACCCAGCTGGGCCTGGCCTGCTGGCAGCTGTGTCACACGCCTCGCCCGGCAGGGTTGTGTGGCTCTAGGTGTGTGGCCCACACGTGCCTGGGGAGGGGTGGCAGCCTAAGGCTGCACAGCCTGCAGGTGCCCCTCCCCTCAGGCCTGCTCCCTGCCCCCACCGCCCAGCCTCACACTGTCACTCCAGAGCCTCCTGCAGAAGAGCAGCCTGGCAGGAGGGTGCGGGGGTGGCACAGCAGCAAGAGCTGCGCGGGGGCCTCTGGCTATGGTGCTAATCCAGCTATCAGCGGCTACCCGGCCCCCACCAGGCCAGTCTCCAGAGCCCAAGTCAAGTCGGGCAGAGGGCCTCTGACCATCTCTGGCCAGGCCAGCTATGGCCACCTGCCATCCTGACCAGAGCTGGGGGCGGAAGATGCGGGAGTGCCCTGTGCTGAGTCCCATCCTAAGCTCAGATTAGCCAGCCAGGGCAGCAGGCAGGTGCCACAGGGCCTCCCAGGGCAGTGGGAATGCAGTAAGAATGTGCCAGGTCCCCCAAGAGCCCAGCATGCGGCCTCGCCGCCCACAGGTTGGATTTGCTTCTACCTGTGGACACAGGGTCAGGCCAGGGGAGCTGGTAGGGGCCACTGACCCAAGTCGGCCTGGGGAAGGAAGAGGTCAATTCTGCTTGTGAAGGAGGACCCTCAACTGGCTTGATGAGTCAATGTGAGGCCCTCGGTGTCCCTGTCATAGAGCAGCCATGGAACACCTATGCAGAGTTGGGAGAGAGTCCGAGGTGAGGGGGCCTCAGAGCTGGAGGAGTGTGGGAGGCTGGAGAAGCTGGCTGCGGGGTCAGGAGAGAGTAGGGCAGGTCCCAGGAGCAAAGCAGGGTTGGGGGCAGTGGGTGGAAAGGGCAGTCCTGCCCCACCTTCCAAGCTCCGAGGCCACCTGCTGAGTTGCCACCTTGGCCATCCGCTGCATATCGACCGCCATCCACAGATAGGCTTTCTGCTTTCTCAGAATATTAATGATATCCTGCTGAATGCCACATGAATATTCATACAGAGATCAATCAAGTCCAGGCTGGCCATGGTGGCACCTGGAGATGGCTGGATCAGCCACTCTGGTTGGGGTCCCTCCTCTCTGGACAGTCCTGAATGGACATCCCTGGGAGCCAGGAGCTGGGGACTGCTCTCCTTCTCGATGGACCCCGGTTTTGCAGTCGGTGCTGCCTCCTCAGAAGCCAGGCCATGGTGAGTGGAGACCTTCCTGCCAGCTCTGGGGTCCGGAGCCAAGGCCCAGCTGATGGAGCCCAGGTGAAGAGAAAGGTGGCTGGTCCTGGGCAAGCAGAGCCTGTTGTGCTGGGAGCCCCGGGAGCCTCAGGCGTGGTCTCGGAGCCCCAGCACTTCCCTGTGCATCTCCGCCAGGCCACTCTGGCAGCTAACTGAGTGCATTCATGGGACAGAGCACGTGGGTTTCTGGCTCTTTCCAGTGGGCACGGCAGGGCTGATGCCTCTCCTAACTCTAGGGTGGCCTGGGCACTGCTCCCCCCGCTGGGCACTGCCCTGGCTTCCTCTGTGTGAGGGGTGTACGTTCGGCTCCGGCAGGGCCTGGAGAGCTGTTGACTTGGCTCTGCTTCTCAGGACCCAGGGCGACTCTGCACCCTGCCTGCCGGCCCAGGGCACGGCAGCCTTTTGATTATGTAAATCCAGGTATTAGTGTGAATTCATTATTTACAGCAGCATCATGACATCACAGGTACATGAATTATTTGTGTTTTTAAAGTCGTGATGCGATAACCCCGTCTGTTTGCCCAGCTCTGTAATGCACAAGGCGCCCTAATGAACACCATTATCTCTCTGAACGCGGCCTGAAGCAGTTTCTGTGTTGCCACTGCCCGTGGGGCCTTTTGGGGGCTGCAGCCTGGCATGATCCTTGCCGCTCTTGCCCCTGGCTGGGCGTGCCTGCCACGCTCGGGTTGTGTGCCACCATATCGCCCACGTCCGGCCACCCTCTGTCCTGTGCTCCCTCTGGGCGTTCTCCAAGAGCACCGCGGGGCTGGCACGCCCTGGGTGACCCTTAGCAGCATTATTCCTGAGTCTGCAGAACACAGGTCTCTGCCCTGAAGAGCGGCGGGCTGTCCTGCCTGGGCCCTGCCCTTGGCCCTGTCAGAGCCCATCAGCAGGAGGTGCAGCCTCCAGGACCAGCTCAACCTAGAGGCAAGGAGCGATAGGGAGGCTGCACTCACAGCTGCAGCTGAGGCTGGCAGAGCTGCAGGGGGTGCTGTGAGGGGGACCCAGGCTGGAGCTGACCAGGGTAAGGCACCCATCCTGCCAGGGGCCTGGGCAGGATCAGAACTGGCATTATGGGCCATCCCTTCCCCTCCTTCTGCTACCACTACCCCAGGGAAGGTGGAAGCCAGAGCTTCAGGCCTTCCTGGGACAGATGACCCTCAGTAGCCCACGCCCACTCCTGGGTCTTGTCCTTAGAGATGCATCCCATGGGTCAGTGTCCCAAGGGTCAGCGTGCAGGAAGATACCAGTCTTTTGACACACCAACCTTCTAACTGAGAGACTGTTGTTGCATGAATGAGTGAAAAGACACACAAATTGTCCCCTGTGTCCTTGAGGACTAGCACATAGGATTTCAATGCCCACTTCCTGAATGGCCATGTGGAGGGTCACCAAGCCCTCCACAAGCTGGTCTTTTCAGGCAGGATGCCATGCTCCAGAGGCAGGAATTGTGCTTGCCTTTTTCTGCTATATAGCTTCCCTATCCTGGAAAGGCAGCCCCACTATTTGCCCTGGAAGTCCTTCCACTTGTCTTACCCAGGTATCTCTAGCTGTTGCCCCAGCCCAGACTCCTTTCTGAGAAGTGTGTCCAGCTCTCTCCTGTGTCCTCCAAAGGATAGTGGCTGTCCCCTTAGCTGCTGCACCCACCCAAAAAAGACTTGGCCAAGACTCTGCCATCCCTCCTGGGAGGAGGTGAATCACTGCAGCCTGCTTGACCCTCAACCTTCACGTGGAGGCAGCAGCTGCTTAACAGCTGCACAAAATGGTAGAGGAAAATTTAGGACAAAAGAGGAAGATTTGAGCATCCAATCTAAGCCGGGGGAGGCATTCAGAAACCAAAATGGTCCTGCCCTAATTCCTGGGCAGAGGGAGTCATGGGCTCTGCCACCGCTGACAAGAAGCCAAAATGCTCACCCAGCTTCCTTCTGGGAGAGGCACCGGACTCGCCCAGCAAGTCACAGGTGTCCTCGGGGCCTGCAGAGCCAGCCTCCTGAGGACCAGAGGACCCTCAGTGCCCCGACCACCAGGAGTCGCACCGCAGGGCACTGTGGGCATTTGTGTTGGAGGCCCAGGGCAAAGGCCCAGCAAGTAGAGGAACAAGCCAGACCCCACCATGCGACCAGCACCCACTCAGCTCCACCCGCCCAAGGCCATGCAGAGCCTGGATGCCCAGGTGCATCTGAGCAGCCAGGTCGCGGCTCCCTGGCTGGTCAGCTCTGCAGTTCCAGAGCCCCCCTCGGCCAGGGAGAAGGGCCAGTGGAAGCAGGAGTCTCAGGAATCAGGCCAGGTGAGCTCTGAATTGCAGTCCAGCCTTTAGGACTTTCAGTCGCTAAGTGAGGCCCCCACCCCTCGGTTTAACTGCAGGAAGCAGAGATGGGGAGCAGCTTGGCAAGGAGCTCCGTGTTTGGGGTCTCCTGGCTTTACTGTTGGGGAGCACACTGGTCCAGCTACCGGGCCAGTTGGCTGTGAGAGGGAGGGAGGCTGTAGGTCTCTGACTCCTCTCCCCAACTGCAAGGTTCCCACACCTCAGCTGTCAGGTGTTGGCACCCAGGTGTTGTCGCTGGGTACCTGCTGGTAGATCTGCCGGGCTGCCTCGGCTCGGCCTCCAATCACCAGGAGGGGTGCATGTACTGATGCCAGTTAGTGCTGACGAAAAATGAGAAAGCAAGACCCTCTCAGCTGGCAGAACTGGACAGACCCGGCCACAGGCTTCTCAGAGGACCTTAAGAAGTGCTGGTTCTCTGAGGCAAATTCACGCTGCAATTACAGACCGAGGCTCTGCCAGATGAGTAGGAATTGAAACGGATGGACATTCCTGCCCTGGCCCTTGTGAGGTGAATTAACATAATAAAAGCTAACGTCCTCTGCGAGGTTCTGGGAAATGTGGAGGTTGGTGTGATGGGCAGTACCAGCTGGCAGCCCGTCCAGTCCTTCAGCACTGGGAAACACCCCTCCCTGGACACAGGATGCCGTTGTCCTGAAGCAGCCATGCCCAGGGGGCTGTGCTCCGGCACACCTGCCATGCCTCCTGGCAGAGGCCCTGGGTTGCTTGGGCGGCTGCAGGGTTGTGGTGATCAAGGTCTGTCCCTCCATCTGGGCAGGAGCCTCCCTTCTGCCTTATCTTGAACTGTGGGTGGGCTGGGTTCTTGTAGCTGACCAGCCCTGGAGCTTGGGGTACCAGATCCTGCTTCTCCACGACCATGTCCCTAGGCCCTGGGTATGCAGGGCATGCATGTGCATGTCCGCTGCAGGACAGTGACCCCTGCCAGCATCCAGGCAGGCTCAGCAGTGGTACCGACGCCAGTGCCCCAGTGACGCCCCCTGTTCACCAACGCAGCCATGGCAGAGGGCACCTGCTGCTTTGCCAGGCCTCTGGAGTGCTCTGGGGGCACCAGAGCTGGAGGCCGCCTGCCCTGCAGCACTCTCTAGTTCCTGGGGCAGCTCTCCCCACCTTGTTGCCTGAGCCCCTGCAGACACGGGCCACAGAGCCGACGGTGGGTACACAGTGCATCCCTCCTGGGACTGTGGAGTCCTCTGGGTGTGGAGGGCAACGCTTGGTATGCTGGGGTACGCCAGGGTGAACAGGCCAGCACGGCCCAACCGGGGAGCACCTGGAGGCAAGGGCTCCACAGAGGGCTGTAGGGCGCCAGCCTCGCCTGCCGCCTGGCTGGGCCACCGCCCAGGTCCCCCCTGTCACTGCAGCTCCTCCTCCTCTGTTGTCCCTTTCCTGCTCTCAACACAGCCCACAGTGACTTCAGACCAAGAGCCTCGTCTCCTCGCTGGATAGATCCTGAGCCGGATCCTCGGAACACACAGGGACCTGCTCCCAACTGGGCAGAAGCGCCAGGGAGTGGCTGCCTCATACAGACCTGTTCCCACCTGGAACTGCATTTGCCAGCCTGGTGTTCCAACCCTTGGTTTCCAGGACCCGTGGTCACTGGCCACCATGGAGCTACTGTCCTGCAGCTCTCAGGGGATGCCAGCCTGGGCATGGTGTGCCTCCCACAGATGCCAGCACCTGGGCTCATGGTCTCCCAGAGGTCCTGTTAAAATGCAGATCCTGGTTTGGCAGGCCTGGAGGGCCGGGGACACCCTATGAGTCCAGCGGGCTACGGCTCTGTGCACCAGGAGCCCCAAGGCTGGGGAGGACAGGGGAGGGCCGGGAAGAGAAGCCCAGGACAGCATGGCCTCAGAAGGCACCAGGAGAAGGAGGGATGTTGGCAGAATGGCCAGGTGGCAAGAGTCAAGACAAGCCCAGGGACCAACTGGCAGCTGGATTTGGGGCAGTGGTGGCCAGAGGTGACATCGGCCCTCCAGTGACTTTGCCCGACCTGCCCCTATGTTGTTGACCCCCAGCCCATCTGTCTGGGTCTCCTGGACACTGGACACTCAAGCAGCAGCGATTACATGTCCTCTGTCCCTAGAGAGCTGGCATGGCTCTGCCCGCTCTGCCTGTCAGAGGCCATGACGTGGCACCATAGGCCCCCCTGCCCAGACAATGGCCTGAGCTTCTTCCTCTCTCAGCCTCCTCCTCCTCCTCCTTGACTGCACCTTGGGATTACTCCAGACCACCCTCAACCCTCGATGGCCCCTGGAGAGGCCCGTGGCTCTGCAGACCTTTCCTTTGCCCCCAGCAGAGCATTCCTTCCCAGAGCCCCCCAGAAGTCTCCCCTCAAATGTGTGTGGGGGTCACAGGTGTAAAAGTCTCTGTGCTGGCCACAGAAAGGGGCTTGTGTGCTGTGGGGGTGGTGCAGGCTGGGGAGTGGGTGAGGCCAGCAGCCCAGGCTGGGAGGGAAGTCACCAGGCACAGAGGGCCAGAGTGAGGCCCTGGCCAGCCATCCTGTCCTTTTCCATTGCCTGCCCCCTGCCCACCCTGTACCTCAGCCACTCAGATACCACCTTTGTCCCTGTCACCGGTGTCTGCAGGACAACCAGACTCTTCCCTCAGAGGCTAGGAAAGTCTAAGAGCCCCCTCTCATGTGGGCTGCATGGAGGGGCTGGGCTTGAACCAGTTTCACTGCCGGGAGCTCTGTCCTCCTGGCCATCCCAGCCAGCCCCCTCCCCCTCCCCAGCAAGTGTGTCTGGCATGGACCAAGGTCTTGCAGGGGTGCCAGGCTGGCAGGGCAAGGACTGCACCAAGCTAACAACCCCCAAAAGAGTCACCAAAGACCTCAGTATTGCAGTCCATGGACGTGCCCTTTGGCCCAGAGTGACCCCATGTGGATGAGGACCCTTGGAGGGCTGGAGGGTGGTGGTGGCCCCACCCAGGGATCCCACCCACTGGCTAACGTGCCCTGGAGACTTGAGATGTGGGGTCAGAGGATGGGAAGGGTGCAGGGTGTTCATGGAGCCTCTGAAGGAGGGTGGGGCCTTCAGAGTCACACCCACCTTGCATTGTCCCACAGGTGGCAGGACTGTGTCCACAGTGTCCTACTCAGGCCAGGCTGCTGTGCTTGATTTTGCAAGGCTGGGCCTCCAGGGACTGGGCCTGGAACAAAAGCAAGGTTGGCCCCCAGGGCTGGGCTTTGGCTGGAGGTGGCCGGGGTCCCCTGGCCATTCTTGCTGAGCAGCACTTGCCCCTCTGCTTTGTGGGACCCAGACCCATACTCCTCTTGGGGCTCTGGGCACCACCCTGGGGTCCTGGGCAACTTCCTGAGGGAGGAGGTGTCACTTCCTGGGAGGGCTGAATGGGGCCCGAGTGGGGAGCCTCACCTCACCTGGCCCTCAGGAGTGGAAGCTACCCTTAAGCATCATGCCTTCCCTGGGACGTCCACCCACAGTGCCCTGGACAGAAGCCCAAGGCAGGACACCAGTCTCCTGACAGTCCCCCTGGCTTGGGTGGAGGTCTTTGCTGGGAACACCAAGGCTGCCAGTCTGACAGGAAAGCCCCCATGGGCTCCCCCTTGTAGGCGGGGACCACAGAAGCCCTGACTGGGGTGGCTTCCGGAGGCATGGAGACCCCAAGCCGGTGGTTCTTATGTCCCTGCTCTTCAGAGGAGTAACAGGAGGCGTCCTGCCAAGAGGGTATAAACACTTCCCACTTCACCAAAGGTCACTGGACCCCCTTCTGTGTTGATGGGGACCACAGCAGGAAAGGGGCCAGGAACACCTCTGGCGTTGTCCTGCAGGGCATGCCCATGCTGGGGGATCAGGGTTGGGAGGCCGTGCTGGGTCTGGTGGGGAAGCCCAGTCTTGCCCAGGCCAGAGTCTTCTCGGCCCAGAAGCCTGGTCAAGGATCTGCCACCTGGGGAAGGGCTTGGCTTGCTGCCCAGACACCCTGAGGATGGGATTGCCAGGACTCAGGCAGGAGGGAGGAGGTAGGGAGCTTCTCACCAACAAGGGGCCAGTGTCATTTAGCCGTCTCTGAGAGCAGTCAGGCTCCCCCAGGGCACGTGGTGCCAGGCACTCCAATGGGCCCGAGAGAAGACAGGGGACAAAGGGAGAGCCTGACCCTGCAGGGGCTCAGGTGAGGGAGGGCTGGCAGTCCATCTGGTCCTTTCATATAAGAGGTTTGGGAAGGCCTCGTGAGCCAGGGGCCTTTGGACAGAGACCCAAAGAAAGTGACAGGTCATTCTCAAAGACGCGGGAGAAGAAGGTACAGGCAGTGGGCACAGCAGGGGTGAAGGCCTGGGGGCAGAAGGGTGTCAGCACGTGGAGGGTCCATGCTGAAGTGGATGTGGTGGAGCTTTGGAGGGAGCTGGCACTAGGGAGGGACGGAGTAGGGGTGCACTGTGAGGTGGGGAGCCGGATCCTGGTCCTTCAGAGACTTGTGACCTGAGTTTTGGGAGCTGGGGAGCCATGGCGTTTTGGACCAGGACGGTGTTGGTGCAAGGTGAGAGGTATCAGGATTGTGGCAGAGTGGATCTGGGCGTGAGGAAAGGGCGGGAAGCCCGAGGTGGCTGGCTAGAGCTGCTGTTTGCAGGGTGGAGGGGAGAAAAGCAGCTCTGGGGAAGACCTGGGTCTCCATTTGGCGATGCACAAGTCGAGGACACCACCCTGGGTGAGTCTCGGATGGAGGGAAGCAGGCCTCTCCTGGGCGTCGCACATAGGCCCACACATCTGCACCCCTGAAGCCTGCACAGAGGTCCCCTGTAACCACAGTGCTCAGGGTGGGAGACCTGAGCCACATGGGCTCAGGAAAACAGGAGGTAGTGCTTGGGGGTGTGGCTGCCTGGGGACCCCTGGGCCCCACCTCTGTCGCTCACTGGTTTGTTGGCAGTCTCTTGTGGCTTTCCCTTCCCCCAAGACTGGTGCTTTCTGGATAAAAGGGGGAAATCAAGCTGCAGGCCTTGGAGACTGAGGACTGGATCCTAGGCTGGCACTGATCTCAGCAGGCTGTCGCAGTCCTGGAAACAGGACTGAGCTGCTGGGCCCACCCGTCAGCCAGCAGCAGACCTGCCCTTCACAGTGGCATGTTTTGTGTGCTTGTTTCTGCAGGGCTGGTGTTGGAACCTAGGCCTCACGTATGCTAGGTGAGGGCTCTACCCTGAGCTGCACCCCCAGCCCTTTACCGAGGGCACGACTCGCAAGGAGCAAATGCAGAGAGAGAAGGAGCTATGGGGCCACACGGGTTCTGGTCTCATTCTGCAGTAAAGCGCTGAGTAAGTGAGCCCCAACCCAAGGTGGAATTTCACCCTGAACCAGATTCTTCTCATCTGTAGGACACGAATGAAGAGAGCCGACCTCATAGGATGATGTGGAGATTACATTGGGCAATGTGCACATGCTCAGAGCCGGTAGCGCAGGCCTGGAACCCAACGAGTTCTCCCGTCTGCATTAAAATGTTCAAGCACAGCCTGGCATGTTCACACGCACTCAGAAGAGGCACAGAGCTCAGACTTCCCTGGGAAATAGCTTTCTGGACATCTGTTGACTTAAAAAAACTTTTCAGTGTTTTCCAAATGTCCTTCATTAAAAAAACATTTCTTGGGCTGGGGTGTAGCTCAGTGGTAGAGCGCTTGCCTACCATGTGTGAGTTTGATTCCCAACAGTGTTAAAAAGAATGGCTTTAGCATTTTGAAAATAATAGTTACGAAGACAAATGTGCAGATAGGTAAGTAAGCTGGCTCCTCACCAGGAGTGTGTGGAGTGCTACTATTTGGACCCTCTGTGGGTCCTTCTTGTCCGCACAGTGACCCAGTCCTGGTCACTGGAGGGACTTGGGGCCTATAACCATGCACCAAGCGGTGGGTGGCCAAGCGACTCCAGTGTGTAGTCCCCACCTTCCCTGACCATATGGAATGCCTGCAGGCTTGGGAATGGTTGGTAGTGGCTGGGCTGGGGGTGGGACCTAGGGCCCAGTTCCAGTCCAAGTTCTGCGGTTCTGGGGGGAAGCTGTGTTCTAGAAGTGCAACTTGAGGTTGGGGTCAGGGATATTGGGCCAAGCTTCTGCTCCTTTGTCCTGGGAATAACCTTGGCTAACTGTGTCAGGAGGGCTCTAGCCCCAGGTCTCTGCTCAGAACTGCCCTGGAGGCTGGTGGGGCAGCTTGTTCTTTACTTAGCCCCTCTTCCCAGTAACCTTTCTCATGACCTCTGTCATGGTACCACCCCACTTCTGTAAGAACCCCTGTGTGGGTGCTGGATCAAGGATGGCTCTGGCTCCTGAGGACCACAGCAGCCTGTCCTGACCTCAGGCCCCAGGTTGGGAGGGGCAAGTGCAAGGGGTTTCCGGGTGCTTTCAGGTGTGTGTCGGAAAGTTTCTGTGCACTTGTTTTAAAACTGGACCTCTGTCCATAAAAGCATGGCCCTGGGCCAAAGGAGGAGATGGGACAGTGGCCGTTAACATGCCTGGATCACACCGGGCCTGAATGCAGCCCAGGCCGCGTCCACGCAGCAGGCAGTTCCGCGGCCACTGGCCAGGAGGCGCCGGCGGGCGCCCCGTGGCGGTCGCCCAAGGTTGCTTGCGCACCACGCCTTCCACAGCCAGCCTGAGGGTCTTTTCGCCCGCAACCCGAGGCGGGAGCAAACGCAGCCGCCGCAGGGTGGGGGCGCTCCAGGGCCGGGGTGGGGGCACCCCAGGTCCTTGTCCTAACCGGCCGCCGCGCCCGGCCCTCGGCGCTGTGGCTGGACGCTGTCGCGTCCCGCCCCCGCCCGGTGCCCGGCGCCGAGTCGGACGCCTGGCACTCCGGAAGGCCGACGCCCGACTCTCCCGCTCGGGATCCCCTCGCGCTTGTGGGGACCCCGGGCTCCCCCGGGCGCCCACCTGGCGGCGAGTGCGCGCGCGCGGCGGGCCGGCGCGCTGTCCCTTTAAACGGCCCGCGGGCGCCTCCCCCGCGCTGCCCCGCCCCCGCCGCGGTGCGGCCGCCGGTGCTGGGCGAGGTCGGAGAAAGTCCGCGGGCGCCGGAGCGCGGGGACGCCGGAGCACTTCCTGCCGCGGGCGGCGCGCCGCAGCTGCCCAGGCCGGACCGGGCCGGGCGCCCGCAGGTACGGCCAACTTGGCGCGCGCCGCGCTGTTACGCCGCCGGCGGGTCGTCCCGCCGCCCCGCCCGCACTTCCCGCAAACTCCGGGGCGCGGGCGCCCAACTTGGCGCGCCCGGCCGCCCTGCCGCAGTGCCCGCCCGCCGTCGCCGCGGGGTGCGGCCGAGTTCGGCGCGGCCCGCGGCGTCCGCGCAGGAGCCGGGCGCGGGCCCCTAGCGGAGAAGCCGGACCCCGCGCCGGGCCGCGGCCGGAACTCCGGGCCGCGCGTTCCGGGCAGACCCCAGCCCCGGGCGCCGGGGCGCCCAGGGGTCTTCCCCTCCCGCGGGGTTCCTCTGGCCGCTGGAGACCCTCGGCCTGCCCGGGACCGAACTGACCGAGCCCGGCCCCCCGCAGCAGGGAAGCCCCGGGCATGATTGGCCCCGGGCCAGGGCGGAGGGGACACACCCCTCCCCAGCCGGGCCGGAGGCGGGCGGCCAGGAGTCTGCGCCTCGCCGTCCCGCGCGCCCCTCCCTCCGGGTCCAGGTGCAACCCCTTCTCTGTTCCTCTGGGTGCAGACGCCACCCAGGGTGGGCTGCAGTGGGAGGGGGCTCCTGCGGGTCCTGTGCCTGCGGAGTTGAGGCCTCGGGACCCACGCCCTTTCCAGGAAACTCAGAGGTTTCAGGGGCACCACTCCTGGGCTGCCTGCTTCGTGTCCTGCTTCTCCTGAAGACCTGGGGGTCGGCAGGCCAGAGGTCACCTCCCAGTCCCCTCCAGGCTATGAGCGGTTGGTCTTGGGCTGGTGATTGCTCGTGCACTGGTTCTGGTGCCACTTAAACCTGCCGGTCCTTGGGCTCTGAGGTCCTGTTCCCTGGAGCTGGCCTCACAGGCCATCTCACTGTCCCGTACTCCTCCTGCCCCTCCTGGGGCCTTGGAATTGGAGACGTTTTGCAGGTGGTGGCTGGCCCTCTTTCTAGTGGCATTATGGCCTGCAGAGTGAGTGTTTTGACTAAGTCTGTCCTCCCTGCCCTGGTTGGGGTAGGCCCCAGGCCACCTCCCTCCTGGCCTTCCCTGGGCCCGCCGTCCTGTAAAGGCAGACTTTCTGATCCCCTTGTGTGCACATCTGTGTCCCAGGAGCCCCCGTGCAGCCCCGGGTCCCCTGCCTCCTGGTCTGGTCTGGACACCTTTCTGCCCCCTCCTCTCTTCCTCTTGTGGGCTCCTCACCCTGGCTCCCTCCCGTCCTCCTTTGGCCAGATGATGACAGTAGGCCCTCCTGCTGGGGTGCTGTATTCTCTGCACAGCCTGTAAGCCCCTCAAGGGAGTGGGGGGCTGCGGTGCCCACTTTACAGATAAGGACACCAGGCCTGCGCGGCTCGGGCCAGGCCGCCAGCCCTCGCCTCCTGCCGTCTTCTTCCTAAGCCACAGAGCCCCCTCTCTGGTCATGTAGGTTCCCTTCACTGCCCATTTCTTCTAGGAGGCCCGCTGGCATCTCTGCAGGTCATTCCACTGTTGGGTGCACCTCGGCTAGAGCCCAAGTGAAGGAACTAGAAGAGGTGAGACCCAAAGCAGTGGCCCCCTGGTCTTTCAGCCAGCTGGTTGGAATTAGCACAGAAAGTAGAACAAGATATCACTTGTCACCTCTCAGTGGCCAGGGATCTTTTCTCAGTGGTCACGCCCAGGGCAGGCGGGTGCTGGACGTGGGCCGTGAAAGACTGTCCACTGTAGTACGTATGGGTGCTGCACAGGTTCCGTAAGCTCACAGCCACCTACAGGGTTGGGAAGAGCTTTCCAAGAGTGCCATCGCGGTGGGACTGTGGGCTGCCCCTGGACTGCGGGGACAAGCCCAGATCTGTATCAGGGACTGCTGGGGGATGTGCAGGATACTCGGAGTGGCCATCCCTGGGAGGGGAGCTTGTGGCTGACTTTTGACAAAGTCTGTCAAATGTGGTTTCCAACAAGCCTGCGTTGTTCCTGTAATAGTGATTCGAAGTGCTGCGCTTTGCCTCCGGGTCCTGCATGCCTGTGTAGGATCGTAGGCAGGGGAGGTATGATCTCAGGGGCCCGCTGTGGTCCCGGACCAGGGGCTCAGTACTCATGGGACAGAACTTAACTGTGGTGTTGTCCTTGACAGGGTACATACTTGGGGATTCGTTAGGAGTCCCTTCTTCAGGTCTGTGCCTCCATCTCATTGATCCTAAAATGCACAGGGCATGGAGTCCCACCTGCCCCAGCCTGCTTCCCCTTCATCTCAGTCCCTCTCTCCTGGGCTCTGCTCCCCAAGCCTGGTGGCTTCCTGGCCATTCTCTGTGTGGTGGGCATGAGGTCTTCTTGGGGCAGAATGAACAGCCAGGCTTCTGAAGCTATCTGGAGCAGGGTGCTGAATGTTTGCTGGGTCCTTTGACTGTGCACCAGGGCGCAGACTGCAGCCCCTCATCTCCTGCAGACCCCAGTGTAAACGGAGGTCCCTTAGAGTATTACCCTGGCTGCCCGCCCCTGCCTTGGTGCCAGTGTCTGTGGTCCAGACTGGCCTCACGTGGCTGGGCTCTCAGGTTGAGGTGGACCACCTTCTGTTGGCTCCCATGGCCTTCTCCCCAAGGTGTGCCCTGGGCTGAGGGAACCCAGGATGGACTTCCAGACCTGCTCTGTTATGGCAGTGCCACTGGGGTGGGGTGTCTCCCCAAGGAGGGGTCAGTGCTGCCAGCCCCTGTCTGTCTAGACGGTGGTCCCTGAGCTGTCCCTGGTAAGTGCCTGTAGCCAGCCCCGTTTTGGGGGTTCGTGATGGCTGGGAAGTGGTATCGCCTGCGTGGGGCTGGCCTCCCTGCTGGGGCCCTCCACGGGCAGGTGTTGGATTCCCCCTGGGGTCCCTGTCCTCCCACTTCATTCCTCTTCTGCCCAGCTTTTCTGGACACCCCCACTGCTCCCTGAGGTGCGAGATGAACTGGCCCAGGGCCATGGCTCCCCTGCCCTGGGCCAGGGCTCCTGTGGACCTGTTTATTTTTTAGCAAATTCTCCCTCTCGCCAGGCCTGGCTCTAGATGAGGTCATTTGCAAAATATGCCTCCCAGCTGGCTGGGGCTCCCTGGTGTCACCTGCAGTCGCTCATTTGCTGGGAGCCTGAGCAGCAGCCCCAGCTGTGCCTTTTGCCTTCATGGTTGGGGTGTGGGTCTTGGAAGCTGCCCTGATTGCTGGGCTCTCACCAGGCCAGTGGGCTGACACAGGTGCCTGCATCTGTGAACATGGAATTCCTGGGGCATGAACTTGGCGGCCAGCCTTCCCCACTGCCTGGACAGGTGCTCAGCCTGGGCCTGGCCTGAGCAGGGGAGGAATGGGACCAGGGGTCTACCTGCCGAGCCTGGGCCCAAGGGTCAGGCCACCCAGACTGTGCGAGCTTGGGTGAGTGACCCACCCTCCCTGGGCCCCAGTCTGCTACTGAGGAGCATCCACATTGGGTTGTAGGTGAGCAGGCCTTGCCTCCTTGCGGCTGGTGGCCTAGCATAGCCCCACCCACTGAGCAGCTCCTGGCCCTTTAAGGGGAGGCTGGGCCAGTCCCCTGAGAGGACCCTAGGCACTTTCTCCAGGCCTTGTTTTCAGGCCCCAGGGGAACAGGCTGGCTTGGGTCTCTCTAAGGAATCTTGTCCCTCCCCCTCTGCACCGGGCCCTGGCATCCAGGAGGGCACATGGCCATGGATGGGCTGCCAGCTCCAGGCCCGCCCAGCGCCTGCCTCTGTGCCTGGGAAGCATGCAGGGTCTGGGCGGGGAACAAAGGGGCCTGAAAGTGCCCATATATAGTCACTGGGGTGAGCAGTGAGCGCTCCGCAGGGCGGTCTCCAGGCCTGGCAGCCTGGCCCTGGGGTGGGTGGCTTCCTGGGTAAGACCCAGGGGAGGCGGCAGTCTGAAGGGCAGCTGGATCTGCGGCAAAGCACTTTCTTCAGCCATCAGGCTTCGAGGAATGTTGTTGACTGAAAATAAAAATCTCCTGGGCCCCCTGTCATCAGGGCCAAGCACACTCTGGAAGCCCCTATTTTTGACAGTCGAAGGCAGGAATATGGCCATTGACCCGAGCCATCTGGGTCCCTGACCAGGCATCAAGGGCCCATGCCTGAAGAGCATCGAGCTGGGAGGCTCGCCAGCAGCCGGGCTGTGGTCCCACACAGTTCTAGTGTTGCTCCCATTATGGTGACACCTGGGATGTCCCCTCTCCCCTGCACCTTGGGGGAGGGAGGTCTTCTGTCCTGGTGTCTGGTGTTTCTGGAAGTGTCTCCTCACTCCATCCCTTGCCACTGCCTGGAGTTGGAGACCAGGCAGGCCTCTAAGACTGCAGGTTGTCTTTGGAGGAGGTGGGCCCACATCGTCTCTGGTCTGCACAGAGGGGTGTGGTCCCGGTGTGCCTGGTCCCTCTAGTCACTCTCACTGAGGACCGGCATCTGCCCCTGGGGTTTGTCCTTGGCCTTCTCCTTCCTGATTCTCTGTGCCAAGAAGGGAAGACAGCCACCTCTGCTGCATTCCTGACTCTCCTGCTCTTAAAGCTCACAATGTTAGCACAGTTTTGCTCCTTTAATCTGGTTTCCACTGCTCTGCTAAGCGTCTTTGTTAAATTTTGTCTATTGATACTTTTTGTTGTTGTCAGCAGTTTTTTCTTCCTTTTTTTTTTTTTATATAAAGCCATTAGGGTAAGAGAAGATTAAAAAGATACATTACAATTAAAATGTTAATGAAATCTGCATCATACAACTTTTGAAGCCCTTCAGGCATTAATCTTGCCTGTGTCCTGACCGTTTAACTTTGGCTATTCTTATTCCACACTGACCCCTGCTGAGAGATTTGTGCTATAATTGGATTTTTTTTTTTTTTTTTTTTTTTTTAATGAAAAAGGAAAAAAAGCTTTTAAGAAAATAGAGGTTGAGTGGTGGGACTGGCCCCTCGAGGAGGAAGCGGGCAATGGACACTGGGGGAGCTGCCTGGTCTGAGGGGCAGGCCCCTGCGGGCCCCTTGGCTCTAAGATGTGCACTTAGGTGGGCTTATGCAGGATCGGAGAGCTCAGGGCACCTAGAAGACCTGGGGCGGAGGCCAGAGGCACTGCAGGGTACTGTGTGCTGGGTGAGGGGAGCTGAGCCTAAGGGCTGGGAGTTCCCAGGACCCCATGTCCCACACCTGAATCCTGGTCATCAGTCCTTGGTGGGCACTGGGGTTTCCAGCATGGGGATGAGGCTGAGGGCGATGGTGGGGGTGTCCCCTGTCTCCTTCCCTGGCCCTTGGCACTTCAGGGCTCTGAGGCTGCTGGCCCTGCAGAGTGAGGGGCCACTCAGACCTGGGTGGGGCCCAGGAGGGGGCTATGGCCGCCTCCCCGGCCCGTACGTGCTGCAGACAGGAGCGGGGGGCGCCTGGAGCTGGTCAGGTGGCTGGCAGTGGGCTGCAACAGACAGATTTCACGTCTGCGTGTTTTTGCAACACCTTTCTATAAAGGGAAACATAATTTAAAATATGATTACTTAGTGTTGTAACAGCGCCTCAGCTTCTCGATGCCGAGATCATTATCAGAGTCTGATATTAACTTGCGCAGAATATTATGCAAATTGCCCGCCGGCTTGGGAATCCTCGGGATGCGGGCCCAGGCTGGCTCCTGGGGGCTGTGGACCTCCAGGGTCCTCCTTTCTCCCCACCGTCCTCAGCTCCCAGGCCTGGGCCCTCTTCTGTGGCAAGGATCCCAGAACCTGGGGAAGCAGGCAGGGTAGGCCCACAGAGGCCAGGGGAGCAGGGGAGCCTGTGTCCTCAGGGCCTGGTCACAAACCTCACGTGCTGAACGCCGTCTGAGGCTGCTACCTCCCTGTCCCAGTGACCGGGACCACGATGCCTGCTGGCATGCCAGCTGTGATGAGGGATGGCAGTTGTGCCTGTAGTTATGGTGGCTGTGAGTGTAACTGGACCTGGTTACTCGAGCCCCAAGTGCTTGGCAGTCCCTGAGGAAGGCACTTGGCCACACACAGCCTGGCTGGGTGCAGTGCTTATTCCACTGACCACAGGGAAAGAGCGGGCTGTGGCTTGGGTCTGGGGAGGGACGCTCCTTTGGTGGGCAGGATCTGAAGGTGGCGGGTTTGTTCCCCCACATCAGCCCTTCCGGTCGGTCCTGATGGTGGCGCAGTCTACCCACCTGCAGGTCACTTCCAAAGGCTGTGTCCCACTGTAACAAGTTTAGGTCACAAAGGCCCCGACTCTGTAGCAGGAGGACCTGTTTGTGGGTTCTCAGAAATGAAAGCCAAATAGTCCCCCAGGCTGTGGCCAGGGCCTGGACAACAGGGACCTGCCTGGGATGCTGCAGCCCCTGGGCAGGGGGAAGGGAAAGGACTTGTCTCTCTGGGGCTCTTGGGGCAGCTGGAGCTGATGGGGCCTTGACGTGGATCCTGCTGTGCTGTCCAGGACTGTCCTCAGCCGGTGGGTGTGCCTGCAGAGCCATGGTCCTCTTCAAGGCCTGGCCCTACTGCTTGGGACCCTGGACCTCAGTTTTTCCACCTGTGAAGTAGGAAAGCAAACCATGAGCTCTGACCGCTTTCTGGTCAGCAGGGTCATTGGCTGGGGCTGATTCACAGTCGGCTCTGGGCACAGTGGCTGTGTCCTCCCCTGAGGGGGTACCAACCTGCTTTTCTTGCTGCAACTTGACTGGATGTGACTTTCCTGCTAAACTCTCATGCTGTGGCTTGTGTCCCCCAACTTCTGGTGACTGCCCTGGGGGTCCCCATGGGGTCTGCTTGCTGTGGAGTTTGGTGGAGTGGCCTGTGTGCACCTGGCCCATGGAAGAGCCGAGACCTTGTGAGCACCTGGGGTACGTAGGGCTGAGAGCCCTGCAGGGCAGACCATGAGTCTCCTGGGACTGCCCTAAACAAGTAGAAGTCTCTCCAGTCCTGGAGGCCAGAAGTCCAGCATCTAGGTGTCCATAGGGCCTGGTCCTCTGGAGGGACCGCTCCCAGGTTACCAGGTTCCGGGGCCCAGGCAGCCTTGCTATAGCCTCTGCCTGTGGTCATGGGCCTCCCCCTGTGGCTCTTTCCAAATTCCCCTCTTCCTTTTCCCCCTCAGTGCTGGGGCTGGACCCAGCGTGTGCTCAGCACCTACCACTGGGCTACACCCCAGCCAGTCCCTCTCCTATGAGGAGACCTGTTGCTGGATCTGGGACCCACCCTTGATGCAGGAGGATCCCATCTCAAGATCCCCAACTGAAGATACCTGTGAAGACCCTGTTTCCAGATAAGATTATATTTGCAGGGTCTGGGTAGATGGGAAGTTCTGGGGACACTTTTCAACCTAGCATGGAGCGGGACAAAACTTTAGTGCCTGGACGGCTGTTGGCCATTGCTCTGCTGCAGCCAGCATGGGAAATGGGGGCCGCTCTGCCAAGCCCTGCCAGGGTGTGGTGGGCAGTGCAGGGTGGGCAGTCAGGTGGGAACTTTGCAGGAACCCAGCTGGGGTTGTGGGTGGGAGAAGGCGCTGCCCACTTTGAGGAGTTTTGAGACAGGAGAGGCGGGGATTGTGTTCATTATCATAACCCAGTTAATGTGAGTCTGTGTTACTTGAAGTGGCCTGGAAACCAGTAGTGTGTAGGTCGCAATAGAGCTGTGGGCAGCACAGCAGCTCAGGGCTGGGCAGTGTAGCACAGACCATGGCCACGACTTCCAGGCATGTGGCTGGAGGGGAGGCCCAGAGGATGTGATATCCATGGGGCCTACCCAGCCTGGACTGTGGGGAAGCCCAGTCTGGTCCCAGTACCACAGAGCCAGGTTGGTGCCATCCAGACCATCAGGCAGCCTCACCTGCCCAAGCATGTGGTGTTGGCGAGGGGCAGGTTGTTCCTCCCATGTGCCTGGTGAGTGTTGGCAGGCCCATGGCCCCCCAGCTCTTTCATACCCATGCAGCTGGCCAGCAGTGTGGAAGACTGAAGCTGGTGGCCCCTCAGGTCCTGGGGGGCTGCCCTGGAGTTTAGCTCTGGGCCACTCATCAGATTCCTCAAGACTCAGGGAAGCGGGAAGCCCACAGAGGTCCTGCTCGGAAGCCATGGGGTGTTCAGAGGTGCTGCTCTCTCCTGCTGCCTGGCACAGAGCCTCCTAAGAGGGTGGGAAGACTGGCAGCTGCCTTTGCTGCTCGGGAGACCCCAAGGGTCCTGGCTGCTTCCAAGAATTGCTTCTGAGGGTTTTAGAAAGTTAGGCTGGGATGCCCCAGGAATAGGCACCCCTTTTCCTGGGGTTGGGACTTGGTCTCCTTCATCTGTGGGGAACTCGTTGCAGGATGCCAACCACTGGAGTTGGGGCCCACCCTCTGTCTCAGAGCTCAGCTTAACTTGGTTGGTTACATCTGCAAAGACCCTGGTTTTCAGTGAGGTCACAGCTGGGCAGGGTGGTCTGGGCTTGAAGTTCCAGCTACAGAGGCAGGGGGATTGCTCGAACCTGCGGTTTCTCTCCAGCTCTCCTTGTGCCTCTACTGGGATCCTAGTGTGACTCTCAGGTCCGTCTTTCCTGGGACACCTATCTGATTCCCCCGCACCGTCCAGATAAGAGCACACATAGTGTCCACCGAGGGCTGACCTGCATGCCACTGGCAGGGTGGTGGAGCTGGTGCACTGGCAGGCAGCTGGGCTTGCTAAGACCTACTGCAGTGGGCTGCCCTTCCCACGTCCCGGAGCCTGGACTGGGTTCTGGATGCCCTGCAGGGGGCAGTGAGGAGCGCAGGCTCAGAGAGGAGTGGGCGCAGACGTGGTATGGGAGGCTTCCGGAGAGGGCCCAGCACAGCTCCAGCACCACCACCGCTGCAGCCTGGCCGCACCCTGGGTCCTTGTGGTCCAGCTGTTGGTTGCTTCAGCCTCAGGCAGTGGGTCCTTCTGAGAAGCCCAGCTTTGGGAGCCCCTCCACAGCCAGGGGGGGCCCATCTGCACTTCTCCAGTACGGCCCCCATTTCTGTGGCCCGCCATAAGGAGCAGCTCCGATGGTTCCCAGCAAGACGGGGCTCGGAGTCAGTGGCCTCGTCCAGTGTGTGCGTGTGGCTGCAGCCCAGCCTGTGGATCTGTTGGGAGCCTGGACGCCTGGATTTTAGACTTTCTCTTTTTTTTTTGTTGTTACTGGGGATTGAACTCCAGGGTGCTTTACCACTGAACCACATTCCCAGCCTTGCTAAATGGCTGAGACTGGCCTCAAACTTTTGATCCTCCTACCTCAGCCTGCCGAGTTGCAGGGATTACAGCCTCATGCCACCGTGCCGGGCTTGGATTAGACTTTCTTGGCTTCTGCCATCCCCCAATGGCCTTGCATCTTACGAACTTCGAGATTTTAGTACCTTCCCTCTTCCTAGCTACAGAATGGGGAGGACTTGAGACCCCCACCTGCATGCACAGCCCCATTCCAGGGCTCTGAGGGCCCTTCTGACCTCCACAGAAGGGCTGGGTGGCAGCTGCTCGGGGCCAGTGGAGGGGACGCATCACCAACTCCAGGCAGCCCATGGGCCTGCATCCCACTCATGATCGAGGGCAGGTGGCTTTTCCACCCCACCTGAGTGGCCCTGGGCCTCCGTGTCATTTTCCCTGGGCCATGCACTGTACCCTGCACTGGAGGTGAGGGTGGCCCTGCTTCAGGCTGTTCTGACTTCTGGTCTGAGGGTGGGGTGCCTGACCGTCCTGCACCTGTGCAGCCTGGATCTGCGGAGCTGGCACATTGAGTCCTGTGGTTATAATGTGGTGCTTGGAGGAAGTGTCCCCTGCCTACCAGCCAAAGGACAGCACCTATTGCATTGGGCCACCTGGTGGCAGTGCCAGCCAGACCCCATGGGAGTTCTGCCTTCGTGGGGTTGGGAATCTGGGCAGGTGCCTCTCCTTCCCCCTGTCTTGTCACCATTTAAGAGGGTCTGATGACCACCCTGGGTGTCACACTGCCCCTCCTGGCCCCCCAGCAGGAGCAGGGTACGCACCTGAGTGGTTTTCTGTGCCCTATACTAATGTAGCGTGTGCTTTTTTTTAAAGTCATGATTGAAGTCAAATTAACATATTTACCTTCAGTGCTCCCACGGGAACCGTTAGGGAATCGGAGAGGTGCGGCGTCTGTGGCACCGGCAACAGTGACGGGGACGTCAGCTCTCGTGGGGCAGGTGCTCCTGCCTGAGCCACCCCAGAGCTCCATGCTGCTGTGGTGTTGCTGGGAGAGGAGAGGCCACATCCTGTGAGCTGTGAGCCAGGGCCCACTGTCCTCCACCATCCTCTTGCATCCCACCGTCCTGTGCTCTGGCAGTGGTGTGTCTGCTGGCCCAGGAGAGCTTTCCCTGGAGTCCCACCTGTGGGTCCTGGTGCAGTGCTAGGGCCACAAGTGAGGTGGAGTCCATTTCCTCCTCTGTAAGGTGGGGCCGGGGCATCACCCTGAGCTTATCAAAGGCTCACATGGAAGAACGAGGCCAGGAGCTTCCGCCTCAGCAGAGTGAATTATCCGGGGACCCGCCCCACACATACCTGTCCCCCTTGCCGACGCTGGCTTCTGGTTCAGAGGTGTTTGGAGTTTGGGAGTGGTTTGCAGGCAGGCAGGGCCAGGCAAGGGTATTGGAGACTCTGGCAGATGGGACCCTTGGGCCCTGGGATGAGACCTCATGCCCACCTGTTCTGCCAGTATTTTTAACCTTTTCTTTCAGTGCTGGGGATGAACCCAGGGCCTTATGCGAGGCACCTGCTCTCCCATAGAGCCACACCTGGCCCTATCACTGTTTAAAAACACCGTGCACTGGTTGTGTGGAGGCAGGACTGAATGGAATGGTAAAACACGTGGCCAGAGAGGTCAATCCCCCAGCTGCACCTTTGGAAGCTCACCTCTGGAACGAAGCTCAAGGCAGTATTCCCTGTTGATTCGTGACTCCATTCTCCATCTCCTGTCACGTACCTTTGATGACGTGTAAGTGGATATTGTGAACATACTTGTGTTGGAGAGGAACCACAGAGCAGTGCACGGGTGCCAAGTGACACTCTGGTCTGTTTTTATGGAACCTGGCATGCTGGTACCAGGATGCGAAGAACATGGCAGGCCCAGTCTGGCATGTTCAGTGTGCCATTGGTGAATTCCAAGTGCACTGGCTCATCTCGGAGGAGGTACTGCTGCTGCTGGGCCTCATGGAGGTGCAGGAGGTTGGGCCCCTCTGCTGGGGCTGCCTGCTGCCTCCTCTGCCTGGCCTGGCTTGGCCCCACTTGGGTCTGGTGCAGGGCACTGCCAGGGATCTCATGGTTGGGGTCTGTGTGTGGGGACCCCCACCAGCTGTGTGCGTGTTCTGTGCCTCTTGGCCTCAGGGCCTCTGTTGCCCCTCCTGGAGGTGCTCTTGGAATTCTTCACTCTGACCGCTCGCCCTCCACTGAATGCACAGACCCTTCCCCCCGGGGGTCTTTCTGCTGGCTTGATGATGGGGTTTGGAGCTCCTGCCCTTAGTGAGGCAGGTCAGGTCCTTAGGGCAGTGCAGCCCTGTGGGTGCTGGGGCTGGCCCGGGCCCCATGCGGGGTGCTGGTACACACACTCCCCGCTGTGCGGCCCGCTTCCTCTCTGTGTTCTTGAAGCTTTGCTCTTTGACCTTTCACGCACAGGCCCGGGTAAAGTTTTTATTTGGGGGGTTAAGCATGGCACGTGGTGCACTGCCCTCCCCATCCCCAGGTGCCCAGCGCAGCATGTCCAGGACGTCCCTGTTGCTGTGTGGCGTCCTCGCTGTCCCCCCAGTGCTCTCACCTTGCAGAATAAAGCTCCGTCCCCGCTGAATGCCGACTGCCCTCCAGCCCTTGCTGCCCGGTTGCTTTCACATAGCATGGTGTTTTGGGGTTCTCCCAGGCTGTAGGGTGCACCAGGATTTGACTGTTTACTTGCTTGACAGTATTCCATGGTGTGGGTGGGAAAGCCAGCTCTGAGAGCCTCTGAGGAGCTGACTGTTTATGGTGGTTGAAGAATGTCGGCAAAGGGGGGTGTTCAGCTAGCTACAAAATTGCTCAGTGTCTCTTAGAGGGGGAAGATCAGATCCTCTGGCCTCTCTTTGCTACTGGACAAAAATCAATTGCATCTTTTGGGCACAAATCTAAGAATCTGGGGCCTGATCCTGGTTAACATCAGAGAAGGACAGTCGCTGGGCCATCCAGCGGTGACAGTGGACAGCAGCACAAGTGGACAGCTCCCATGTCCTGGGCCCCATTTTCACATTCCTGATAACTCTCTTTAGCAACGACTCTTCATGTTCATAAATGATTTCAGGGCACAGTTTTGGAACATGTGTCTGTCTGTTCTGTTACACAGGGCAGCAGGGACAGCTCCACTAGTGGCCCTTTGCTCCAGGGACACTGCTTTTGCTCTTATTGAACTTTCCATCCCAAGTGTGGGAGCCTAGGCAGGAGAGCCATCTGCAGGGTTCACCAGCAGGCTACAGGCATGGGAGCCGGCCTCCCTCAGGCTGTGCACCCCGTGTGGCTCTTCCTGTCTGCTGGAAGGTGGGTGCTGGGAGCCAGCAATGCCAATGCCAGCTTCCTGGGAGGGCGCCATGTCCTGGGCTCCAGTGCAGTGTGGACCCCGTGGCCTGGTGCCAGGGGGGAGAGCTCCACCCACTGCGGTGGTGCCCTGGATGTGGTCCCGACTGTGCCAGCAGTTTGTCCAGCTGCTTGTGATACCAGGACGGGATCTCAGCATTTCCACCAAGAGCCACATGGCTGCCAAAGCTGAACGCTTCCAGAAAGGGTTTGTTGCTGAATTCTGGTGCTCAGGAGGACAGGACGCTGGGTAAAGAACTTTTCATTTAGTCTTAAAAGTGAAGTTGGCTTCATGGAGGACTAGAGATGGTCTAGAGGGAAAGATGTGGCTTTTCTTCCCCTTTATTCCAAAAACAAATGTCCATGGGACAGCCGTCCCAGCCGGTACTGGGCTGTGGTCAGCAGTCCCTGGAATTGCTGAGACCTGAGCGAGGTGGTCTCCTGGTGCCAGCCTGTGTGGTGTGGAGGTTGCAGGTCACCACACCTGTTGTGACCCAACCCTCTGAGACCCACCACTCCCACCCCTTTCTGGCCTGTGGACAGCAGGAGAGACTCAGCTCATCTCCCAGGGATAGGCTTGGAGGAAGTCAGGTCTGCATTGAGGGCCGAACTTAACTTAGCTGCCTGCCCCCCAGTGAGCTTGGGTGTGGAGGAGCACACAGCCTCTGGTCCCATGAATGGCCCTGAGGGCCCCTGCCCACCTGGGAGGCTCAGCAGCCCAAGGGGCTCCTGTTCTGCATGGGTCTCTCGTGGGGGGCTCCAACCAAGCTGGTGCGGTGGAGCACTTGAGTGGGCGGGGCCTCTGGGAGCATGGCGGATGATGAGCGGCACAGGCCAGCTCTCTCCACTCAGTGTTCCTCTGGTGTGGGGAAGGCGCATGGATATCAGAGACCGGGACTTGATGGAGGTAGTCCTGCTCTGCCAAGAGCTGCAAGTGCTTTTAGCTTGCCTGCATGTTAATTGAAGGGGCAGTACGTATTTTGAAGTCTTGCAGAACAGTAATACTTCAGTGAAGACTCTGAACCTGAACCCAACCTTGACTTTTTTTTTTTTTTTTTTTTTTGTACTGGGCACTGAACCCAGGCGTGCTCTACCACTAAGGCACATCCCCAACCCTCACCAAGTTGCCCAGGCTGGCCTCAGATTTGCAACCCTCCTGCCTCAGCCTCCGGAGTAACTGGGATCACAGGCATGGCCCGGTGCCTGGCTGAGGACTTTGAGCTCGTGATGTGGTTGGTGCAGAGCAGCTCTGGGGTGGCAGGACCAGCTTTCAGGGCAGGAGAAGAGCAGCCTCTGCGCCCCTCACTCCAGGCACTCGAACCCCCAGATCAGTCCTCAGTCTGAGCGGAAGGACCACGCTCGGCTCACGCATCGCCATCAGGGCGGAGGTGCCCAGAAGCCAGCGCTGCTGCAGCGCTCCTCATGGCTGCTGTGAACCCAGGCCTGCGGAGCGCTCCGCAGGCCTGCGACTTCCCATTCACCGCGGAGCCTTTCATCTCAGGCTCTTTCACGTTTGTAACCACTGTTGGCTTCACTTGAGGACAAAACGCCTCTTCCCCGCTTGATGAGCAGAGCCAGCTCCGAGCTGCTCCGGCGCAGGGCAGCTCCTGCAGCCCCCTGCAGCTCCCGCTGGGCCACGGTTCATTCCTCCTAACCTCTT
The DNA here is from genome assembly GCF_902686455.1 of Sciurus vulgaris. Taxonomy (NCBI): domain Eukaryota; kingdom Metazoa; phylum Chordata; class Mammalia; order Rodentia; family Sciuridae; genus Sciurus; species Sciurus vulgaris. Next base: position 89,405,784 of record NC_136476.1, on the reverse strand, counting down.
AACTACCCGGCTGACCTCTCTGGGAAGGAGGGTGAGGGTGGATAAGGAAGGTGGTGGCGCCTGCTTGTCTCACAGCGGGGCCTGAGCACGGGCACACCAGGAGCACGCGGGACACGGCGCCCCGTGCAAGAACACAGAATTCTCACACGTGCGGCACACACGTGCATGTACACACCACGTGCCACACATGTGTATCACACACGTAGTCACACATAGGTCACGTGTACACACGTCCACCACACGTGTGCATGCACACACACACTACACAGGTGACCTTTGTACCTTGTAAGTGACCAGAGAGGTGTTGGTCTCATCTGTGATAAAAAATAAACAAAAGTACGTTTTAAAAGCCTGCTTGCTAACCAGTGTGCTTCTGCACTTACGTATCACCCAGGTATTAGACCTTGTTCATTGTTGATCTAGTATTGACATGGGATGCTAAATTAAGGATTTTGAAAATTTTAAATTGACCCACCACAAAGCAGCACAGTTACTTCTTTAAAAAAAACAATAACAACCTTTTTTTTGGACCTAGTGGACATGATTATGCAGTGGAGAGTAATAGGGAATGAGAGACTAGACGCAGGTGGTGTGTCCCTGCAGGGGAGGTTCATCTGCCCTGGTGTGGGAGCACCCTGGAGTTGGTGCTTTCTGTCCTGGCGGGCTGGGGGGAACCCAGGGCTTGTGCCTGCCCGGAGCTTCACTGGCCCTTGTGTGCGAATTTCATGGTGTGTGGGTTTTATCTCACTGAAGATGTTTTAAAGAGAGGGCAGAGGAGGGCATGGGGCAGGGAAGGAGAGGGAAGAGGCACCCTTGCCCACAGCATTGTTACTCCATCTTTGATTTCAGCCACGGTACTGGGTGTGCAGTGGCGTCTTCCTGTGGCTCGCATCTGCATTCCCCGCCTGCCAGCCTGCTAGTGTTGTCACTTGCCACCTGTACGGCCTTTCTTTTTCTTTCTCTTTTTTTGATTACTGGGGATTGAACCCAGGGTGCTCCACCACTGAGCCACACCCCCAGCCATTTTTATTATATTTCGAGACAGGGTCTCACTAAGTTGCTGAGGCTGTCCTCAGACTTGTGCTCCTCCTGCCTCAGCCTCCCAAGTCGCTGTGATGAGAGGCATGCCCACACCACCTAACCCGTAAGTCCTTTCTTGTGAAATGCCCCCTAAGGTCATCTTTCGTTTGCTGACTGGACTGTGTGTCCGTGGTCAGACTTGAGGTTCTTTATGTAGGCTGGGTACTAGTCCTTTTCAGGATGCGAGGCTTACCTCTATTTTCTCTCAGGCTCTATCTCTTCATCCTCTTAACTGGGTCTTTTGCTGAGCAAAAGCTTTACATTTTGGTATTTTTACATTTTACATTTAGCGCTGGAGTCCATTTCTGGTCAGTATTGGGAGCATGAGGTCTAGGCAAGAGCTTTGCTGTCTGCCTCTGCATGCTGCCAAGGCCAGGCCGTCTCATCCCTGACTTGCTGTTGCCTCTGCAGAAGACTCGGAGGGGGCTGGGGCAAGGCTTAGGGTAGTGGCCAGGCGCTGGGTTCCGTCCCTGTTTGGCGTGTTTGTGAGGGTCTGTTCTGGGGTTTTCTGTCTGTTCACATACAACATACAACATACAAGCCCTAGACCTGTTCACTCTGCTTTATGTGAGGTATTTGCTCTTTGTTTTTTGGTGTGCTCTGGATTCTTAATCTTGGTTCTTGCTAGCACAGGAATACAGTAGTTTAACCTTGAGAGATGAACTTGCAGTTAGTGGTAGAAGTGTTCGCAGATTCCTGGAGGCCTGCCGTGTCGCCTGCAGGTGGGGACAGCTGCAGCCCTGTACTCCCTTGCATTGCCTGGCTCCTGGCTACATGGTCCAGCCCTGTCTTGGTCAGAGTGGGCAGCATATCCTTGCCACCTGAAGGAGGAAGCACTGGTGTAGGATTTTTCTGATGAAGTTTCCATTTGTTCTTTTTTCTTTTCTTCCTTATTTTGAAGATGGGGTCTTGCTCTGTTGGCCAGGCTGGTCTTGAACTTATGAGCTCAAGTGCTCTCCACCTCAGCCTCCGGGGTCTTGTTTTTTAATCTACTCTATCAGTGGGTGGGTCTCTTCTTGGGGGTGCTGGGGGTGCAGTCAGGGCCTCCTGAATGTAGGCCAGGTACTCCACCAGAGCCCCCTCAGGGTTTTGCCTTAGTCTTCCTGATGCCCGGTGATGTCCAGTGTTTTCCAGATGTCCATGTTGGAAATCTGTGTGTTCTTTGGGGATCTCTCAGACGCTTTGCTTGGTGTTAAATGGGGTCATCTGTCTTTTCATTGCCATCAAAGTTCTCTGTCCATCCTGGATATAAGCCTCATCAGAAACGTGATTGGCAGATACTCCCTTCCTTTTTTTTATTGCGGTGCTGGGGATCGAACCCAGGGCCTTGTGCATGTGAGGCAGGCGCTCTACCCGCTGAGCTACCTCCTCAGTCCCACTTCCAGTTTTTCATGTCTTTTTACTTTCTTGGTGGTATCCTTTGACACCATCAAGATACCTTTTTAAATTTTGATGAAGTCTGATTTATCTGTTCCTCCCTATTGTGGCATGTGCTTTTGAGGATGAGTCTCAGAATCCGATGTTTAACTCAAGGTCAAGACTCACCCTCTGTTTTCTTCTGAGAGCTCTGTAGCTTCAGCTATTCCATTTGGACCTGTGGTTTGTCCTAAGTTAATCTTGGTGCCTGGTGGGGGTCCCCCTTTCTTCTGCATGTGGAGACCCTCTGGTCCCAGTGCCTTGTCCTGAAGACTTTCCCTATTGGATGAACTCGGCTTCCTTGTTCAATCCATTGGCTGGGGACGTGTGAATTCATAGACTCACTGCAGCCCATTGATCTGAGTCTGCTTTTACATCAGCACACGCCGTCTTGATCACTGGCTGTAGAGGAAGTTGTGACATCAGGAAGTGTGAAGGCTCCAGCTTTGTCCTTTCCGTGAGTCTTTGGCCATTCTGGATCCCTAGCATCTCCATAGGAATCGCGCCTCAGCCTGTCTGTTTCTACAGAGAAGTCTGCTGGGATTTTGATGGGGGTGGCACCAGGTCTGCAGATAAGTTGAGGACTGCTTCTCCCTGGAGGTGCGAGGTCCTCCGACCCACGTTCACACTGCAGTGGAGTGGGGTGGCCAGGCCAAAGGCGGCGTCTGCTCTCCCTGGAGCTCGGGGTCCAGTCTCATGAAGTCGGGCGGCCTCATGCACTTGACGAGGGAGTTCACATGCATTGTTTTGGGGGTTTTGTTGTTTTTGAGGGTCTCCTGTATTACCCACACTGACCTCAAAGTCCTGGGCTCCGGTGAACTCCCTCCTCAGCCTCCTGAGGAGCAGGACCACTGGCGAGTGCCACCATGCCTGACTTGCTTGAGCATCTTGTGTTTTCAGGTTGCAGGGATTTGGATCACCATGTAGAAATGTTCTGCGACGAGTCGTGCCTGGTAGAACTCTCTGCTCTGCCTCTTTCTGACCCAGATGGTTGAGACCTGCAGGTGCAGGATGCAGGTGCTGCAGGGGCCACTCTGTTCCGTCCAGCCTGGATCCCTCTCCCTTCTCCAGGAGATTGCAGCCCTTCTCTCTGCCTCCAGCAGAGTTCTAGGTTGGTCCTTCATGGCCTCCCTAGGGAGAAGGGCTGACCCTGAAGCGGTTTGGTGGGCTCAGCCTCTTTGCGTGCAGGGGAGGGGACACTGTCCAGGAGATGCTCTTCCTGAAGCCCCAAGGGGAAGGTCTGCCCCATCCTAGAATGTGATGGTACCAGTGGCCCCTGTCCCCACCCCATGACGAGTGGCCTAGGCCAGGGGACACAGCACTCTCCCCAGCCCTGTTTGTCCTCCTGGGCAGACCCTTCCTCCCCCCAACCTCCTAGGCCCACGTTTCAGGGCTGGCTGGGTTGCAGAGTCTTCCAGACGCAGCAGGAGGTGTCCTGATGGAGGGACTCTAGGGCTCCCAGGAACTGCAGGGGCTTGGAGCCCCGCCTGTGTCTTTGATTCCTTTCACTCAGGAGTGCCTCGTCGCCCTTTGGTCCTTCTACTCCACCTTACATCTCTGAAACCTGACGGGGCTGTGAGCTCCTGGTGGCAGGCAGGGTCCTCGCAGGTCCTGGCCCTGGTGACGAGGTCTCTGGCCTTGGATGCAGGCCTGGGCCTGATTCTCCAGGGCCACACACAAGGCCTCCCCATCCACTGTGGCTGCTCTGTCCATCCTGGTGGCCTGCTCACCCCAGCCACCTGGGCTGAGCGTCACTTGCACCTTTTCTGGGGGCCTGGCTGTGAGCACCACATGGAATGGTGGCTGCCGTTGGCCCTTCCCAAGGCAGTGGGGCTGGAATGGCCCTCCTGCAGCAGGGCTAGGCCAAGCCACAGCCAGGGAGGGTCCCCTGAGCCCCGAGCCTGCCCATGGGAGGGGCAGTGAGTCCGCTGCTGGACCTGCCAGGCTGTGAAAGCTGCACGTCTGTGTTTGTGGACTTTGTTTCTCATGTTGGTAACTAGCCTTCCTGGCCCCAGCTTAAGGAGCCCAGTGCCCCAGGCGCTCCTGGCGTCCCAGGGTGGGAGGCTGGGCCCTGGCCCTTCCCCCTGCCACTCTTGGGTGTTAGGAGAGCACTCCGGGAGGTTCAGGTTTTGTGGTTGAGACTCCCACGCCAGAGCACGAGAAAGATTATGTGCCGCTTTTATTTGGCCCCTAGGATTCTTGCTGCATTATCCGTATTTCCTTTAATTTGTGGGATTTCTAGTAAATGGGCTTAAAAATAGTTCTGGGCATATTGCCAGGGCAGATGCGGGCAGCAGGCATCTCTGCGCTTCCCTCTCCAGTGGTGAGTGGGGTAACCCCCGTGTCACTCCTGCCTCCTGCAGGTCCCCTGGGGTGGCCGGCCCAGCACACCCGGGGGCAAGTGTAGCTCCCCACTTCTGGACAGGAAGTCTTGGCTGCAGCCTAGGGACTGGGACCAGCGTGGGAAGGGAGGTGGCAGGGCTGGGTGGGATGGGTCTGTATGGGAGGGGGTGAGGGGTGGGAGGTCGCTCCCCATGGGACTCTGATGGGATAAGGCTGAGTAAGGGCTGGGGAGGCTGGACACACACAGAGAACCTGTACCCTCTGTCTGGAGCTGTCTAGCTAAAGACCCTGGCAAGGGTGGCCAGGTGTGTTGCTGGGCTTGGGGACCCCTGTGTTTTGATGGAGAAGAGACAGGGCCACTTTTTAACATGCAGCAGACTCCAACAAGCCCCTGCCCCGAAGGTCTCTGAGCCACTCCCCAAATGAAAAGGTCCCCCAACTCCTGCAGGCTGCCCTCCCTGGGCTCCCCTCAACTTTTTCCAGCTCCAAGTCTGGGTGTGGCCTCCTACACAGCCCCGAGTCCCCTGCTCTTGTGAACTGTTGACCTGGAGTGCCCTCAGAGCCCTGCTTGGGCTGGGCCTGGGTAGGTGTCAGGACACTGAGCTGGTCAAGTTCCTGGCCTCAGCTCTGCCAGCCCCTTGGGCTACTCTGGCCTGAGGGTTCAGATGGTGTCCCTCGTCCCCGAAATAAGCTCTGCACTGGGACTATTGTCTCAGCTTGGCCCTGGCCCAGGACTCACTGGGTGGCAGCTCTGCTTGGGTGACCTGTAGCCCCAGCTGACCCATCGTCCTCAGGACCCTGTGATCTGCCTCATTGCCACCCACGAGTTGGCACCACATGCTCTCCACATGCTGGGGCCATGCTGACTGGGCCCTGTTCCTGTCCTGGAGGCTTCCATCCTGAAGGTGCTCATATTGTATCTCCCCGCAGGCAGGAGGGAAGGGCCAGAGGCCAGAGCCAGGCCACCAGGCCTCCTGCCTAAGCAGGGCCCCCACCCTGCAGGGCAGTGCAGTGGGGCAGGGCGGGAGACTGACCTGCCACAGCACCTGTGGCCTTCAGTGGCTTGGTACTCTGCCCAGAAGTACTGCCTGGCTCCTCACCCAGAGCCAGCAGTGCCTAGAAGTGGCATTCCAAATCTCTGCTGCCCATGCGTCAGATCCTGGAGAGAGGGAGCCTAGGGCCTGTGGGTATTTCCGGGAGTGGCCAGAGAGCCTCCCTCCTCACAGCTGCCTGTGGACCCCACCTGAGCTGGGGCCTGGTACTCGTGTGGGGGAGGGCCTGCCTCCCAGGCAGGAGGGGAGCCTTGGCCCGGCCAGGACCCCCTGGGTGTGGGCAGGTGGCCTTCAGGTACATCCACATCCCTTCTGCTCTCTAGTGGGCTCCTACTTCAGGGACCAAACAAGGGTGAGGTTGATGTACTCAGGGTCGGGCCTGGTTCATCTGGGCCATTGTCACCAGCAGCCACCTTGCTAGGGGCCCGGGGTGGGGGTGGTTCCTAAGCAGTGGCCTTGTCTCAGCACGATCCCCCTCCACCACCACCAGTGGCTGATTTAGTACTTCTGTGTTGGTCTGATTTACATTAGATTTTTAAGCATAATTAGAAATGCAGGGATCTTTGTGTCTTACCTCGCCTCTGACTATTTATGGCACGATATGCAGATGGGGAGAGCCATGAATATTAAACAGGGGTGTGCTGGGAAGTGTGGGGAATGGTGGTGACCCAGGGCCAACGCTGGCTGGACACCTCCCTCTGCCCACCCCCTGCAGCCCCTGGGATCTGGCTTCTGGCCCCCATGTGGTGAGGGTCAAGGTCACAAGCCGCTCTGGGACCTCCCAGGGGGAGCAAGGCAAGCTCCTGGGCCGTCCTCTACCTGGGTCACCCCTGCCCTGCTGTCCGGTGTCCCCGCTGGAGCTGGAGACCTGCTTCAGCAGGTGAGGGTGGAGGGGCCGTGTGCCTGTGGGGCTGGTGCTGGCTTTTTAAGTTATTAAACTGTGCCCAGGGGAGACACTCTTCAAGCTTATGTTATTTAAATTACAAATACGGGTGAGGGAGATGTCGGCTCTTCTCAAAACACTGCTTAATTCTTTGGAAACCTTCTGGAATGGCTCTGTGGCTGGGGAGCTCCCCTCGGCAGGCAGGCTCCTTGGTCTGCAGGACTGGGAGGGCAGGGCTGGGGGTAGCCACGGGCGCGGGCTCCTGCTGCGTTCCCAGCCCACTGCCCTCCCACTGCAGGTCCCACTGCAGGTCCCACTGCGTTTTGTTTTGTCCCCCGCAACCATCCACAGGAAAGTCAGAGGACCGTGCAGGGTGCAGGCCCATGTCCTGGCAGGTGGACGTGCCTCGGGCGAGGTGTGGCTGCCCAGAGGTGCCGCCTGCTTGTCTTGTTTCATGGGGTTTGTCTGGGCCACACAGACCCCAGACTGGACCCTCAGCAGCCGACCCCTGAGACCGAGTGTTCTCGGATGGAGATGCCGTGGCCCGTGGAGGTTGCCCCAGCCTGATCCCGGTGCCGTTTGTCCTGGGGCTGTTGGGATCTTCCCTGCGTCACCCAGCTGGGGCAGGTGGCTGTGTTGTCCGGAGGCCCTGCACTGGGGTGGTGAAAACACCTGCCCATGTCACCTCCCAGCCAGTTGTGTCCTCCCTTTCTGAAGACCAGTGCAGACCCAGGGGGAAGATCGATGAGAAAATTTTTAAATTTGCAGTTTCTGGCAGGCTGCACTTCTTCTGGAGGAAAAAAAAATAAAAGAAAAGGAAAAAAAAAGAAAAAAGCTTTCCAGGCAAACATTTGTTAGTGCAGTTAGAACCGGCTTTTATGGTTGATGCTGGTCCAGGCTTGTGGTCAGGGAGGAGGCTGCCCGGGGACCGCTGGAGGGAGACAGCGCTGCCATGCCGCCTGGCTCCTTACCGGCAGTACAGCCCCTCCCAGGCTGGAGCAGCGTAGTCCAGAGCTCGGCAGGCTGGGGCCCCCTGCTCCCCAGGACCTGGAAGCTGGGGAGACCTCTGTGCCTGCTTTTCTCTCCAAATGCAGAGGCTGAGGTGGACTCTGCTATGGAGTCCTGGGGCCCTCAGGCAACCACGGGTCTCACTTGCCCAAGAAGTCCTATTGATCAAGGCAGGTCCTCCTTCTTGGTCATTGGGTGACTGAAGACCCTGGACGCTGTGTGTGGAGGTGGGAAGCCAGGGGCATGATGGCTGGGCCAGGGCTTGCCCCACCCCAGTGCCTCTTGGCCTGGAGGCCTCAGCAGGGGGCCTGCCCTTTCTGGGCCTTGGTTTCCTTGTTTCTGCCACATGGTGGCACAGACAAATAGCATGTGCAGTTGGTGGGCTGGCCGGGCACGGTGGGGAGGCTGTGAGCCCACCCCATGTCCCTTGCTTTGCTTGCCTGAGTCGTGGGCCGTTGGCAATTCCATTAGCAGTGAGGCCTGGGCAGCCAGCTCTGCCTCGCGGTGTCTTAAAAGTTTAATGCAAACCTACAGCCAAACCTGGTGCCTCACCCAGCTCCTCCGGGATCAGGGCAGGCCCCAGCCAGCAGGCTGGACCTGGAAGGGTGAACCCGGGGCCCTGCTTGTTCTGTTGTCCCCTAGTTAAGTGGGGTTGGAACATGAGACCTACCCCCAGAGCCCATGCTGGCACCGTCCCTGGGGAGCCCCAACCAGCTGTGCCTTGCATCCCGTGTACTTGCTGACTGGCTGGGGCATTGCTGTGGTGGACCTAATTGTGGCTGCCCTGGGGTGGCTGCCTCACACCCTGCAAGCACCTGGACTGGCCTTGCAGGAGCCTTCGTTATTTGCTGCCGGGCCGTCTTCTGCCTGGCAGCAGAGGCGGGACCGGGGAGGGGCCCTGACTGAGGTGCATGGGGCTTCCTGGGGAGGGGTCTCCAACTGGAGAAGACGGGGCAGGGGCTCCCTTTTCTCCCCAGAATGCTCACAGTGTCTCCCGCTCCCTCCTACATGTCTGCTGAGGTCCGGAACCTCTTACTATTGGTAAAATTAAATCCTGCAAAATAATTTAATGTAATGCATCTCGCTTCCCTTCCCCTTGCTGGTGGTGGTCCTGCAGCAGCCAAGTGCACTTCCCTCCAGAAAGGCGGCTCTCCTTGTTGGCCACTGTCCCAGTCCCCACTCTCTGGCCTTGGAGGTGTGCTCGGGTGGTCTTGTGTCTACTGGAGCATGTGTCCCCAGATGCACCTGGAGTCCCAGGGGGCCGCCCTTGGCCTGGCCCCCTCCTGGGACTTGGTGTCCTCATTTGAGTCCTGCCTGGGACTCAGCTCTGGCAGGGGTGTCCCTCCTGCCAGATTGCACTGACTGGTCCCCTGTGTCCAACTCTCGCTCCTGTACCGCCACCTGCCATCCTCCCTGGGCTTTCTGTGTCCTCCTGGGGGTTGCGCTACCTTGGGGGCTCCCAGATCCCAGCCTCCTCTGGGGAGTTGTCTGCAGAGAAGAAAACCCCCTCCCCTCCTGCTACCCATCTTTTCTCATTCTGGGAGGGGTCTGTGGGCCCAGAGGAGCCTTCTATGTGTGTCCCTGGGGGGTGAGGGCACAGGGCAGGCTCAGTAGTGGGGCTTGGACCTGGCCTTTGGGTTTCCCAAAGTGAGTTCCATTCTGAAAGGCACCCTGCTGGGGAAGTGGCTGAGTGCACTTTCTGCCCAGCTCTTCAGAAATGTCTGTGAGCAAAGGGCATGCAGGGGGAAGGGACACGGTGCCTCGCCTGGGAAGCAGAGGGGTGGGGAAACCGAGTCAAAAGGGTGAGGTCACAGGGCATACTGACCACCACTGTGCCCCGGGAGCCAGGCCCAGCCCCTCCCCTGGGCAGCTGTGCTGCAGCCCATGGCCAGCTTAGACAGAGGCCCTCTCCTCTCTGGCGACAGCTCCAGGGTCAGCGCTTGGCTTGTCCTGCTTTCAGGCCCCGGGAATGTCCGCCAAGCCTTCATTTTATTCTTTTCTCCTAAAGTTCAGCTTTGTTCTTGCCCCAGCCAAGGCTTCTAAGAAAGCAACCTAAAACCAGCTCCTGTCCGGTTCTCCCAGGCCAGGTGTGGGCAGCAGCCTTGCCAGGACAGGTGGCCTGAGGACAGGGCAGCACTATGCCAGTTGTCCTCAATCACCAGGGATGAGTTGGCCTCGTCATTTTGTGGGAGCATAATGGGCCCTTCCCTGGCTCAGGCCCTGAGCTGTGGACGCAGGTGCCCACATGCCCAGGTCATGGCAAGTCCTGGGCACTGCTAGCTCCTACTATGTGGGGTCAAGCCGAAGGCTTTACAAATATTGTCTTTTTGTCCTCAGTAGTTGTCCCAATGTCCACCCTGAACCAGGTTCATAATTGGCACCTGAAAGTCATGGAAGTACACTGGACCTGGTGCCAGCAGGACCTGGGCTTTCAACCTGAATGACAGACGAGGGCCTGCTCTTAGGAAGGGACAGTCCCCAGGAGCATGCTCTGTTCCCTGCTGTTTAGACCTGGCTGCTGGTTGGTTTGACCCAGAGTCGTCAGGACCCTCTGGGGCCACTGTGCAGGGCGCTGGCCTCTGGCTACCTATGACCAGGTTGGGCCACCCTCCTGGCTCAGGTGGCCCTGCCTCCCTGCCCTGGGCTGAGGGTGCCGGCACAGAAGCCAGTGGCTTACTTGGAAGCCCTGGCAAGGGTGCCCACGTCCCTGTGAAGGGTGCCTTTGGGGCTCTTCCCTTCATGCCGTGTGTTGCTGGGTAGCAGTCTCCTTCCAGCAGTGCCCAACAATCAGCTGCCTACCTAGCCCTGCCCTGTGGAGCACCTGAGGTAGGTACCTGACAGACTTCCTGGAGGAAGCAGTATGCAACCTGAGGGTGGAGGGTGTGGCCTCAAGGGGACAGGACTGAGCCCTGGGCCTCCCTGTCCCATGAGCCCAGCTCTTCACACTCAGCAGCTGATTCGAAAACATCCCAGTGCCTGTCATAGTCACACTGAGAGTTGTCACTGATCTCTGTAGGAGGCAAAGCCACCCCAGAGGGCCCTCTGCATGGCCAGCTGGGCGACTTCCACACCTGGATGTCCTCCTCCCGTTTTTATGTCTGGTGTTGAGAAGCAGAGCCCACAGTGTGTAAATAGGGAGGTGCCAGATGGCTCTTTCTTGCATCTTGGGATGGCTTGGAGGGGACACTGGGAGTGAGGGGCCCAGTGGTATGGCTGCCTCCACCAGGCCTCCCCCTGCTTCTCATTGCGAGGGTGATGGTGGCAGGTGGCAGAATCTTGGGCTGGACTGGAGCAGACCTTGCCACCGCCCACTCCACTCTCTTCTTGCTGGTAGAATATGTTCTTGCTGGGGACACTGCTGGTGGCAGGCAGGTAACCCCGGTGGCTGTCCAGTGGTGTGCCCCAGGGTCCTTGATCTAGCAAGTGTTGTGAGCCAGAAAGGAGGTGCGCCTCTTGCACTAGCGCTGCGTGGCTGCCCTTCCCCAGAGAGACTGGCAGGGAGGCACAGCCGAACCTCACCACTGGGTCTGCAGGGAGACCCTGTAGCCACAGCCCAGTGTGCAGAGGAGCAGGTGCCCACCACCACTGCGGGCAGGAGCAGGACTCCCTGGCCACAAAGTTGTCCTTAAAGGGCCAGGCAGTAAGGAGAAGAGTGGGGCCAGGAGGGTTCTGGGGCAGGACTGGCTGGGCGCTGCTCTGGGACCCAATGGCCACACAGGGAAGAGGCGCTGAGGTCCCAAGGAGAGGGGGCCCCTGCATTCCCTGTCTGTGCCTCTCCTCAGCCCCCTACTGTTCTTTCACCCACCACCAAGCCTACCCTGCTTCCTTGCCCAGCTGCCCCCTAGTCCCTGGCCCCCAGCCCCTGTCCAGCCCCTCACCCAGCCACCAGCCTGCCCTGGAAGAGTTAAGCCTCTGCTGTGCCAGCCCTGCAGACTGTTTGGAATAGTTTAAATGCTTTGACACTGGGGCTGTCCTGGATGGCAGGGAAGCAGTTTACTGGGTAATTCATATGCAAAACTGCACTATAAATTTCCAGGCTGTCTCGGTTGCGTGGCACCACCAAGCATTTCTCCACGTACAGTACAGTATTTCTGCCATCTTTGTTTGCATTGCAGTGAGTCATCAAAAGTCTGTCTTGCACCAACACCCGGAGCCGTGCATTCCTCTGGCACCAACGCGCCACTGTTTTTAAAGCCCGGGCTGGGAGCTGGCATTTACTTCAGCTCCCAAATCAAAGGCGGCTATTCATTCCTGAGAGCTGCCTGAATGTTCGTCTGCATCCGGCCGCTTCATTGAGATGCTGCGCGCTGCCCGGGAGAGCCGGCCTGGGTGCAGCTGAGCTGCGGCCGCCGAGCCCCGCGCCCGGCCGGCCCCCCCTCCGGCTCCCGCCCTCCCCACCCCTGGGCTCCGGCTCCGTTTGCTGCATTCCCGGAGCAGCGGGCGGGCGGGCGGGCGGGCGAGCGGGGAGCCTGCCCTGCCGGGCTGAGCGGGCAGCGTCGGCCGCGGCCACAGCGGCTGGAGGTAGGTCCCCGCCGCGGGTGCCCCGGGCCGCGCCGGTAACTTCTCCGCAGCGGGGGCACTGCGGGCCTCCGGCGGCGCCCACCTGCCCAACTCCTGGCGCGGGTGGCTCCGCCCTCCGCCCGGCGCCCGGCGCCTCCGCGGCCGCGGCACTTTCCTCCGCGGGACACAGCGGCCCTTTGTGTGGCCCTGGAGTTGGGCCGGCGCCTTCTCCGGCCGCCCCCGCCCCCCTCGCGGAGGCGCCCGGTAAACAGCCGCCTGGCCCCCGCCTGCCCAGCCCCGCACCCTCCCGAGACCCCTCCAGTTACCTGGGCCGGGACCGGCCAGCAGGGATTGGCGGGCGCTGGAAGCGCGGCCGGGAGGGAGGGCGCCTGAGTGCGGCTGCGGCGGCTCCAACTCCGGCTTCTGGCAGCGCGCTCCAGACCGCTTGGGACCTGGGTCAGGGTCGGCGCCTGCGGGGGGCCGCCCCGGACGGCACGCGGAGCTCTTCTGCGGGGCAGAGGCCCCTCCATCGGGGGAGGAGCGGAGTGCCGCTGGCCGAGTTCTTCAGCTCACGTCCCCAGGCGGCCCCTGCGCCTCCCCACCATCCCAGGGAGGCTTGAGGCCGGGCAGGGTCCGGAGAGGGGACAGCTGCCCAGGCCCGTTCCCCAGGGCCCGGCCGACTGCCCAGAGGGAAAGGGGAAGACTGGGAACTCACGCCTCCGAAGCCTGGCCTTGGGCCCCTCCCGAGGCCGCAGGGAGGGGCTCCTTGTCCACAGGAACTTTTTCCCTGAAACAGCTAGTTGCTACTGAGACTCTCCCAGACTGGCCCTCACCCGTCCCCCCAGCCTTCCTGGTGACTTGCTTGTCCCAACCTGCCCTGTCTTCCCGCAGGGTTCAGCCTCTGCCCCGTGTTTTCTGCAAAGACTGGCATCTGAAGCTCCGTCCTGGGGGAGGAGGGTCTCATGGAGCAGCTCAGGGGTTCCGTGGGCAGCCTTGCCCAGTGGGTAAGCAGCTGCAGCTTCTCCTGCCTGAGCTGTGCTCTGGCTCATACTGCCCTGTCCCTCAGCAGGGGCCAGACTTTAAGACCCCCTGGAGCCCTTCTCTGGGATCGCTCCGGCCAAGGAGGGCCCATCCATACTTTGCCCTTCATAGGGGTCAGGACAGGTGGGTGCTTGCAGGCAGGATGGGGAGCATGTGTTTGGGCAGGGAACTGACCATGCTGTCCCCCCACAGATGTGCCCCCCTTGGGCTGCCCCGCGCTGAGTCTGAGGCCCATCCGTGTGCCCCACCATGTCTCAGATGCTGCACATCGAGATCCCCAACTTTGGGAACACCGTACTCGGCTGCCTCAACGAGCAGCGGCTGTTGGGCCTCTACTGCGATGTGTCCATCGTGGTCAAGGGCCAAGCCTTCAAGGCCCACCGGGCCGTGCTGGCCGCTAGCAGCCTCTACTTCCGTGATCTGTTTAGCGGCAACAGCAAGAGTGCATTCGAGCTGCCGGGCACGGTGCCGCCAGCCTGCTTCCAGCAGATCCTGTCCTTCTGCTACACGGGCAAGCTCACCATGGCGGCCAGCGAGCAGCTCGTGGTCATGTACACGGCCGGCTTCCTGCAGATCCAGCACATCGTAGAGCGCGGCACAGACCTCATGTTCAAGGTGAGCTCGCCCCACTGCGACTCGCAGACCACCATGATTGAGGACGCCAGCTCTGAACCCCAGAGTCCCTGCAATCAGCTGCAGCCGGCCTCCGCCGCCAGCGCCACGCCCTACGTTGTGTCCCCTTCTGTGCCCATTCCGCTGCTGACCCGTGTGAAGCATGAAGCCATGGAGCTGCCGCCGGCTGCAGGCCCAGGCCTAGCTCCCAAGCGTCCGCTGGAGACGGGGCCCCGGGACAGCGTGGCAGTGGCAGCTGGCGCAGCCCCTCTCAAGCTGCCCCGAGTCTCCTACTACGGGGTGCCCAGCCTGGCCACCCTCATCCCCAGCATCCAGCAGGTGCCCTACCCCCAGGGGGAGCGGACCAGTCCTGGGGCCAGCAGCCTGCCCACCACCGACAGCCCCACCTCCTACCACAACGAGGAGGAGGAGGAGGACGACGAGGCTTACGACACCATGGTGGAGGAGCAGTACGGCCAGATGTACATCAAGGCCACCGGCAGCTACGCAGGTAATGAGAGGCGGCCAGCTGCGCTGCACGGGGCACCAGCGGCCTGAGTAGCATCCGCAGCCTGGCTGGAGAGGCCATGTGCTGCAGGCACAGTGTACGAGCATGGAGGAGGGAGGGAAAGCTGACCCGAGGGGTGGTGGGCAGGGGCCACGTCACCGAGGAGCTTAGGCCTGGTGCTGTGTGAGATGACAGACCACGAGCCTCTGCCAGAGCTGCGGTGGCGTGTGTGGGAAGGTCCTGACACTGGACAGATGAGGAAACCAAGGGTCTCAGTGGCCCAGTGACCTCCCAAGGGCTCACAGGACAATCACTGCCAGCTCAAGGCCTCAGTTTCCCTGTCTGTGAAGTGCCTGGCACCAGTGTGGTACCCCGCAGGTCCTGCCTCCCTCCCCTTCAGCCTCAGTTTCTTTGTCCTTTGTGAGGTTTTACCTCCCTCCAGTTCTGAGGCTGCAGTTCCCTACCTCTGTCTGTTGGCTCACCCTCCTGGGCCCAGCCCCAGTGGCAGTCCAGAATGTGCCCAGAGCTGAATGAGTGCCCTCTGGCTCGTTTTTGCTAAGGAGGGCTGCTCCCTTTGTGGGGATCATTAAGCCCAGGATGCCCTAATTTGAGATGCAGGCATTGTGGAGTGGGAATATCCTGGAGACTATGGGGTTCCCTGGGCAGAGGGACCAGCTTCTGGGGCCGAGGATGGGACGTCCCCTGTAAACCTGCGGTGTGCCTGGGCCTCTGCCCAAGCTGATTTGCATGCAGGGCCACGTTGTGGTGGCCTGGACCCAAGCACGTGGTGCTGCAGTGGGCGGGTGGGCAGAGGGGCAGCGTGGGGGCTCTCCCTACCCCTTTGCCACGTCTCATGCCTGAGGGGTCTGTCAGTGCTGGGGAGAGTCAGGAGCAGTGTCTGGCATGGGCCTTGGTACGGCCAGGTGCCTCTGGAGCAGCTGTGGCTGCAGACTGGGTGGCAGGGTCTCGGCTCCTGCAGTGGCTGCCCAGCAGCCTCTCGGAGCCTGCAGGAGGAGCCACGGCCCTGGCCCCAGGCCCCAGGCCCCGTGGAGTATTGTCCTGCGCACACCCTTCAGCATGGTGGCTTGCCGGCTCCTGAGAGCTGAGCTGGGCCGGACGCTTTCTTGTCTTCATGGCAGGGTCAGGGTTGATTTTTTTTTTTTTTTTTTTTCTGAAATAAAAAAATGCAGCAGCCCCGAGTTGACCGGATGTGCAGGCCTCACAAGCTCATGCCCCCAGCTGGGCCACAGACTCCAGGGAATCCGCTCAGTGTGCAGCTTGCTCTGCGCCCTGACCACCATGCGGGGAGGAGGGCAAGGCCCAGATAGCTCTCCCAGGGACCACAAGGCTTGGAGCCTGGGTAGGATGGACTGTCACTCTGATCTCCCAGAGCAGACTTCCTGGCCACCTGGTGTGTCCTGTGGTCCCTGAGGACTCCACCATGCTGGTAGTTGGACACAGCCCTGTGGATGGGTTAGGGCAGCATGGCAGGGGGCCTCACGGGGGGTCTGCGGAGGTGAACCACAGATGACAGACCTATCTCTATTCTCCAGTCCCTGCACACCCTTGCCAACTCCAGTGACCTTAGCTGTGGCTTATTGGGACGGTAGGAAATAAGGTCTGTGTAAGGAGGGCTGGGAACACAGTGTGGCCCGACAGCGCGTGCAGTGCCCTTGTCCCTTTATACCTGGTTAGCCCCTCCTCCCCTGCACAGGGACAGCCCACCCACCCTCCTCCAGGGGTTTTCTGAGAAACCAGGGGGACAGTGACTGAGAAGAGGCTTTTGGAGTCGGTATATGCAGGGTGGGGTCAGCTGCTGCGAGCAGCCCGCTGCCCCGGCCAGGCCTCTCCAGCTCCCCCAGGGCTCAGCAGAGCATAGAGCCCTGGGGGGCAACGGGACCCCTGCAGGGGCCAGTGACTGGTGACGGGAGAGAGCCCTGCCCAGCCCGCCCGACCCTGCCCGACCTCAGAGGCGTTGGTGATGGGGCAGTGTGCTGGGACACCGTGGGGCCTTGTCCCATGCGGCCTGCGGTGCCACAGTCTGGGTTTTCTTGTGGTTTTTCTCTTCAGCAAGTCCATAAGTGGGGCAGAGGAAGGGGGTGTGAGATTTCTTGGTTAAAATCTAGGTTATTGGCAGTGACGTTGCTGGCATCACTGGGTGTGCTGGGGGAGGGAGGCCATGGGGTAGGCAGGCAGAGGGAGGGCCTGTCCCCCACACAGAGCTGCCCTGGGGAGCCGGCCCCCGTGCCCTGAGCTTCCTGCACTGGGCCTGGCCGCCTCTGGGGACAGCTCGGGAGGCCAGCAGTCTGCTGCCCCTTGCCTGGGCCCCTCGAGGGCTGGACAGCACTCCGATTTCTGAGCTGGTGGAATCTGGAGTGCTCTCAGTGCCCCTGTAAGGCGTCCCTTCTCCTTCTGGCCTCAGGTTCCCACCTGTCGAGGGAGAGGTTGGTTGGAGTGACCTCAGGGCCTTGGGGTCGTTGCCCGTCATGTGCCTGAAATCACGTGGAGAGCTGCCTCCCCACAGCCAAGAGTGCGGACGGCGTTTCCGTGCAATGGGCAGAGTCAGGAGGGGCAGCGGCCAGTTGTCTTGGGACCCCAGCCCAGCAGTACTTCTGGCTGCACCTTGTCTGCCTCCTTCATACCTCATATCCTGTACTGTCCTCCACAGGTGGAGCCACCACCTCCGACTTACCCAGTCTCCTCAAAGGACGATCGGTTGTTTTGTTATGTCCTTAGCAATGCTACTGGGGAGGCCTGGGGCCCCCATGCAGTGATGCTTGCCAGCTCAGTCCCCACCTGCAGGTGCCAGCCAGGTCCCCCTCCCCTGGGAGATTGCTGTCACTCACAGGGCAGGGCAACTCACTGCTGGCCTACCTACCCCTCCAGGTAGGCCTTCCAGCCCATGGCAGACGGGCTGGAGCAGGGCGGCAGGGGTCACGTGGCAGGGCCGAGTATCCACACCTACACCACTCCCACAGGCCCTGGGAGCGCTCTGCAGAGCGGCACACTCGAGCACACCAGTGCACATGCACACACACTGGGTCCCCTTCTGGGGCAAGCCTGTGGCCTGCCCTGACGTGGGGTGTGTTCAGACCAGCATCTCCAGAGCACGGACGCCCTGGCAGAGCCCAGTCCTGGGCCCTGGGCAGTGGAAGGGTGTGAGGGCCTCTGGAGGGCTGCAGCCCAGGTAGGTGTCTGCATATCCAGTCAAATCCAGGAGGGCAGAACACCAGGGTCAGCTTGGGGTGAGCAGGGAGTAAGTCCTCCATCCATCCCGGGTCCATCTGGTTTCCCGGGCCAGTGCCATGGTGGCCAGGAGGGCTTGCCGCTGCCTTGTGTGTGCCTTGCCATTGGGAAGACAGGCAGCGTGCAGGTCCCTGGGCAGCTACTGAGCATGGTAGAGCTGTCTTCACCCCAGCCTGTGAGGCCAGGAGGCAGGCGAGGCCCAAGGATGGGAAGGAGCCCAGAGGGCATGCCCAGATCAGCCCCTGCCTGGGCTTCTTGTCCTGTCCTTTGTGAGGGCGGGGGCAGCTGCCCAGCCTCTCTCCACCTCCCAGGTCCCACAGAGCCTCACACCCTCCCCATCTCTGCCCCTCGGCTGGCTCTCAGTCCCCCAGGTGGCAGATGTTTAATGGTGGCCAGCAGCTGTCACTCTGGATACTGAGGCAAAGGCCTGCCTTGGTACTTATGCCAGCTGCGCACATCTGCCAGCCCTTCCTCCGAGGAGCATGGCCTGCCTGTCCTCATTCCCCTCCCTGGGGCTGCCACTTCTGCACACCGTCACCTGCACATCGTTCTTTGGGACAGCAAATTGCCGTCCACCGCTGAGCTCAATGTCCAGCTTTGTGGGCCAGCCTGTGAGGGCTGCCTGAACCCAGGGAAAGTTAGGACCACTCAGGGCCTGTGACAGGCAGCTGGATACACACAGTGGCGCCCCGCCTGCCCCACAGTGCTGATGCCGTGGGACCCCTGGCTCTGAGAGGGAAGCAGCACAGGTTCCTGCTCCAGGTCTGTCCCTTTTCAGTGAGGCCTCTCATCCCTTGGCATCTTCCTATCCCAGGGAGCAAGGTGCTCTGGGCCCTGCGTGACTGGTGCGAGGCCAGGAAGAACCCCTGGCATAGGTGGGCAGCTTTTAAATGCACCTCCCTTTCAAATGACCACCAAGTGGGCGACTCTGACCAAGTAGGGAACATGCCAGCCCCTGTGTGTCTGTCCCACCAAACATGAAGTGACCACCTAAGGTTCCCCAGACACCCCAGGCACTGTCCTGTGGTCACCACTGGGGCCCCACTGGTGACCTCCCTGAATGACTCTGTCCATCCTGTCCTTGGCTTCTGCGTGCAGACAAGTGCTTTGTCACCAGAGGCTCTCTGGCGTCCCATCCCTGGGCAAGTCTGGCTGTTCTAGAGCTTCAGGGTAGGGCAGGCACGTACCCGTGTGCATAGCAGGGCCTTCGCCAGTGTCACCGCGAGGCCTGTGAGGCCATTTCCTCCTCTTGCATTTTGGGTTCTTCCTCAGCAGCATTAATAGACAGCAGAGTACTGTCCAAGTGGTCAGGTCGAGCAGCCTGGTGACCCTCAGGAGACACCCTCCCAGTCCCCATCCCCGGGGCATTGGGGACTCCCGAAATGCTTCCCTGCTGTCCTCCTGCCCCTCCCTGTCCCCAGGCTTGCCCACCTGCTTTCTGTCGCCGTCCCTTGCCCTCGTAGCAGCTGCCTGAGTGGGACCCCCAGCACTCCATCTGCTCTCCCTGCCATGTCTTGGGATTTGGCCACGTGGCAGATGTACCTACTTCCTCCTTTGTCTCCGCCACGTGTTCTGCTGTGGTCTGGCGGGGCCACCAGGGGTAGACCCCCTGCAGGTCTGTGTGGGACCAGGCCTGCTTCTCATGGCTCACCCTGGGAGTGGAACAGCTGGGTCAGGTGCCAGGGGCGTTGACTTTGGTCTGCCACGTGGTCTGCAGTGCCCACAGCCTGGGTGCCGCCTGTCACCTTGCATCCCATAGCGGCTCCTGCTGTGGCCACCTGTCAGGTGTTCCCGTGGTGACTGCTGCCCGGGCACGGCTCTTCAAGGCTCTTGCCCGCTCTTTTTCTTTTTTTCCTGAAGAGTCTTAAGAGTTCCCTCGTGTGCGGACAAATCCTTTGTCAAATGTGCATACTGCAAATGTTTTCTCCCTGTCTGGCCTGTCTTTGGTCACCTCCGTGGTGTCTTTCGAAGACCAGAAGTTTGACACGTGGGTGAAGATCAGTTGCTTGTTTCATTTTCTGGTCCGTGTTTTCTGCAGCCTGTTGAGGAAGCCTTTGTCTGCCCAGCGCTTGGAGCCCGTGTGTGCCTTTGCTCTGCTCCGTGGCCCCTCTCCCTGGGAGCCACGGCACACGTGGCAGGCTTGGTTCTTTCCACATGGTATCCAGGCGCTTGGTTTCGGCGCCAGGCTCATGCCCAGGGCAGGAGGGCCTGGTGCAGCCCTGAGCTGCATGCCCATGGTTGTGACAGATCGCTGCTTTCTGGTACCGTGGCTCTGAACAAGCCCACGTCAGGTGAGCTTGGCCTCGGGTTCCTGACTCAGCTCTCCCTGCTGTGGTTTTTGAGGGACTTTTGCTGACGTGTCGTTAACCCTGTGGAGACAGGGTGGTAGCAGCTCCTTACACTGCAGGCTTCTGTACTTCCTTCTGTTTCTCTTGGCCCTGGCTTCCAGTTTTCAGTGGGTGGATGTCAGTCACTCAGGTGGCAGCTTCACGGAGGTGGGCCCCAGGCCACACCAGTCCCCCCAGAACACTTGGAGCCCTGCAGCCCTCCCTGCACTCAGCCTCCCTCCAAGGAGCCCTGCGCTGGGTGGCCCCCCGTGTCCACAGTCCATAGGTGGCGCATCGGGGCACTGCGGAGCAATGTTGTCTTCATCTGGCCCACGAACTTCTGCTCCTGGCTTCTGCACTGGACCTTGGGGTCGCGGGTGCTGGAGGGGAGGTGATTCTCTTTTTCTCATTAGGTAGCGTTCTGTTGGAGGGACGTGCCATGTTCCATCTGCCAGTTCCTTTGCTCATGGGCAGTGCGTGTTCCCACTTCTTGGCCATTCTGGGCAGTGCTGCTGTGAGCTGGTGCACCCAGGTGCTTGCAGACGACAGTGTTCACGTGTGGCCATGTACCAGGAGTGGGGTTGCTAGGTTGCACAGTTTCCTTTCTCATATTCTGCTTGGTGCTTTTGTGAATCACGTTACTAATTGTTTCATCTTCTAGGTGTCTGTAGGGATGATGCTGGACTCTGAGTGTTGATGCTGGACTCTGAGCGTTGACTCTGCACCCTGTCCCTGTCTCCCGTGACTGGAGTCCTCAGGGCTCCCTGCGGGCTCCTCTCCAGCCTTGGCAGTCTCCTCGGGATGCCCACTCCAGGTTGGATGATAGCAGGAGTGTGGGCGTTGCACCGTGGCATCGTCCCAGGAGCAGGGCAGCCCGTTCCTCCTCCTGGGTGCTGGGGCTGCCAGGGGTCTTGCGTGGATGCCATTCGACACCCCGTGGGTGCTTCCCCCCTCAAAGCAACTGTGGGTTCCTGCTAAGGCTGGCGTGGCGTTGTCTCCGGTGCCATCTGTGCGGCCCCCTGACCCCTGGGCGTCCCTGGAGCAGCCCTGCTTTTATGTATGCGGGATTTGGGTTGCTGATCTTTTCTCCAGGAAGTTTGCTGCTGTGCTCATGGGGGTTTCTCATTGGTAGGTTTCACAGCCACCAAGGTGATGCCAGCCTTATGTCCCTTCTCCTTGGTGCTTTGAGAGAGTGCTTGAGGGTGCCACGTTTTTACCTGTGTTTGATGGAAGCAATTCAGCAGGGAAGGCGTTTGGGCCTGGAGCTCATTAACTCTGGGAAAGTTTTAAGTTCCCCATTTATTTTAGTCACCGGTGTTGCTGCCGCCCGCAGTTCACCTCAGTCCCCCGTCACGTCGGACAGAACTGCCCAGATCCCCTCTTTGGTCTTGTGGCAGCCGCGGTCACCTGTCTCCCACAGAATCGGTCCGTCTGTGCAGTCTGCTTCGGCATTGTGCAGCCAGTCCGGCTCGGTAGCTGGCGTCTTCCCCCCTCTCCTGCCATCCTTGGCCACACACACGCCAAGCCCACGCTCGCACGCAGCCACGCCCGGTCTCGGGTTCTCGTGTCCAGTGTCTGCATGTCGTTGGCTCTTCCCAGGCTTCTGCTTCTCACTCGCCTGCGTCCTGAAGCCCCGCTCTTGTAGATGACGGGGGCTGAACGCTGGCGATCACTTTGTGTTTGGAGTCTGTACACCCTGGGCGCAGATGTGATCTCCCATGGCGTCAGGTCCAGCCTGCTGTCTTGCTCCCGTTCTGTCTTTTTCCTTGTCTCCGGCACTTTCCTTCATTGGATACCTTATGACACTCTTTTTTCACTGCACAGTTGACTTATTAGTTATTCCTCCAGTTTGGGATTGCTCTGGAGTTGACTTTGTCTTACCTCAACCCCTCCTGTTGAACTTCTAAAGCAGAGTCTTCCTTTGCCTCCTCTGGTCCTTTGTGCCATGTTGTCACATTTTATTACTTCATATTCAGGAAGTCTTATGGGTTATCATTTCTTTTTTAATATTTTTTAGTTATAAATGGATCTTTTATTTATTTATTTATATGTGGTGCTGAGGCTCAAACCCAGGGCCTCACACATACCAGGCAAGCGCTCTGCCCCTGAGCCACAGCCCAGCCCCCATTTCTTGCTGTCAGTTATCTCTTGTCACTTTTAGAATTTACGTGCTGTCCAAGTGACTGGCGTACAGTTCTCTGAGGTTAAACAGGTGCGAGGAGCCGGTGGCTGCCCGGCCGAGACGCAGGACAGTCCCAGCACTCCCTCTCACGCTGCCCCACGCTCACCACTCCTTTTCCCTCCTCTCGGCAACCCCAGATCTGTCTTCCGTCACGTAGATGGAGTCGTACGTGCCTGTGCCTTTAGGATCGAGTCCTGGCATCAGAGAGCCCCTCATGCCGTGCTTTTGGGTCTCATTCTTCTCATGGCCGAGCTCGTCCTGCCCTGGGGTGAGACCTTGGTGCACATATCCACTGCTGAGGTACAGGTTCAGGTTCCTGCCAGGTGAGCTGAGCCGCCGTGGAGGAGGCTTTGTGCGCGGGTTTAGGTAGGCACTTAGTTTTCATTTCTGTGGGTAAATGAGGCGAGGGGCGGCCTTGCAGCATGTAGGAGGTGCATGTTAGTGTCACAGGAATCGCCTGCACTCTTTTCCAAAGTGGCCATCTCATTTTTGTCTCCGCTGGCGGCGTGGGGACCCAGGTGCTCCGCGTTCCTCTCCACACTTGAGTTCTTCCCTTTCTTGAGCCATTCTAGTGGGTCCGTAGTAGCCCGCTGCGGTAACCTGCGTCTCTCTGGGCTCACCACGTTGAGTGTCTTCTGTGTGTCTCTGCCCATTCTTGACTTTGGGTCTCTCTTCTAGGTCTGCGGCCCATTTTGAGCTAATTTCTGTATAAGGTATGAAGTGAGGTTTTATGTGTGTGTCCGTCAGCTTCCACGTCAGGAAGAGTTGCCGCGTGGGGAAGCCCCTCTGAATGGGCACACAGGTGCCTGTGTTTCTCTGCCCCCTGCAGAGCTGTCCTGGCATAGATAGGCATCGCTGTGTGGTACCTTATCTTCTCTGGAATTGCCCTTGCCTTCCACCAGCGATGAGTTCTGAAGAACTAGAGAAACATCTTTATAGCACCTTTCTTAAAAACCCGCCTGATGGAGGGATTACTTATGAACAGTCGAGGTCGCTTGTGGGCACTTGTCTCTGTAGGATGCTTTTGCTGGGCGTGGATGGTGGGTTGGCTGTCGCACTGTCGTGTGGTGGACCCCACTGGCTCATGCCTTGGGTTGCAGGAAGCCAAGATCATCTGGTGCACCACCCTCAGCTCTGCCCACTGGACTCCAATTAGACCTTGCGGGCCCCTCCGCTGTCCCTCAGCCCTTGGGCTTTCTCCTCTTGGCCTGTGCACTGGATACTTGCCTGTGTTTCTTCCCATTCTTGGAAGAGTCCGTTTCTGAAGTTCTGTCTTGTTCTTGTGTGTACTTTCCGTGTCTGCCCTCATCGAGTGCCTGTTCTGCTCTTTGGTGCTCCAATCCATTTAAGGAGCCAGCGGAAGCCTGTCTGCTGATGCCACCGCTCAGCCCCTCTTGATCTGTCGACTGGCATTTCTCTCCCTCAGGATCCCTGCCGTGTGGTCTTCACTCGTCTGCTGGTTTTTAGCTGGACGCTGGTGCTGGAGTGTGTGGTGTGGCCGAGTGTCTGTGGTTTCTTGTTGCGAGTCTCACAGTGGCACTGAACCCGAAGCTCAGGCGTGTGTAGTGGTGTCGAGCACCTTCAAGGGCTTCCCAGCCATTTGGACGCTGTCCTTTGTGAAGTTCCTGTTTAAACACTGTGTCCCAGTTTTGCAAAGTAAATTGTTCATCTTTTTCCCAAAACCATCCGTGCTGTTTGCTCTCACTTGGTGTCCTCTGCCAGACACACCTGCTGCGGGAATTGTCTCCACTGCAACTTCTCACTTTATTAATATAGCTTTATTATTATTATTATTATTTTAGTGCTAGGGATGGAATGAAGACCTCGTGTGTGCTAAGCATGTGCTCTGCCACTGAGCTGAATCCCCAGCCCCTCTTAATATAACTTTGATGTAAAGTTTATTAAATTTGTAAATCTTTAACAGCTTTTATATCCTATTTAAAGAACCTTTCCCACCTTGAGATCATTATGATGTCCCCATCTGTAGGGAAAAAAATTGTTCATATTCATTTTAAACTTGAAAAAAATTGCAAGAAAAGTTCAAAGATATGCTGTGAACATTCTTCCCCTGGAGCCAGGTGGACGAGGGCGTCCCCTGCATCATCCCTCCTCCTCCTGACACAGAGCCTTTTCTAATCTTGGGGAGTGAGCTGCAGCCCAAGCCCAACAGGACTTCCTGTTCCGCGGGCACAGCGCCGCGTCCGCTCAGGGAGCTGCTGCGCAGTGCCAGGCGCCCTCTGTGGGCCCGTTCATGCTCACAGCCCCCAGTGCCATCCGGGGCAGCGACATGTCTCTGTGGTGGGTCATGGTGGTCACTGCGGTCCCTTCTCCTGCACTGGTCCCTCACCGGGTCTTTCCTGAGACTGTCTTCCAGAGCCCTGTCTGGTTGCTAGGGAAGTCCACCCCTCTTTTGGGCCTGTGGCTCTTATGCCAAGATGGCATTGGGTGTGGCATGGCTACCACTCCACAGATACCTCGCAGGGGCCTGCCACACCCGCTCGGATCTATATGGTGATGTCACCTTTGGGATTTGGTGGGGGTGGCCTCTGCACCCCGCTTGGCATGAGGGGCCGGGTCACGGTCCTGTGCGTCGGCTGCCTCCCCGAGTCCTGGCATTGGGGTCCTCACCTGCGTCCGTTACAGGGACTGCGAGGAAGGTAATTCCGGCCCACGCCGCTGCTCAGTTGGTTGCAGTCTTTTGTAGCAGAGAGCTTCCCACTGCTAGTGCCTGCTGATTTATTTTATTCCTTCGTCTGTTGTGATGATTTATTTACCATCCGTGTAGATTTTTTTTTAAGCGTTTTCTGACTGTCTTGCTCAGCAAAATCTCCCTGGCTCATTTTACACTTTCCGTTCCCAGCCCGGGAGTCAGTTCTTTTCCCTTTCAGTGGGGAGTGCTATTTATTCATCCACTCGTGCCTTTTTGTAGCACTGAGGCCTCCTGTGCACGGGGCAAACTCTCCACCACTGAGCCACACCCAGCCGGAGTGGCTTTTCAAACCCAAGACCTGGGTCTGGGGTGCAGCTCAGAGCTAAGCACTTGCCCAACGCGTGTGAGGTTTGATTCCAGCACCATGTAAGCCAACCAAAAAAACAAACCAAGGCCTGGGTGCTGGGCTTGTGCATTGCTGCGAGGTGTCTGTTTTTATAATCTTTTAGCAGCTGGAGCTTGAGATTGATGTATTTGTAAATCATTGGGGCCTGGGTTGTGGCTCAGTGGTGGAGCGCGTGCCTCGCACATGTGTGGCACTGGGTTCAATCCTAAGCACCATATATAATAAATAAATAAAATAAGGTATCGTGTCCATCTACAACTAAATTTTTTTTCAAATATAATAAAGACCCATCAATAACAGAAAAAAAAGTTTTTTAAATCATGAGGGCCAGGGTTGCAGCTCAGTGGTAGAGCACTTACCCAGCATGTCAGTGGTCCTGGGTTCCACCCAGCACACACAAAGTCATGAGTTGACATTTGGATGGTAATGCACACCTGCGGCCCCAGCACCTCGGGAGGCCATGGCAGGAGAATTGCTCCATCCCAGGAGTTCAGGATCAGCCTGGGTAGCGCACTGAGACCCCAGCTCACAACAGAAGGCCCAGAAGCATGAGTTCAAGTCGCCGTGTCCAAAGTCGGCCACCCCCCAGGTCCTGCTGGGTGTGAACTCTCCCACATTTGCCTGCTAGGGCATTTAGCTCACAGTGTGTCTGGAACCAGAGGGAGTAGCCCAGGCAGGGCTCCAGCCTGGGTCTTCCATTGTCTCCATCTGTCACCTGCCAGTTGTCACGGGAAGGGCGTTTTCTGCCTGGCACAACAGCGCCCCTCTGTGGCACTCTAGGTGCCTGCTGGGTCCTGCCCTTGAGGCCTGGCCTCCTTGCCTTCTCACCCCACGACTCCCCAGAGCTGGGTTGGTTCCTCTGGAACGCCTGGCTGCACTTTGCATTTTCATATGCTTTTTGGCACCACGCCGTGTTTGCCAGCTGGAATTTGGGGTTGCATCCACTCTGCAGGTCAGTCTGGGGCCATCTGACATCTTCACAGAATTGGGTCCTCTAGTCCCTGGATGTGGTGTATCCCTCCATTTACTCTTTTTCAAGCTTTTGGGGCAATGTGTTCTAGTTCTCTTACAACCTTTTAAAGATTTAGGAATTCATTTTTTTTTTTTTTTTGTCCTAATTACATGATATTTAAGGTTCCCTTTTGGATAACATACAGAAAAAATTACTCCACACCTGTGATCACCTTGCCAAATGTACCAATTTGCTCTAATAATTGGTGTGCAAGCCCCTTTGGATTTTCTGTGTATGTAACCACCCGCATACTGACCAGACAGCTGTAAGTCCGGCCTTAACCTTTGCTCTGCTTTCTTGCCTTCTTGCCTCCTGGACTGGCGGAACTTCTTGTACACTCTTGTCTCCTTTCCAAATTCAGGAAAAGCTTTCGATACTTTATTTCTTGCAGCAGCAGAGATGGACTCAGGGCCCTGTGCTCGAAGTGCTGGACCCTGAGCTCACTCCTGCTGGGGGACATTAGAATCGCTGGGTGGATGTTCCTTCAGAACCTTGATGTGATACATTCTGTCAGAATAAGGACATCTTCTCTTCCTAGGTTAGGAGTTTCTCCCAACAAGTAAGTTGAAATTCCACCTAAGTTTTTCTCTAAACACAGTCAGGCAATGCTTAACAACGGGTTCGCGGTGGGAACATCTGGGTGCTTCTACACAAAGTTCATAACCGTCTTGGGACCACCTGCTGTGTGTGGTCTTTCCTGGACCTGGAGGACTTTTTGTGGGACTGTTAATGAGCTTAGTTACATTGGTTGCTTTTTCAAGTATTGGAGCAACTTTGTATTCCTTTAGTAAATGCAACCCAGTTTTGATGTAGTGTCCTCCTGTTCCTGCCCCCGCCCCTGTGTTAGTCTCTTAGAAGAGGGCCTTGGGCAGAAGCCACCAGTGGGGTGCCCCGTGTCCAGGGGTTGCTAACTCAAGGGAAATCACCCATCCCTGGCCAGACCTGAGCCCCAGCCCCAGAGGTGGTGCTGAGGATGGTCCTGGCTTGTGCACTGGGAAATCTGCCCCCTACGTGCCCCCCAGTGGGCCTTGGATCCATGTGACGGCCCAGTGGCACCCCTGTGCGGGCTGGGCCTGCTTTCCTATTTGCTAATATTGTCTTCAGGACTTTCTTGCCGTTGCCCTCTCATTACCTTAAGGGAAATATCTTGTTTTGATATCAAGGTTATCTGCCTTCTAAGACAAACTGATCCTCGTGCCTGGTCTTCCCGGGTAGCTGGAATTGCAGGTGTGGCCACTGTATCTGCTGACTTCCCTCCTTTTAGAGTTTTTATTAAAGATCTAGAAGAGTTTGTGTTTTGCAGTTTGGATTCTGTGCAGGAGGTAATTATTTAGATCGTTTCTTCACTTAAACTGGAACAAGCTCAGAATTTCCATTTCTTCGTGTGTCAGTTTTGGCAAGTCGTGTTTTCCAGACGTTCACCAGCTTCATCTGACGTCTCCTCTGTTAGGAGGCAATTGTTCTGTGATGCACTGCCTCACAGGGACCAGCTCCGTCTGTCCCAGGGCCCACACAGCCCACAAGCTAAGAATGGAGAGCAGATTTTTAAAAATATATATTTTTAGTTGTAGATGGACACAAATCTTTATTTTGTTCATTTTTATGTGGTGCTAAGGATCTAACCCAGTGCCTCTTGCTTGCGAGGCAAGTGCTCTGCCACTGAGCCACCACCCCAGCCCTGGAGAATCATTTTCTAAAAACAAGCCAGAGCACAAGCCCGAGCTGCACGTGCCCCTCAGTGGAGAACCTGTCCTATCAGGCCTTTTTGGGACCCTGGCCACCCTCCCGCACGCTGCTGCTCATGTCCTTGGGTCACTTGTCATGTGCCTCATCCCACACACTGCAGGTTTCTGTGCTTGCTCATCGGTGCCTCGGCCTTTAAAACATGCCCTTGGAGCTGCACTGTCCCGGTCAGCCCTGCCTGCTTCCGTCTACCATTTTTTCTTTTTCTTGTCTTTGGTGCTGGGACTGAACCAGGGACCTCCCACATGGTGAACACATGATGGGCCTCTGCACTGCATCCCCAGTCTCAACAGATTTTGAAATGTTGTCTTTTCTTCATTGTTGTCCAGATGAAGGTTTTCTAATATACGAAGACCCCTCCCCTTGACCCTGGAGTTATGCAGCAGTTCAGGAACAGC
Source organism: Sciurus vulgaris (assembly GCF_902686455.1). Taxonomy (NCBI): domain Eukaryota; kingdom Metazoa; phylum Chordata; class Mammalia; order Rodentia; family Sciuridae; genus Sciurus; species Sciurus vulgaris. Next base: position 89,377,377 of record NC_136476.1, on the reverse strand, counting down.
AGTTTCTGAATCCCTGCCAGACCGCCTCCTTGCTCTGGCCCTGGGGGGCTTGCTCCGTGCCCTGCATGGCGAACAGATGCACTGCAGGGAAGTGCCAGCCTACCCAGCAGGCTGCACCAAGGATCGAGGCAGAGCTGGTCACCTTCAGGTGGCGGGTCGTCTTGGCTGAACAGAGACGGTGTGTGCCACTCCACTCAGCGTGTCCTGAGCAGCTCCTGCTGGCCGTGCTGGTCACAAGCTTGTTTCTTCTTCCTGTGGGACTGGTGCACTTACCGTACAGGAAGTCCCTTCTCCACTGCAGTAATCTTGCTGTCATACCCACGTGGGCTGCTGCATGGCTACCGGCTCCACCTGTGACATTCTCCTGGCATGTTTTTTTCCATCCTTTCTTGACTTTCAACGTTTCTTTGTCCTTTGGTTCATTTCTTGATGGGGTCTCGCTGTGCTGCGCAGGCCAGCCTGGGCTCCTGGTCAGGCGATCTGCCCTGCCTGGCCCTCTGCGTGCCTCTTGCAGCTCTGACTTTGGAGCTGTGCTCCAGTCTCACTGGCTTCTTGGGGCAACCTCGTTCTTTCTGGGTCTTACCAGCAACTTGGGGCTGTGCCTATGCCGTTTCCTTCCTGGCACTTTGTGACACGGATGTGTTTGGTCCACACGTTCGGAGGGCCGTGGGGTGGTCCCTCATGGAGGTTTTAACCTGCACCCTCACCTGGCCAGTGACGTGCAGCATCTTTTCAGTCCAAGCTTCCGTCTGTGGCTGTGTCTGTCTTGAAACTGGGCCATTTTCCTTCTGTTGAGTGTCGAGAGCTCTTTACAGTTTTGGGCACGTCTTTGTTGGACGTGTGCTTTGCTGACATTCTCCCCCACCTGTGGCTGTCTTGTTTTGCTCACCTTCTTTCACAGAATGGAGGTGTTCCGCTTTGGTGGGGTCCACAGTATTGTTAGTTTTGTTAGGGGTTCTGCTTTGGGGTCCTGGCTAAGCTTTTGCCTAACTCCAGATGCCAAGGCTGTTTCCTTCTGAAAGGCTTTTGTTGGGCATTTAGGTCTGGGATCCATTTTTGTACCTTTTGTGCTGGTTCGAGGTCAGCTCGAGGGTGGCTTTGGTTTGGTTTGCATGTGATTTGAGTAGTCACCTCCGTTTGTTGAGGGGTCTGTTACTACACTCACTGAGCAGCCTGTGCCCCTTGGTGGAAACCAGAGGCGCACCTGTGGGGTCTACTTGAGGGCCGCTGTCTGTGCCCTGGAGCTGCGTCTGCCCTTGTGCCGCACCGCATGGCCTTGATGACTAGCTGCACAGGGAGTCTTAAAACCAGAGTGTGAGTCAGCGCTTTTCTGTCAGTTTGGGTGTGTGTTGTATGCTTCTCTGTAATTAAGAACTGGGGCTTCATTTCCCTGTTCTGCGTCTTCGGGGTGGTGCATACTTCTGTGGGCCTGCGTTCCTTCCTCCTCCCTCCCCTGCCCCAGGGCTCTCAGGACTTCTAGAAGGGTGGCCAGTACCCATGGCAGCCAGGACATGGGCTGGGGTTCCTTGGTGAGGATCCCTGGGGTGCGGTCCCTGTGCCACCTGCCGTGGCACCTTCTGGGTGGGTTCCCAAGGGCGTCTCAGGCATCAGGGACTGGGATCTGGGACCACATCAGTGCCTCCTAGTGGGCAGAGCCCATGTACCGCCCATGTACCGGCCTGGTGTACTCTGCTGCAGAGGGTCTGTCAGAGGGTCCAGAGCCCCAGACAGTGACAGGGAAGCGGAGGGGCCAGGGCCCCCCACCTGCACCCCCATTCTTCCACTTGTTCTCTTCTGGTGCTGAGCTGAACCTGGAGCCTCACGCATGCTGAGCATGTTCTACCTGAGCAACATCCCAGCCCCGCCTTTTGTCCTTTTTAAAAGTGTTTTTGTTGGGATAAAATATGCAGAATATAAGGTTGGCTATGACAATCATCTTACATGCATGTGCTGTCCCCCAGCACTTCCGTCTTCCAGCTCAACCCCTGTCCCCATTGCATGGACCCCCGCCCCATCCCCTGAGTCAGGTGCCTCTGGGGACCCACACAGGTGCAATCCCACACGATTTGTCCTTTGGTGTTGACTGGTCTCCCTCAGCTCCAGGTCTGCAAGGTTCCTTTCCTTTTCGGACGTTGGGTCCCTGTGGTGTCTGTCACCCAGGCTGGGAGCTGCAGGGCCTTGAAGGCTCACAGGGCCCCTTGATCCCAAGTCAGGAGCCCTGGGGAAACACCCACATGTTTCTCGACCACCTGGTGTTGGCTGCAGCCATGTGGTCTGAAGCAGGCATTCGCCTGCACCCCCAGCTGGCGCCCCATCTGCTCAGATGAGCTGCTGCTCCATGTCCCTCCCCTGTGGCCTGTGGGACTGACCCACCTGTGCGGAGGGCAGTCGGTCACCTCTTCGTACACACAGCCAATGGCCCCTCACAGATTCTCTTCCTACAACACAGTCCTGGAAATCACAGTTCTATCCACAGGGACCTTGATGGTGAAGGCAGCAGCTCCTCCAGGGGACCCCACAGGGACCAATCCTGGGGTGACAGGAGGCCACCAGGTGTAGGGGACCTTGTGTGATCTGCAAGGTCCCTGCCCTGCTCACAGTTCACCCAGGGTCCCCTGCAGGCTGCAGGGACAAGCCGCCCCACCTCCCCTGTGAACAAGTCTCTGGGTTCTCCTTTAATACCCTCCCAGCTCCAGGTGGTGGCTGCAGCCCCTGATTGGCGATCGGGGGCTGGGTAAGGGGTGAGGGGTAGAAGTTCAGACACCTTTGCAGAGGAGCTGCAACTCAGTTCAGGGTATTTTTAGCCACGGCAGCATCCGACACTCGGCAAGGCAGAAATAGAAGCGGTTTTTTGGGTGTTCTGGTGCTGACAGGCTCTGGCTGTTGGGGAGCCGGGCTGGGGCTGGGGAGGGGCATGCGTGCCGAGCGCAAACAACTTCTGCTGTTGAGAAAAACATCTCCAGGCAGGGGAGTTGTGGATGGGGAGCGCGCTATGTAAATGCCACTGTGCAGCTTGGCCGCTCGTCTGCATGTGTAATCACAGCAGGCTGAGCGGGGCGGGGGGCGGGTAATTATGTTTTAAAATATCACCCGGATTGTTTTCTGTATTCCCTGAGCCCCCAGGGGGTTCCAGGCCTAAGGATTCTCCCATGCTCCACTGGTGGGAACTGCCACTTGACCCTGCTGACCCTTGAGCGGCAGGAGGGGCTGTGGGTCCATCCCTGTAGCCAGCCACCTTCCTGGCTTCTGCGCTCATCTTGGGGTGTCTTTTAACTTTCGGAGACTCCTCCTTCTTCCTGGAATCCAGCCACAATCAGACTGAAGTGCACAGCGTGGTCGTCCTGAGCTCTGGTGGTTGCCACCCAGGGAGGGGCCTGAAATCATGTAGGGACAACTGGAGGCCCTGGGGTACCTGGGAGTAGCACTGGGTGATTCCAGACCCTGGAGATGGAAGATAAGCTGCAGGTGGTCTCAGCACCCTGCCCTGCTCCCACCAGGCCCTTGGGACTATGGCCCATCCCATGGTCTCCTGCAGCTACTTGCTGTGGTTTTGGGTGGATGGTATTGCCCTGTTACCCAGGTGCTGGCCTGCGGGGACTGGGTGGCCCTGACTCCTCCCCTCAGAAGCTTGATGGGAAGATAACTTGCAGCTAATTCCTGCTGGAGGTTCTCCCCTGACACGAGCTCTTCTGGAGCCCTCCACAGCAGCCCCTGCTGAGACCTTGTCTTGTGGCCCCTAAAGGGGGTCTTGGTGCAGGGATGAGTACTGGCCTGGCTGGAGTGGCAGGTGCACCTGCTCTGACCTTGTGTCCACGTCTGAGTCTCCTGCCTGTCCCCCCTCAGGGCCAGCAGGTTCTGGGTGTCCAAGTACCAGATCCTACGAGCCCCTCCCCCACACACTTCCAGCCCCCTGAGGTTGACAAGGGGCCTGCTACCCTTGCCAAGCAAGGGCTCTCTCTGTGACCCAGGGTCCTTTCCTACCCACAGACCTCCCTGGTGGCCTTCACCTGTGGCCTTGCCCAGCCATGCATGAGGAACAGGTAGCACTTCTTGATGAGGGTCTCTGACCAGGGTCCAGGTGACTGTCGCAGGACACAGGGACGAGCAAGGTGGTGCCTTGCCCTGTCTGTGCAGGTCGCTGTGTGTGCAGCCTGCCAGGTCTGAGTCAGGAGTGTAAGCCTGGTGGCCAGGGTGGGGCTGTGTGGAGAGACTGGTTCTGCTGGAGTCCTGCTGGCCTGCTGCTGACCCTGGGGGTCAGGGCAGGGGGTGTGGCAAGGCTCACTGGGACAAGGGGCAGCAGGGACATTCAGGGGCACATTGGCAGCACTGAGTAGGCTTTGGGAGTGGGACTGCATCCTTGGCCTTACAGCACTGAGGTACCCAGTAAACGGTGGATAGGCAAGGGGTCTTGGTCCAGCCTGCTGTGAACACTAGAGGGGACCCTGCATCCCAGCTGTGGTGTCCTGCTAGATGACCTGGCCAGGCCAAGCTGCTGAGGAGGCCTGGGGAGGACCTGGACACCCATGCTCAGGGCAGAGCCGATGCCGCTGGCTGGCCACCCTGCTCTCTAGGGATGGCACAGGCACATCCAGGGGGCCCGTCTTCTCTGGGCAGTGCAGTGGGGTGCACACTGCAGAGCTGCAGGCCTAGGGCGGTCCTGGGGCCCTGGCTGTCCACTCCAGCAGTGGCCTGGCCAGGAACATTCCCAGATAGCAGGAGACTGGAGCCGCTTACGGTGACACTCCGTGTGCCTGGCTTCTTACTGTCAACAGGCATTTACAGACCAGCTCCTTGCACTGATGTGGTTTGAGAGGCTGCGTCCTCCTCGCATGCACCAAGTCCCTTGGTCCCCTCCTGTGAAACAGGGCTGCTTATGCCCCACTGCCTCTTGCACGGAGCTGATGCGAGGAGAGCCGGGGTCCAACAGTGCTTGGGACTTCCTTTCAGCTCCTGGCCTCCACTTCTGCCAGTTTTCCCAACACTCCACCTGGCTCAGTGGCATAGGCCCTGCTGGTGCCAGCCCTCTCTAGCCACAGTGCCTCTGGCTGATCTGTCCTGCCGCCTGCTCCTGGCTCATGCCCCCCTCTGACCTCCCGCTTGGTACCAGCCCTCATTCCCACCTGGCCTGCAGCCCCTGCAGGTGGACACCTCCTGGGAGTTGCCTCCAGCCCTCAGTGTCCTGGTCCTGGGTGGCTGTCCCTCACTGGCCACCTTCTGCTCACTCACTCAGGCTTCCCTGCAGGGCAGGACCATGCCAGCAGGACATGCTACATTCAGCAGCCTGGAGGATGGCTGTAGTGGGTCTGACTTGGCCCAGGCTGGCACAGAGCAGGTTCAGCCCCAGGCTTGGGGAAAATGGTGGGCGGGCACAGGGCAACCCAGCCTGGCCAGCAGACATCCACCTGAGCAGGTGATTCCTGTGCTGCAGTGCAAGAGAAGCCAGAGCCGGTGCCACTGGAGAGCCGCTCCTGCGTCCTCATCCGCCGTGACCTTGTGGCGCTGCCTGCCAGCCTTATCAGCCAGATTGGGTACCGCTGCCACCCCAAGCTCTACTCAGAGGGCGACCCTGGTGAGAAGCTGGAGCTGGTGGCAGGTGAGGCCGCCCCACCCTGTCTATTGTATGCAAATGTCCTCTCTCCCTGTTATTTTTTTCAGAGCTATGAACAATGTACTCATCACCAATCAGTCAAAGAAAAAAAAAAGAACATCTTAAATTTCCTCTAATTTCCTTTTAGAAGAATGTGTCATTAAGAGGAGTTATTCAATTGAATTAATTTAGCATTTTAATTGCATCCCCTGGGCTGGCGGCCTTGCTGATTGGCAGGGCTGCGTCTGTGGTGTTAATGCAGGTCACAGAGTGAGTGTGTCCCCGTAGTCCACTATTCTGCCTCCTGTTTGAGTGTCCAGGGCAGCCTTAGAGGGTGGTGACCAGAGGTTCCAGGTGGCAGCTCTCAGTCCAAGGTGAAATTCCACAGGAACCAGGAGCGTGGTAGAGTCCAGAGCCCAGTGGAGCCACAGCCTTGCCAGGACCTGGTCTTCCCCGAGCTGGATTCCTCTGGTTTCCCAGCTCCCTATAGGATTTTAGGGCTGCTCAACAAAGAGATAAAGATTCATGGTGGGGCTGGGCTGGGGCTCAGTGGTGGAGCGCTTGCCCAGCGTGTGTGAGGCCCTGAGTTCGATCCTCAGCACCACATAAAAATAAATAAATTAAATAAAGGTCCATTAACAACTAAAAAAAATATTTTATTAAAAATTTCATGGCACTGTCAGTGCATTGGGCCCTTGAGCCATTTTCTGGTAATTTTTTTCCCTTGGTTTGCCCAGAAAGTCCCAATTGCAGGCTGGACAAGATCCCGAGGGCGCCTTCCCTCAGCCCCAGCACCAGGCTGTCCCCCTCGCCCGGCAGCCTGGCCTGCTCCCTCTGCACCCAGCCTTCACACCCTGTGCCCCTGATCCTGTCCCATGTACCCTCGGCTGGGAACCACTGTCTGGGGCCAGCTTCACCAGGCTGCAGGTGGGCCACCAGTCGCCTCGGCTGGCCTTGCCTTTCAGCTCACAGGGACTCACAGCTTCCTGAGTACAGCTTCCTGGGTGGGGTGTGGTGGTGGGGGTTGCTCTGGTGAGGGTGGGGCGGGGACGCACACTACGTCATGCCCTCCTGTTTCTGATGGCCGCAGCTGCTCCTGTGCACGGCCTCTTCCAGGGATTGTTGGTGTCAGGCTGGGCCATCTTGAGCACTGGCAGGATCCCAGGTGGCTTCTGGAATCTCCCATAGGTGTGGCCCCAGGAGGAGGTGCCTTCCACCCCCGCCCAGGCAGCCTGTTTTTAAGGTGTGGGGTGCTGGGGGGAGAGATGTTCAGAGTGGGGTAATCTGAGTCGTGCCAGCCAGGGTCTGGCAGGAGGGTCTGTGGAAGGATTGGGGGAGGAATTCGGGGCTCCTGGGAGCTGGATGTGTGGACTTCAGTCCAGGAGGGCTGAGACTGCGGTCCTCAGAGTAGATCCCTGGGGAGCAAGAGAGGGTTCCTCCAGCTGTACTGACACCTTTTCCAGGGCCAGAACTGGCCCTGAGGCTGCCAGGTGAGGTTCCCAGGTGGGAGCAGGTTCCTCCTCACCCCTGAACTGATAGCGCCACGGCTTCTTCCCTGAGGGGTCTTCAGTGTGGTCCTCAGTGCTTCATCACAGATCAGATGCTAGAGACCCAAATAGGAGGCCGAGCCATGTGACCTGCAAAGGCCTGGGTACCCTCCAGTCTTTTTACCCTGCTCCTTCCTCTACACAGTGGGTGACCCTGTGCGACTCTGATAAGGTGCCCTCACTAGGTGGCAGTGTCCGGTGTGGACACAGGCCTCCCCATTGCTCAGGTAGGTCCAGCTCTCTGGAGGTTCTTTGCTCATCAGGCCTTGCGGGGCTCCTGGGGTGTCAGAGCAGGGGCCTCCCTGGCCACTCCTCTGCCCTGGGCTGGATTCTCCTCCACACACCTGGGGGATGTCAGCTGGCCCAGATGAAGTGCTGAATGTCTCCCTGTTCACTCCCTGGGAAGGGACTGGACAGAAAGCAAACCCAGGACTGGAGCCAGCCCCTTAGAACGTACACCCAGGGAGCTGACCAGGGCTGTGGTGGCCATGTCCAGCTAACAGGGCCTCAGCCCTACAGGGAGAGCTGGGAGCTAGGGTGTGTTGAAAAGTGGCGTGGATGCCATCCCAAGCCCTTGGAGTCCCCACTGTGCATGGTGGCAGGTGGCCTTGGTGGAGCATGTCCTGGGGACCAGCAGCTGGGAGCTGAGATTGCTCCTACCAGAGCACGAGTCCTGAGACCCTTGGGCTCTGCTCACCTCTTCTGGCTCTTAGAGGTTGTGTGCCTTGGGTTTCGGGTCATAAGGCCACAGGTCTAACATATTGCTGTCTGCTGACCACAGGCTCCGGGGTCTATATCACACGTGGCCAGCTCATGAATTGCCACCTCTGTGCAGGTGTGAAGCACAAGGTCTTGCTACGGAGGCTCTTGGCCACCTTCTTCGACAGGTAAGTGGGAGGTTCAGAAGTGTGCAGGGTCAGAAGGTTCTCCTGTGGCTGTGATCAGTCTGGTCATCAACATTGAAGGTTCCCCTCATCTTCCTGACTTCACAACATAGCCTGTTAGTGTGAGGACAGGGGAGGCTCCGGGAGGGTGACCAGTCGCCTTGGACCAGGGCTTAGTCTAGAGAGGGGCCAGTATTTCCCAAATGGCTTTCCCATGTGAGGGAAAGCTCTGTACCTGTGGTACAGTGGGCAGCAGAGCTCCTTTTCCATGCCAAGGCAGCTCACTCGGTGACCCAGAGGCCCTGTGAATGAGGTTCAGGACTAGCCCATCAGCTTCCTGGCCCAGCCGATCAGTCACTCCCTAAGCCCCAGGGGCTTTGTCCCTTAGAGGGAGGCTGGGCCTGCTCCCCGCATGGACCTGACCCTTGTGACAGGCACACCAGTCCCAGGGGACCACAGCGAGGGGGCTTCTCCTTGAGTCCCCTCTGGCCTGGCTGCTCACCCATCTCCCTCCCACACTTCGGCAGGAACACCCTGGCCAACAGCTGTGGCACAGGCATCCGCTCGTCCACCAGCGACCCCAGCCGCAAGCCACTGGACAGCCGAGTCCTGAACGCTGTGAAGTGTGAGTGGGCCCTGGGATTCCTGGAGGGTCTCTTGGGAATTTGGAAGCCCCCTCATGTTCAGATCCCAGCCCCAGGAAGGCTGGGTGGGCCCCGGGGTCCCCTGGCCACGCTCGGCCTGCCCAGGCGCTGGGCAGAGGAGGAAAGGAGCTGTCTCGAGGTGTGAGCGTCCTTGGTAGGTTTCCAAGCTGATGAGTTCAGCTGCGGAACTATTTTAATATGTGAAATAGATCTAATTTTCCTTTTTGAACAAAACCCCTTATTTACATGTTGAGGTTATTTTGAGCCTTTGCCATCTGTTCGGCCGGCTTCTGCCTCCCGCTCCTGGGTGGTGGGGCGGAACCCGGTTCTTCTCTGTGGCAGACCGCTGCCCGGCTCCACACCCCAGATGGGGAAGGAGCCGCTGTGCCCAGCACAGGCAGACAGGCCGAGGACACGGCCTTCCACAACCAGTGGCCCAGGAAACACATTCTCTTTCTTAAAAGATCCCTGTGAGCAGAAGGTCCTGTTTGGCAGGGGCCTTGGCAGCCAGTAGTAACAGTCCCAAAGTGCCGGGCCCCAGGACTTTCTGGGGTCAGAGCTTCTTGCTGTTTTGCGGACCTGAGCTTGGCCTTTGTTGTGGCTCCTGGTGGAGAAAGGAGAGTATTTCCAAACTGATGGCAAGAGCCACGGTCTGTAGCTCGTGAGGACGGGGAGTGTCCTTGTTGCGCTGACTTCTCACTCCTTGTCACCTGTGAGAAAGACCCCGCAGTGGGTCCCAGTCTGCAGGTGGGGAGGCCTGGAGAGCTTAAACAGGTCCGGTCTGGGTGGGCAGGGGGCTGTCCCAGACTGAGCAGGGAGAAATGGACAACTGCTCCCATGGCTGGACCCATGGGCCACTTGGCCCGCCAGCCGGAGGGTGGTTGGGACGGGTCCCTGGCTGTGGGATTGGCTGCTGGCCAGCAGGGTGTCTCATGCCCTCCGCTCCCGCCCTGCCCTTGCAGTGTACTGTCAGAACTTCGCCCCCAGCTTCAAGGAGAGCGAGATGAACGTGATCGCGGCAGACATGTGCACCAACGCGCGGCGCGTCCGCAAGCGCTGGCTGCCCAAGATCAAATCCATGCTGCCGGAGGGCGTGGAGATGTACCGCACCGTCATGGGCGCCTCAGCCGCCAGTCTGCCCCTCGACCCCGAGTTCCCGCCCGGGGCTGCGCAGGTGTTTGAGCAGCGCATCTACGCGGAGCGGCGAAGCGAGGCCGCCACCATCGTGGCTCTGAGAACTGACGCTGTGAATGTTGACCTGAGCGCCGCTGCCAACCCCGCCTTCGAAGCCAGCGAGGAGGCTGACGGGGCTGGCTCGGTCATCCAGGAGGTGGCCGCCCCCGAGCCTCTGCCCGCGGACGGCCAGAGCCCGCCGCAGCCCTTCGAGCAGGGCAGCACCAGCTCCAGCAGGCCCCAGACGCCAGCAGCCACAGCCACGAGAAGGCCGGAGGGCACCTACACAGGGACTTTGTAAGGGCCCGCGCGCCGCTCACGGGGGCCGAGGACTAGAGCTGCTTGCATGCGTTACTAATGCAGACAAATGTGATCAAGCCACTTACCTACTGAACTGCTACTGCTGCCTGACAAATGTGATTTTTATTCTGCCTATATTTAAAATGGATGAAGGAAACAAACGCATCGTTATACTGTAAACAGCTAGGCCCCTGGCCATGCTCTGGGAGAAGGGCCCAGGGCCCCTCTGATACCCGCCAGGTCAGTCTCCTATTGTAGCTGTCCCCTCCTGCTTCTTGGGGAGGGGGCCAGAGGCCCAGGCCCCCGTGCCCAGCCCTGCCCCTGCCTTGCCCACCTTCCTGCTCCTCCTGCCCCGGAAGAGGAAGCTGGGCAGCAGTGGCCTGTGACAGGTGGACCCAGGACACTCCGTTTCTTATCATGGGGACCCCACCGGGGCACTGGGGCAGCACAGGGCCGTCTGGGGCCAAGCTCCCTTGTTTTCCTTCTTCCTGAGACACCGCCTGTATGGGTGTGTGCATGTGTGTGTGTGCGCGTGCGTGTGAGTGTGTGTGTGTGCAGGGACCAGTGACAATGGTGCGGAGGTGGTCGTTGGCCACCTGGGGTGGGGGAAGAGGCCTAGTTCCCACCACCACCACCACCACCATGTCCTTACTCTGCCCACCCTTGGTCCTGTGGCTCCTTGGTCCACCTGAAGCCCCAGGGGTTGGCCTGCTGACCCCCAGGGTACCACTGGCTCCAGCATGGCTACCTGCCATCCCATGGATTGGGGTGCCACCCTGTGCCCACCATGGGACGCACGCAGCTGGCCTTGCCCTCGCCACCCTGACTCCCCAGCCACTCTGGGATTTTTACTTGTTTGGTGTTTTTGTTTAGTTCAGATCTGTTTCATATATTGGAATTTTTCAGACCCAACAGAGCAAAAAAATTGGGGAGGGACAGTGTTGCTAGTCCCAGTCTACCGCATGCTGGGATAAGTCTATACCCACGTTCCCCCAGCCCGGGCCAGGGCCCTGTCGCCTCCTGTTGGAGATGGGGCCCCAGGTAAGTGCAGCCAGGATGTGCGAGGCCAAACTCAGGGGTCCCGGGGCTCTGCTGGCAGCTCAGCCACCTGGGCAGAGCCAGGGTGGGATGGCCCCTGCTGAGCTCCTCACTCATGCCACAGGTGACTCTGGGTGTCCAAGACTGCAGGGGTGGGCAGCAGGCTCAGGCCTGAGCTAGGACAAGCTGCAGGTGTGGATCCCAGGTGGACTGGAGGGCCAAGAGATGACAAGGGCGGGTGGGGGTGTCGGAGAGGGCTGTGGGGGACAGCTGGCCTGCTGGAGCCTGGAGTGCTCAACTTGACCTTGAAGGCTGTCGTTTCCATGGTGGGGCCTGGACTGTGAAGTGCTCACGGGGCCCTTTGCCCAGGCATCTCTTCCTCTGTCTTGTCCAGGGACTGCCTGAAGAGCCCAGGCCACTCCCAGTGTGGCCAGGGACCCCCATGCTAAGACTTGAAGGGTCTATTGCTCCCTCCGTCCATCTTGAGCTCAGCTGTCCCCTCTTGTGCATGGGCAGGCTCCCCCAAGCTGCAGTGCTGGGCACAGGGTCCAATATGGGGAGACCTCCTTGGGGCCCCCTCATACACTGGCCCAGCCACAAGCACGTGTCTTCCCTCCACAGAGATGCAGTAGCTTTGGAAAGGGAGTAAGGAGGACCACAGGCGGGCACGACAGGATCTGGCCGTGGCCCCTCTACCTGCCCCTTGGGACCCAAGTCCAGGGAGATCCCAGGCCTGTGTTGCTGGGGTGCTGGGTGGCAGCAGGACCACTCTGACCAGCTCCTAGAACCTCCAGGTGTAGAGGTGGGTCTCCCTCTGCCTCCCTTGTCACTGTGGGCTCTTGTGGGTTGGAGTCCCCAGGGTGCCCTCTCAGAACCTGGACCAAGCCTTCTTGGCACGGGGAGGAGGCTGCGGGGCAGTAGAGGGGGTGATGGGTGAGGTCAGGCTGCGCCCTGGTCCCTCTGAGTTTTCCTTCATCTGCCCCCACCCCTGATTTGCACTTTAATTTGACCATCCCTGGGGACCTTTGGGAGGTGGACCCACCTGTCCTGGCTGTTGACAGAAGGGCTCTCTCTCTCCCCTGCACTCCAAAGTGGGCACGGTCCTCCACCCTGAGCCAGCACAGGGAGGGTGCCGCTGGCCACTGCAGGAGGCGGTGGCTGCACAGAACGCCTGACCACTGCTCGGGCTAGCACAATGTCCTGTGACCTCTGTCCCTTAATTGTTTATAACCGCCGTCTGTTTTGTTGTTCTGGTTAAGGAAGGCAAGAGCTATAGGTAAGACTTAAATAATAATAATTCAATGTGAATGGGTTCTGAGCTCTCCCTGTGCCCCAGGCGGGCCAGGCCGAGCGTTTTGCACTAACGTGTCCACAGGGGACATGGTCGGGAGCGTTTGCAGACGTGCGTGGCCGATGACTGTACCTGCCGGGGGCGCTCCCTCCGCATCCTGAATGTACCTCGGGGCAGGCGGGTGGGCAGCGGGCCTGGGCTCGGAGGGACCTTCCAGAGTGCCTTAGCATCTTTTGATCATTTTTCCCAAGGAAAACCAATTAAGGAAACCGGACCCTCCCCCCTCCTTTGTTTACAAGATGACTAATTCCAGAATCGGGGGCTGTCTTGTCCTGCGCGCGTGACCCTGACTCATCCAGACCCTGTAGACCAGAGATGAGCCACTCAGTATTTATGAGATGTCTGCACCTTTATTCCCAAGCTTGACTACTAGCAATACGCATATACTATATAGAGTCTATTATAGAGCTAAGTTATATTGGCGCCTTTTCCGGGAGGACAGTCGGGACTGGACTGCATTGGAGCTGCTGAGGCGGGTGACCAGCCTGGGGTCCAGCCGCCGCTCCTGCCCTCCCCTGCCCTTCCAGAGGGGACAACCCTGGAGGCAGCTGGGGACAAGTGCAAAAGGTCCAGAGGAAGGGACCAGAGATGGGACGGATACTGTGAGCTGGAAGGGGCTGCCCGCCTGGCCGGCGCTCCTCGTACTTGAATTCTGTCTTGTTTTCTGCACCAGGTCTGCTCACCGAGTTGTCTGTGGTCGCTTCAGTTTGCATCTGATTTGGTGTCTTACTTTGCCCCAGTGTGGACACAGCTGTGTGTGAGAGGCCAGCAGGGAGAGACCCTCCGGGGTGCCCTGCACTGTGTGACTGCTGGGTGGGTGGAGGGAAACCGACTGTGTGGTCTCATTTCTCCCCAGTGAACCACCCTTCCCGGCTCCCAGCTTCCCGGTGTTTGTTCAGAGCCAGAGGAAAGCCAAGGAGGGGCCCGGGAGGACTGGTGGCCAACTGTTGTGCTGGGGAAGGCCTGTCCCGCTCAGCAGCTGGAACGCTCTTGACCAGCCTCCCCATCAGCTCCTGCTTGGGTCCCCCAGGGGCTCTTCTCATGGAAGTGTCTTTGCCGGAGTGGGAGGACTGTCCTACCAGGCAGGGTTGTGGAGAAGCCTCTCAGCTTTAACTACTGCTTGAGAAAGATGCTGCCTAGTCCCTGTCAGCCAGCGGCTCCGTACAGCCACGGTGTGAGGTGTGGGGCTTGCTAAGGTGTTTCTAAAATGGCAAAGGTGTTTTGCTTTTGTTTGTTTTGTTATTTTGAAAAAGAAGGAAGATCACACAGAATCTAAAGCATTCAGATTGGATGACCTGCTTGTGTTCTGATCAGTCGCTTCCGTTGTTAGGGTTTTGCACACGATTGTGATTTTTATGTCAAAAGAAGCCAAAACTTGCAATACTATTTTTAGCAGACAAAAAAAAAAAAAAAGAACTAAGTATAAAACGTATAAATATTTTTGACTTGAACACTTGGATGGCACCAGGTGCAAAGAGAACATTCATCCTTTCGACAGAATGTTTGGAGGAAAGACTTAAAGAGGAGATGGTTGTTTGAAAGGATCTGTCTGGGGGTTAAAGTAGTACTGTAACTCACGACTGTTAAAATAAGGCACTGAGGTCACTTGTTGTGCTGTCCAGGGGCTCCGCAGAGCCAGAGTCAGGCGCAGCCTCAGGGATGCGCCGTCTTGGCGAGGAGGAGCCTGCTTTGTCCTTCCTGCGCCTTCCTCATGCCCTTCCCTGCTGTTCTCCCTAGCGACCAGACTGTTACTTTGTAGCCATGGCTGACAACATTGTATCAATAACTAAACCGACAGCAATGTGCGCAAGCGACCAGGGAACCCCGAGGGCTTCGAGCGCGCGTGCTCAGAGCCGTGTTACACAGTGGAAGTCCACAAGACGATGTCATCGTTAACTGTAAAGCGCTTTGTAAAATTCACATTTACAGAATAATAAAGTCAGTTCAAACCCATGTGTCCTGGGTTTTGCTTGACTTGTGGGGTTAGAGGGGACTTGAAGAAGTCAGGGAGGGGGTCGGCTGTTGGGACCAAGTGGCCAACCCTCCAAGAAGGTCCTGGTTTCAGGACCCAGAGCTGCTGAAGCCCCCTCCCCCTGGTGGGGAGGGCCCTCCGCAGGCGGGCAGGGATCCTGCTGGGGTTCACTTGACACCTTCCCTTGTTCAGGGCCACTTGACACCTCCTCCCCAGGTGTCTCATAAGTAAGGGGAGTAGGTGGGGTTGGATGTCCTGGGGTATTCTTGTGGGGTCCTGCCAGAGCCCCTGAGCCCCCTGTGACAAGAGAGAGGCCTTTGCTAGGTCTTGGTTCTGCTGTCAGCAAAGTGGGGCTCACCTACCACTTACCATGTGTATAGTTCCCTCCTGCCCCTCTGCTTCAGCCAGGCCTGCCCCCAGGTGGACAGACTGGCCGCTGCAGTGAACAGACTCTCAAACCAGGTCTGACTGGGAGCCCTGGAGCCTGGCTGATCTGTTCCTCTGCACAAGGGCTTTCCTGGGCTGGAGCAGGCCAGGCCGGGCACTTTGCATGCATGTCCCTCAGAGGCAGATCCTGGAGAGCACTGCTTGAGTCTCACCTCAGGCCCTTGCACGCTGCTTCCTGTACCTGACAGACCTCCCCCAGTGCCCGGGCAGCAGTCTGTGTGCTGAGAGGTGCTTCCTAGCACCCGCTCAGCTCAGAGGTGACTGGTGGGTTTGTTTGCTCAGCTGCCTACTGGGCCTCACTGAGGGCATGTCCCAGTGGGTTCCAAGCTCCCCAGCAGCCAGGACAGCTGAGGTTCAGGGAGGATTGTGAGGCAGGTCTCGGCTGGAATCGGGAAGCCTGATGGCTGCCCAACCCAACCCAGCCCTGCTCCTCCCAGGTTTCTAAGAAGAAGGGAGCCACACCTGTGATCCCAGCAGCTCTGGAGGCTGAGGCAGGAGGATCACAAGTTCAAAGCCAGCCTCAGCAACTTAGCAAGGCCCTAAGCAATTCAGCGAGATCCTGTCTCAAAAATAAAAAGGGCTGGAATGTGGCTCAGTAGTTAAGCACCCCTGGGTTCAATCACTGAGACCAGAAAGAAAAGCGGGGAGCTGGGTAGTTGCTGCTGGGCTTCTGTCTCCAGCCTCTGCCCTTCGCCTGGCCTGGGCCCTAGCAGCCTGACAGACACTGGCTGAGCATCACAGGTTCTGCTTCACAGCAGCTCCCCTCCGCACCCCCTTGTCCTGCCTGCCGGGAGGAGGCTGCCTCGTCAGCAGGACACACTGGCTTTGTCCCCAACCCTTTGTGCTCCAGCACAACTGGTCAGGAGCCCTGGGTAGGAGAGGAGCCTGTGAGAGGGTGAGCAGGGCGTGCCACTCCTCAACCCGTGGCTGACACATCTGGGGTCACGCCTCCTTGCAGGCTCAGTAGATGAGCAAACCCAGTCCTGGGAGGGTGCCCAGGTGCCTAGGGCAGGGAACTGCCAGTGAGGAGATCCTGGAGTACAGCCCCCCACCCGGAGCAACAGCCTGGTCCTGCTGTCACAGAGGCCCCACCAGGAGGGTCAGGCAAGCAGCCATGGGTCTTGTCAAGAGCCCCCTGGGGGCCGTCCTTGGCAGACCAAGGAGAAGGATGGGTGTGGGGCAGTGGGCCAGTGGCAGAGCCCTTGGCCCCACGGCCACAGTGGAGACGAGTGCTTCAGGCTTGGTATGGCAGCAGGGGCAGGTGGGAGGAGGGGAGGGGTCTGCCTCATCTCCACACCAGGGCACCCAGCCCCCCTGACCTAGAGGCCCCCGGGCATGAGACAGGAGGCAGGAGACAGGGTCCATGGGCTGTGACGGTTCAGGGCTAGGGCAGTCTGGAGACCACGGCTGCCACTCCCCTTCTGCAGCCTTTGCCCTGTGCCACCCTTCGGAGTTGGAGCTTGAAGTGGGGGGTGAAAAACTCCAGATGGCCCAGTAGAAATACAGCTGTCCAGGGTGAGGCCAGCTAAGATGTGAACCCAGGTCTGCCCTTCCCCTGGGCTGCCTGGAGGATATGTGGTAGAGGTTTTTCTGTGGCCCAAAGACCCCACCAGCCTCCTCGCCTTGTCGGGTGGGAGGGGTTCAGCTGCAGGGTGATGCTGGGGCTGGAGGGGAAGGAGTCGGGGGATCCCCAGGGGCAAGCATTCGGTCAGAGGCAGCAGAAGCACAGGGGTCCCAGCCAGACCCCACCCTCTCCCACCTTCATACTTGGGTCTTGCTGAGCAGGGAAGTGGCCTTTGGGAGGGCTGCTTCCAGCCTCCGGGGACCTGTGATCAACAAACAGCTGCAGACAGATGGGCAGGGAGACGGTTGGCACTGCCCAGGGGGGAGAGCACGTGGAGGCCCCAGATCCAGGCAAGGCAGCTGCTTCTCTGGGTGGCCTGCAGCTGGGCGTAGCAGAGGTGTGCTTTGCGGGGAGGCAGGGCTGCACAGGTGGCCTAGACCCTCAGGTGCATGACTATCCGGTTTGCCAGGTAAGGACGGAACCCACCTGAGGAGGAGACGACCATGTTTCCCTTTGGTCTCCTTGTGACTGGCAGGTCCCCAGATGTGTCCTCCTCAGCAGCAGCCCCAGCCCTGGGAGCTCCAGGCTGCTCCACACTGATGCCTGCCCCGGCCACACCTGCGTCCAGCCCACCGCCCAGCTGCCTCCCTCAGCCTCCCTGCTGCAGTGCAGGCAGGGCTGTCAGGTCCCTCTGCAGGAAGCAGTCACAGACCCCCACTGGGAAGGGAGGTCACGAGGCATGGGTCTGGTCCCACCATCCTCCTAGCACCAAGGTAGGAGTCATTTCACGCTTTGAGGAATCGATGGACAAGAAAAGAAAGAAAGGGCCTGGAGGTAGCTCATGGTGGAGCACTTGCCCAGCGTGAGGCCCTGGGCCCAGCCCAGCCAGAAGTGGGGGTCACACTGATGCTCTGATCCACTTCTTAAAAGATCCAGGGTCAACTTGCAGGTCCAGGGGCCACCTGAGCCCCCTCTTCTGTGCAGTGTCCAAGTGTCCTTCACCGTGTTCTGGTGGGGTGTTGCGTGTCCACACAGCCCTCTGTTTAAAGTCCTCTAAGGCTGTCCCCCGGCCTGGTATGTCTTTTCTGGCCATCGTTTTGCTGCTGGCCTAATGGAAGTTTGGGGGTTTACATCTGCTCCAACGTCATCCTCCATCCAAGATGGCAGAAACGTGGCCAGGCTTCCCTCTCTGCCGATAGTGGTGTCAGAGGCTGGTCCCAGGCCCTGTGGATCTATCCCCCTCCTAGCTGCTGCTGTGGAGCAGGGTTTGCTGTGGAGCTGACGCTGCAGCCAGCTGGCCAGGCCGTCCTGCCTGCAGCCCTGGGTGTGTGGCTTTGCCCTGAAGCCTTTTCCCACAGACCCAGAGCTGCTGGCAGTAGAAGGTGGGTGGAGATGGGGGACTGCTCCAGATATTAGTGTTACCAAGGCCGAGTCACTGACAGAGTGGAGGACCTGGGGCACGGGCCATCTGTTTTCCCAGGACGAGACAGGCCTGACCCAGACATGCACCCTGGCCCAGCTTCGTTTTCTGGGATCAGAGTCTTGGTGCTGAGATTTTTGTCAGAAGGTGGCCGGGGGAGCCTACTCCTGCCTGGGGACTCGCAGACACCTGAGCTGTGCCCCAGACAGCCTGTTCTCCAGGGGCAAATGCCACGTGGGGCAGGGGGCCAGCGGCAGCATCCCTCGTCTGACCAGCAGTGGGGGCAGGAGTGCCCACGGGCTCCGACCAGGGAGGCAGGCTTCTGGAGGTGGAGGAATGCCCCAAGGCTGGCCCCTGCTCAATCCCACAGAGCTCTGCCCGGCTCTCCTGCCTTTGAGAGGGCCACACCCCAGCTCTGGCCCCAGGAGTGCTGCAGGCAGTGTCCAGGGCTGGCAGTGGGTGCAGGGGTACCTGGCGGGGTCTCTCCTTGCACACCTAGAGCAGCGGTGAGAACAGAAGCCCCTGTCAGCATCGGCCCTGGCGGGCCTTGGGCCAGGGAACTGGACGGGAGGGGAGAAGCAGGGAACGATGCAGGATTCCACCCTGGAGGAAACTGGGGAGCCCAAGGAGGGCCCTGGGGCTTGTGAAGTGCCAAGGGTCCTAGTCCTAAGCAGAGGTGCTGGGGACCGTCCTCTGCATGCTCCCCGGGCCGTGGTGCTGGGTGCTCACCAGCCTCAGGACTATCGCCGAGCCTCAGGGCCAGTGGGATTGGAGCAGACCCCAAACCAGCCTGACCAGGGCACAGACTTGGGGATTGCCTGTGTGGGGACGCTAGGAGAGTCCCAGGCCCGGGGGCATGTGAGAGGATGGGACGGATATGCTAAGCCTGTGGAGGGGCTTCTGGACACAGGTGTGGAAGGTAGCTGCAGGTGGGCAGCCTTGCATCACGGAGCCAGGAGAGGACGCCTGGTGGGCAGGAGTTGGACCCGCTCGCCCCTCTGCGGAGGGTGCGGAGCCTCCCCTGAGAAGGCAGCGAGCTGGCCATGTGCCTCCCTTCGGGAATACATGGAGCATCAGCCTAAAAGCTCAGGCCGTTTGGCCTTTATTTGATTGGCAGAGGCCCACAGTGCCCTCTGCATTTTGCCATTCGATTATACATCTGTGCTGGGCGCTGACTTCTCGAAATACCCTTCCTGGAACAGAGGCGGACAGAGGACTCCCTGGAATGGAGACCAATTTGATTAGAGCACCAATTACCGCCACGACGGTGGCGGTGATTCGGGCAGAAAACCAACTCCGCAAAATACGTAGAAATTTCTGAGGACATGCTGACCCACAGGGACCTGGGTGGGGGGTCGGGCCTGTGGCCAGATTGTTCCCAGCCCTAACTCAAGGCCCTGCCTCAGGCGGGAGGCACACAGGGGACTTGTCGCTGTCCCCACTCAGCCCCCTCGGCTTCTCTTCTCTGCAAAATGGGGCAGCAGGGTCAGGGCTCAAAGTGGCAGTGCACCACATGCCCACCAGAGCCGGCCACGGAGTATGCACTCAGAGTCCCGGGCTACAGTTCGGCTTCCACAATCCAGGCACCTGGGGGCCCCTGAGGGCTCCAGGGTGATTCTGTACCCAGAGTCAAGTGAAGGCTGAGATGCCTGAGACGGAGGGAGTGGAGGGGAAGGATCCTGGGCTTCGACTCATGCATCTTGGCCTGGCCATCCTGACCCTCAGTCTCCTCCTCTGTGGAGCAATAACGCCCACTCACAGGTTGCCAGGGGAGGAGATGTGCCATCATGGGCAGTGTCCCAGGGGCTTCCCTTTAGTCCCTCCTTTGCTGACAGCCGGGATGTAGGGGATCTGGACATTCAGGCCTCATGTGACACCATCATGGACTGCTCCCTCCCGGCAGCCCTGGTCAGGGCTGCCGGCCCCTCCCAGCCTCTATCCTCATCTGGCCACAGAGGCAAGTGGTGCCCTCATTACTGCAATGTGTGGTGGTGGCAGCCCCACAGCTCCCAGGTGGGCCTGGCACAGTGTGGGCCCCACCAGCCCACGTGTTGCTTCTGTAGAGATCACAACAAGGTGCCCTGGGCAGTCAGAGCCTGAGCACAGTATGGTGGGGCAGGACGAGAACAGGTGCTGGATGTTTTCCTTTTCAGCTCTTATGCTTGACTTGAACAGTGAATAACCTGCACACATGTGCACTGTGTCCTTGTCCTTGGAAGCCATATGGCCTGTGATGGGGTTCTAGCTCCATCTTCTGACTTGGGGAGCTCTTGAGGTCACCTAAGCTGTCTGAGATCTTATAAATGAGGGATAAACAGATGCTACCTTGCAGGGTGTCATGGAAATTAGAAATCATATGTCCATTCAGTATTTACTTACCACCTACTGTGTGCACCCAACTCAGTGGTTGGTGCCTGTTAGGTGCTCCCAGGCAGGAGCTTGGCTTCCCCAAGAACAAGTCCACCAGGCGTATCAGACCAGACAACGCTACAGGAATGGGGGGAGCTGAGGGCCAGAGCCCAGGCCCAAGGCTGGCACACAGCTCTCAGGGATGCTGCCCAAGGCTATCCGCCCTTCTGGTGGCTCCAGGGCACCTCAGCCGGCCCTCCCGGCCCAGCAGGAACACACTCTCCTACCCACTTCCACGGCCGCCTCCTGGCATGCTCAGACCTGGAAGCTGGCACGGCCTCTGCTCACCCCGTCTCGTGGTCTCCACAGTCACACGGCCACAGGCTGGCGCCCTCTGCTGCGGGGGCACCACCACCTGCCAGGGAGAGGGACCGGTAACAGACGGGAAACCATTCCCTTTCAGCCGGTGGGAAAAGGCTTCACAAGCCTTGCTCAAAATCTCCAGGCCAACCAGGAGGGACAGCGAGGCTTTGGAGAGCAGCCTGGCAGCCTTGGAAGGTGAGACGCGGCATCAGCGGGGTCAGCAGTGACGGCCGACGGGCACCCGTGCCCCAGTGTTCACAGCAGAGCCGTCCACGAGGGCCCAGTGTCCATCAGCGGAGGGGGGACGCGCAGGCTGCAGCCAGACGTGGCCGTGAGCCCCGGGAGCAGGAGGAAGCGCCCGCACAGGCAGCACACCTGCACCTGAGAACCTGGGGCCGAGGGAGAGAAGCCAGACGCGGGCGCAGGTGGCGCAGGTTCCATTCACCGAGGTTCTGGGAGGAGCAGACCCACAGCGACACGTAGATTGGCAGTTGCGGGGCTGGAGGTGGTGGGGGTGGCTGCGGCGTGGCTGTGGGGTCTCCTTTGGGGGAAAATTCTGGAACTAGGTAGTGGTGTGAGTTGCATAGCGTCCTTGTGAAAGTGCTTAAGGTCACTGAAGTGTACGGTTGACACTGGTTAAATGGTAAATTTTATTTTTTGAGTATTTCACTGGAAAACAAAAACTGAAACACTTTATGGCTTCTGAGTGGCGAGGCTGTGGTGGAAAACCCCTCCCAGCCACCCGGCGCTCTCCCGAGTGGGGCAGTGCTGGGCACCTGCAGGCCAGCCCCTCCCCAGGGCGGGCTGGCCTGTACTGCACGCGGGACACCCAGCCTGCCTGCGGAGGTGGGCTGCAGCTCTGCGCTGGCCACACAGTCGTGACCTGAGCCCTTCCCTACGGGGGCTCCCGTGTGGAGGGGACGTGCTGAGGGGACAGCCTGGAGGGAGGCTCCCTGGGCGAGGAGGTCCTCCCAGTGTGCTGGGCCCAGGGGGCTGCCCATGCCCACCCTTTCAGCCAGGGGTGGCCTTGGCCATGAGGGAGCTCCCAGGGCAATTTCTGAAAATCCAGGGGAGGGGCAAGACCACAGAGGGTAGAGGGCGGGCAATCAGAAGAGGCCGAGGGGAGGAAGGGACATGGAGCCACAGACTCCCCCTACCTGGCTCAGCGTCCCCTCCAAGCTGGGAGATGAGGGAGCACTGCCAATGCGCACAGGTGTCTTGTCCCCTTCCTAGGGAGGTAGGTGAGCTGCCCAGGACTCACGGTGCTCAGAAGCCAAGGCCTGAACCAGCACTGGGCCGGGGACGCCAGGCGAGGCATCTGGATCCAGTTGCCCGAGATGAGCTCATGAGGAAGGACTCCTGGGGTCACCAGTGAGATGTCAGAGGGAACTGGTCAGGGCCAGCTTTCCCTGAGCCTGTCCAGACGGGCTCTGAGTGCTGTGTGGGCAGCAGGAGATGGAGGCAGGACCGGCAGAGGACACAACCGAGGTGTGGCAGGAGTGGTCTAGCCCAGAAGGGCCTGGGCAGGGCTGGGTGCCTCTGCTGCCTCCAAGCCGAGCACAGGGCGTGGCAGACGCCCTCCCCTGCAGCTTGCAGGCATCGGGACACTGCCAACAGCTCCAGCCCGAGGCTCAGGAGCGACCTTGGCCTGCCCATCCAGGCGATCTGGGCACTGTGGCTTGGGAAGCTGCTTCGAGAGCCCTCGCCTGCTGCCTTTGTACTGAGCGGGAGCCGCTGAGCAGCCGGTGCAGGAGCATTCTAAACGAAGGGTTCCAAATGCAACGAATTCAGATTTAATAAGACGGTCATCGTATGGAAACCAGAGGCCCGTGGATTGTGTTTGAATCCTGAGGTCCAGCAGCACCAAGTCCATCCCGCCGCATCGAAGCACGGGTTCAAGGAGGCAAGGAGCAGTGCATCTCCAGCAGTCCTCAGGGTGCCCCTCGGCCTTAGTCCTCCAGCCCTCACTTGCCCTGCTGGCCCTCCTCCACTCTTCCTTGCTCAGGGCCCACACCTCTCAGAGCTGAGCTGATCTGCTGTCCTGGTAGGTGTCATGGGGTCTTCCAGAACCAGTTCTTTCCTTGTCTATTTTGCAGGAAAGAAAACCGAGGCTCAGAAATAAGAGGGCTCTTGGCCTGGCTGTGGTGGGGTTCAGTGGGGGAAGCCCAGTCTGAGTGACTTGGGCTGCAAGAGAGGATACCCATCAGCAGGGAGTGGCCGGCCTGGGAAGGAAGCCTGCCAGGGAGCCCCTGGATGGGGGGCCTCAGGGACAGTCTTGAGGTCTGCATCCCAGCCTGGTGGCCCAGCCCTGCGGGTGGGGCTCCCTTTGTCCTTCCCAGGAGAGAAGCTTTGCTGAGCGGGGCGGGGGCACTTCCCGGCCTCCCCTCCGGCCTTGCTGGCTGGCAGTGCTGGCTGCACACCATGGGGGGAGGGAGCGATTCCGGGAGCCCCTGCAGCTCTCCCCAGGCCAGCCCACTTCAGCCCCCACCCCGCCGCTTCCCCTCAAGGCAGGCCTGGAGCTGCTAAGTGCATTGATGGTCTCTCATGCCAGCAGTAAATCTGATCATTTCACCCCTTCAGAAACAGGAGGGGCCTCCGGTCTGCACCAAACTACAGCTCCTGGCTCAGAGGGTTAACACCACTGCGGTTCCTGTAACGAGCAGTCCAGTTCTTAATGGTCCATCTGTGTGGTGGACACTTATCACCTACTTCAGGGGGAGCTGAGTGGCCACAGGTGGGCCATGGACCATGGGGGGACAGGTCTCCTGTGCTGGGGACCCAGGATAGAATGGTCTCTGGGCATGGCCAGCAGGTACAGCAGGGGGGCCCCACCCCTGGCCTGGGTGGGTGGTGAGCTGGGAGAGGCTGGGTTTACCTGGGGCCTGCAGGGCAGGTCTCCTGATAGCTGGGAGTCAGACTGACCAAGGAGAGGCCTCAGGTGACTCCATGAGAGAACCTCCACCTGGGCTGGCTCAGAGCTCCCCTCTGTCACCCCCAGAAAGGACCCAGGGCAAGGGCTGGAGAGCCAGGAGAAGCGCCTTGCCAGGGCAGCAGTGGGTGTGGATGGGCCTAGCCCACAGCCTGGGGAATGTCCTCACCGCCACAGGCTGTGAGACCTAGCAAAGGAAACTGCAGAACATCACATAACCTACAGTTGAATGTCATGCTAACAACGAGTGATTTCCATATAATGTAGGACGCACGCCATATGGGGACATGCTTAAGAAAAATCACTAGCTGGGCGTGCCTGCTGTCCAGCTGCCTGGGAGGTGAGGGGCAGTATCTCTTCAGAGCATGAGTTTGAGGCCAGGCTGCACAGCACAGTGAGACCCCCATCTCCAAAACACAAGCCCCGCTTATTTGAAATTCAAACTTGACTGGGGTGGAGCTTCTTAACTGGCGCCCACTCACCCGGTTCTTTCTCCCCCACCCTCACTCTCCTCTCTGGCCTCCTCACCATCCCTGCCCCAGGACATTTGCCCACACTAGTCCCCCTCCAGGAACACCTTCCTTTTGCTCTGGCTGCCCCGGCGCCTGCAGGGAAGGCTCAGCCACCTCTGGGGAGCCTGCTTGGCTGGGGCAGAGCACTTCCTCACGCATCCCTGTTCTGGCTGCCATCCAGATTGCACAGGAACTTGCACTCAGTCTTTCCCACCTGTTCTGAGCTTGTGAGTTCAGGACCTCCCCCACCCCCACAGTCCCCAGGGCTGGGCACAGTGCTGCCCTGAGGTCCCCTGAGCGCCATGACCCAAGGACTGGACACCACTGGCCTGTCTGAGCCTCAGTTTCTTTGTTTATAAGGGGAGAGAACAGTGCTGGCTGAGAAGCTGGCTCCTAGCTCAGCTTTCTCAGGGGCCAGTGCAAAGCCAGAGTCACAGGTGAGATGGGGAAGGAGCCTGGGAGAGTCCAGATGGAGGGACCTTCCCGGTGAAGAACTGCCAGGCATCTGCACCGGCCACCCTGCCCTTGCCCCCAGGTGGAATTTGGGCTGAGTTGGGCCGTTAGAATTGAAAACTGCAGAGAACCCCTCATTGGGTCATGGGTGGTTTGCAGAATAGGAACCTAAGGCCAGATAGGAGCCCAGGACCTCCCCTTCCTGTCCTTCTCACCCTTCTGCCCACCCTGCAGCAGAGCCACCCCACGCCTGCCGTCTATGTGGCCCTCCACACGGTGCTCCCTGCAGCCCCCACCCCCAGCTCTGCCTCTGGGACCCCGAGAGCTGGGGGCAGCTGAGTCACTCCACAGCTGGTGGCAGAGAAGTGGGCACACGTGTCAGCGCCCACACGTGGGGGACTGAAGTGCCAGGCCCTCCCTCAGGGAGGCAGGGAGTAGGCACTCACCCTTGTGATGAGGGCCCGGGGCTTCCTTGGAAGGTGCCCAGGCAGAGACATGCAGGCAACAGAGTGCACACGAGGCGTCCACAGGGGCCCACCCCAGCCCTGACGCCCCCTGGGATGACAGGCACAGAAGGGTGTGCCTGTCCAGGGATCCAAGGCCCTGTCCTCGGACCCCTCTCCAGTGCTCATCTCAGCCCCAGGGTGGTGAGGCCTGGAGGTGGGAGGCAGGAGGCCCACTGGACACTGGGGAGGCGCCCGAGGGCCCAGCTCCCCCAGAACAGCCCTCCCTGCCTCGGGCTCCCCTGGGCCACCGTGGGCACAACGCACTGCTGTGTTTAACCGGGGCGGTTTCGGCTGCAAAGCTGTCGGCGGCAGTCTGCAAACACCCTCTTGTTGCCGCCTGCCAAGCGCTGACGGCGCCAGCTTGCCTGGCAGGCGGTTCACACAAGCTGCCTGGCCTGGCACCCGGCCGCCCGCCGGCCCCCTCAGAGCTGGCAACCTCCCCAGGGCTTCTGTCCCTGCACGTCCCTGTTCAGTCTAGAGCTGTGTCCCCCCGGCCACCTCGCAGCCCCTGGGTCCTCCTAAGACACAGGAGGAAATGGGGGTCCTGCGGCTCACAGGCACCTTCAAGGGATCTAAGGAACTTTGGGGAGATGGTGAGTCTGGATGGACTGAGGACCCCAGGAGGGAATGCGAAGTATCCTAGAGTCTCCCATGTAGATCCCCTGAGTACCCTGCGGTACCCTCCTTTGCTCCTGGTAGCCAGTGAGGCCACAAGGAACTCCCCTGGAATGCCTCCTCTTTGCCCAGCAGACACTGACCATCAACACCTGTTCTGAGGAGAGGCCACAGCTGGGACCCTGTCGGCCTGAGCTCCCCAGAGCTGCCACTCATGGGGTGATGGGTCTCCAAGCCCTCCTGGAAGCCCTCAGCGCAGCTGGGACTCCCAACAGGGGGTTCCACTTGACACCTCCCCATGGGCGTGAGGGGCTGGCCCAGTCACACCTCCAGGCAGCCCTGTAGCTCACAGCCTCTGGGGGCACCAGGGCCCTGGCCCTCCTGGCTCCCCTGCTGCCCGCTGGTGGGAGGGAGAGCTCTGGGGCCTCCAGAAGCCCCGGTCCTGGTGCCCGGAGCCCTGAGCCCCAGCTTCGGTGCTGCCCCGGGCCCAGTCTCTGAGCATGGCCAGCAGGGTTCTGCCGTATTCACTGGGGCTGATGCCACGGCTCCAGGTCCCTGTGAGCCCCAGGACTGGGTCGCGGCATCTAAGATTGATGATCGTGCTGTCTCGTGGCCTCGTAATTAAACGTCTCTTCATCCCCATCATTGTCAGAGTGATTTGTTGTTCTCTGGGCAATAAAATCAGCCTGGCAAGGCGGGGGCTGCAGGCAGCTGGGGTAGAACCAGGAGGAAGTGGGACCAGGAGGAAGTGGGCAGCCCTGCAGCCCAGTTCACTCCCCGCCCAGCTTTCCTTCCAAACACCTGGTGACTTGTAGGTGGCCCCAGGACTTTCTTATTGCATTTGGGGGCTTCCAGTAAAGCAGGGGAGGGGAGAGCTGCAGATGGCCTGACCTGGGGGCTCTTGTCCAGAAGACCTGCCAGGCAGCCCTGGACTCAGAGGCTCATGAGAAAATGTGGCTAGGTCTGGGGGTACTGAGCCCCACTTGTACCCAATAGGATGTGTACACACACACACACACCACACACACACACAGGAACACCTGGACACAGCACATTAAGACTCAGAGCTGCTGCCCTCCAGGGTGGGGTCTCAGGCCTGCTTTAGTCTCCACTCTTCCCTCTTGTGCCTCAGTTTCTCCACCATCAGAAGGGGGAACCCCATGCCTTCTGCCAACTGAGGAACGAGGGTCTACTGTATGGAGGTGGCTCTGGAATGGACAGTCTATCACTGGAAGGTCCACTGTGCCTGTGGCATTCCCAGCTACCAGGCCATGCACTAGGCCAGAGCCACGTCCCCAACCGTGTGGACCCTGCCCACTCCTGGCAAGCATCCCATGGCATGGCCTCTTGGGATGCCCAGTCTGTGAGCCAGGTCCACAGAGAGCAGCCCCTGAGGGACACACCCTGTCCTGGAGCCAAGGCCCTGTGCTCCACCTGTCCTGCAGACCAGAGGATAGGTGAGTGAGTGGGCAGGCAGCTGCCTCCAGTCCAGGGCCAAGGGTGGGGACTTGGCCCTGGCTGCAGAGGTCACCCAGTCACACTTCACCATCCCCACAGGCTCCAAGGGACACCCAAACTGCAGGAGTACGCTGCTCGAAGTCCCCAACATTAGGAAGAGGGGCACTCAGCTTCTGCACCAAGGTCTCCCTGGGACCAGGGACAGTGCTGCCCACCTGCCACCCACAGGGTCCTGAGCTTATGGGGCCACCACAGACTCAGCTGGGGTGCAGAAAACCCCCAAGACACAGGGTGGTCCAAGGCCACCCCTCCCAACCATGCTTGGCACCTGCACACACAAGTAACACTGGGTGAGCAAAGGACCAATTTACTTTCCTGTGGACATTTTTAAATTATGACTAAAACATACATAAAGAAATTTTCTTCAGGGGAGAATAAAATGTGAAATCATGAACTAACAAAAGAAATTTGGTCGAACATAACCTCCTAACAAGAATTGACGTTAAGATCATGGTTATTAGCCATATTTCCTTCCAGGAGTGGTTAAAGACGCTTTGGAAGGTGAGGCGATTAATTTCTAAGTCTATATTACACAGTATAACACAGTGGGCCATTAGCAAGGCGGCAACATTAACCTTAATGTACTTGGCAGCAGCAGCTGTGGACACTCTCTGGAAAGGCTCCTGGGCTGCATGGGAGTCGCCCTGATGGCCAGGAGGCTGCACCCAAGCATCCGAGCCAGGAGGTGAACAGGCGCCCAAGTCCACCAGGGCTGGTGGTGGAAGGTGGTGTCCACCCCAAGGGAGAGAGCCAAGGTGGGCCTGAGCCAGGCCATTGGCAGGGAGAGGCTGACTGACCTTCCCAAGCTGGGGGCAGCTTGACAGATGCAAGTGAGAGTCTAGTGGAAGCTGGAGTTCAGTGTGGGCTGGGGTCAGAGGTCT
Organism: Sciurus vulgaris; assembly: GCF_902686455.1. Lineage (NCBI taxonomy): Eukaryota > Metazoa > Chordata > Mammalia > Rodentia > Sciuridae > Sciurus > Sciurus vulgaris. Next base: position 89,349,324 of record NC_136476.1, on the reverse strand, counting down.
GGGCTCAGTCTGGAGCCAGGGTCAGAGGTCAGGGACAAGGTTTTGGCCTCCGTCAAGTCTAGGTTGATTCTAGGGGCCTCTAGAGAGTCCCTGGCTACTCTGGGGCAGGCTGTGGTTGCTAGAGGCTGATGACTGGTCCTGTTTGATGGCTCTACCATTGCTCAAGGCCTGCTGTCCCCTGGCCATCCACTGTTTGACCCCAGGGCTGGCCCTGGGTGATTCTTTCAAGAAGCCCCTCAGAGTGGAGGCTGCAGACACCTCCACTTCACAGAGGAGAACCGCAGTTCAGGGGGCCATTTTGCTAGGGCTCCCCCTGGGTGGGTCTGCATTCTGCCCTCTCTCTGACCCTGAAGTTGGCCACCTGGGAGCAGAGGGTAGGGCCGGAGTTTTCAGGCCCCTTCCCAGCCTCACCTGCTGCTGGCGCTGGCTATGACCCTGACTCTCCAAGGCTGCTGCAACACAGTGGAGGGTCCTGGGGCAGGTGATGGGGGCACATGGGACTGCCTTGCCCCCGACATTCCCTCCATACCCAGCCATATCCTCGAGACCCTTCCTGCCTGCAGGATCTGGGTGGTCAGGGACAAGGGGCACAGGGAGGGTTTGACCAGCTTTAAGTGTCCCGGATCCATACGTGGCAACTTCCAGCTACTGGGGAGGTCAAGATGGGCCAAGATCACAAGTTCAAGGCCAGCCTGGGCAACAAGGTGGAACCTCTGTCTCACAAAGGGAAGTGTTCTGGGCTGGGGTGTGGCTCTGTGGTAGACTGTGCAAGGCCTTGGGTTGATCCCCAGCACAAGAAGGAAGAAGAGCAGAAGGCGGAGAAGGAAATGCAGCAGCCCGTCGACAGCAGGGATGCAGATCCCAGAGCACCATGCCTAGCGGGGCGGAGGACAGAAGGCCCTCGGGCTGAGTCCAGGCAACACAAGAATAAGGACAGCTGGGGCTTGTGGCCTGTCGGGGACAGGTGCGCCCTGCTCCATCCAGGCCTCCCAGGCTTTCAGGCCATTCCCTGGACTAGGAGGGAGAGATGCCCGGCGCCCAGTGCCCAAGGTGAGCTGGGAACACTGGTGAGGGATGTGGGGCTCCGACTGGCTCTGAAGTAATGGGTAGAGGGGGCTGGGCAGGTGCCAAAGCAAGGGCAGGCAGGAGGGAAGGGACTGTCCCGCAGTGGTGAGCTTGGGAGATGGGCACCACCCTGTGAGTGCCTTCTCGCCCAGGTCCCAGTGAAGATGTACCAAGTCTGCCAGGGGATCAAGAAGCTTGGACTGCCCTACCTGTGTCCAGCAGCTGTGGGAGGGGATGGTGGTTGCAAAGCTTGGGACATGAGAGCCTGCAGGCTGAAGAACTTGAGGCCTGGCAGGGTAAGGACCAGAGGGGCTGGGCAGGCTGGGCCACACAGGGGCCAGTGACCAGCAGCTGAGGGAGGGGCTGATTGCCACTCCCAGGAACTCCCTAGCCTAGTCATCCTGGGGGCTGCCCAACTCTGCTAAGAGGGAGTCAGGGGCTGCCTGACTCTGGGGACAGAAGGGAGCAGGAGGTGCCACCTAGGTTACAAACACCCACAGGTGAGGGCTGGTCCTGTCCAGGAATTGAGCCCTGGGATTCTCCTGGGATCTGGGGGAGCCACACACACAGTACAGGAACTTCTCATAACTGAGAAAACAGCAGGGTCATAGCCAAGACTTTACCTGGAGCAGGTCCCCAGATCTTGAGAGCGAAAACTCACTCCCTTCTCGGCTACCTTACAGGCTGGGGAGGCACAGGGGGCTTCCTGGAGGAGACTAGACCAGAACGAGGACAGGGGACACTCGCCCACCCACCCACTCGCTCAACCACTCGCCCACCCACCCACTCACCCACTCACTCACCCACCCGCCTACTCACCCCCTCACCCCCTCACCCACCCACCCACCACTCACCCACCCACTCACCCCCTCACCCACCCACTCACCCACCCACTCACCCCCTCACCCACCCACTCACCCACCCACTCACTCACCCACTCACCCACTCACCCCCTCACTCACCCACTCACCCCTCACCCACCCACTCACCCACTCACCCACTCACCCACCCACTCACCCACCCCCTCACTCACCCACTCACCCCTCACCCCCTCACTCACCCACTCACCCCTCACCCACCCACTCACCCACCCACTCACCCACTCACCCACTCACCCACTCACCCACTCACTCACCCACTCACCCACTCACCCACTCACCCCCTCACCCACCCACTCACCCACTCACTCACCCACCCACCCACTCACCCACCCACTCACCCACTCACCCACCCACTCACCCACCCCCTCACTCACCCACTCACCCCCTCACCCCCTCACTCACCCACTCACCCACTCACCCCCTCACCCACCCACTCACCCACTCACCCAC